>NC_143442.1:35018342-35321956 GCF_987193195.1 Phasianus colchicus
TGTGGCTAATTACTCACTGTACTCAAACAAAGTACCCTCAACTTACTACTTACTACTCTTATCTTCCTGCTTGACGACAGCATCAAGAAAAAAGGAAGTTTCGCATAAACACAAACATACCACAGAGCCCTTGGTGCTCTCTGCTTCTCTCTCATTGCCCCAAACTCTCTGCTCACACTGTTTTTGATGAGCTGTCACACCAACTTCACATTAACACAGACATCTCCAGCCCTTAAACTCCAGCACGCATTGGTATCTCATCCATCTGCTCACTTAATCTCAACTAAACCCACTGTAACAACTAAGTCAGTGGGCTTTTTGATTCTATGGAGCATGTTTAAAAGCAGATCACCATTTTCTCATCACAGCAGCTTTGTGACCTAACAGGTGCTTGAAGAGCAGCTTATAGAAGGATGATCTCTAAATAAATACAGATATTTGAATCCCTTAAAACACCATAAAGCACAGCCTTCTACATCAGCCATTAAAAAGCCTCACGAGATGCCAACTATCCCAACAGACCTAGACTAGGACATCAAATAATTCTGTCAACGCAGGCAATACTCAATTATTCCACAGCACGAGAAGCTGAGAAAACATCACCTTTTCCTGCTATTATTAGTGCTTTCATGTTTAGGAATCTAAGGTGAATATGAAGCAAGATCTAGAATGACACAAATGGGAAGAACACTACTGAACCACTGGCACGCTCCATTTTTGGCTACAACTGCTCATTTTATCAGCAGTACAAGGAAGGGGTAACAGATGTACAGTTCTGCAGCATTACTTTTGGGGAGTTCCTCACTAATGTCATCAAGCATGCATTTTCAGATTTTATTGAGGACAGATGAGGATCTCTTGTTGCCAACTAACATAAAAAATACACTTGACAATGACAAGGCTTTACTCCTGCCACGTTCTGTTCTACAACAGCTTTGTTACTGTAAGCAAAGCACATGTAGAAACAAAACTCATTCTATTACCTAATTCTCTTGATGCAACTGCAAGTTTTCAAGTTCATCCAGCAAGGTCAAGCATCCAAATTGTGTGTGCATCCAAGGGAAACATGCAAGTTGTGCAACACATTCCCCAGCAGATCCCAGACAGCAGGTCCCAGCTCTTGGGGTAGATTCTCTGCTCCAACACAGTGCCACAGGCTCTGCCATCAGGTAGGCACCTCGAATCACACCTCACCCCAATGCTGAGCTTCTGCTCACAAGCACATTCTATTCTGCTAATAAGGTAGAGGAAATAACTGAAGCAGACAGAATCAGCTAAAAATATTCCCTCTAGAAAAAGTTACTGGTTTTGTTTGTTGGTGGTGCTGTTGCTTTTAGTGGTGTGTACTTTCTTGTGGTGGGGAAGGGAAGGATGTAGTTTGCAGTATTTGGTTTTTTTTGTTACTCTGTTAACACCGTTTTTATCTCAAGTTGGAAACAGCTCATTACTATAAGAAAAATTAGAGTAATCAAATTTGTAATTGTGCCACATAAACCAAAGTACAGGTGGAACTGTACTTACACTGCTGCCAGTAAGTCCTGGCTCCGACTAAGGAGAAGGTGAAGCTGATGACAAACCCATTAGTGAGAAAAGTGCCATCTCCACACTTTGTCTTGTCGTCTTTAAAACACTATTTTCAGGCTTCCTTCCTTCATCAAAACATTATTTGTTATTAGAGAGCAGCAGTTACCATAAATGAATCTTCCACAGCTACAAGGAGACTAGTTTAACAACCAAGGGAACAATTCATATTAAGACAGTAGTCAATGACATCATCAGACAGAGGATGGATGCTCATTTTAACCAAGAGTTTCTTCTAGAGACTGCTGATGCATTTTGTTTTTCAGCCCCTTTTCTATATTCTCTCTCTAAAAATTTTGTAGAAGCTTAATATACTTTGTAAAGCAGTTTTAATAGAAGCCCATACCTCAACAGCTTCATTATGAGGCCCTTAAGGGTGACAGCCTGGGAATATCCACTGCTCTCTCCTCATCCTCTGGGCTGGCCAATCTGTAACAGAGCTCATCAGGTTGGGCAGGTATGACTGGCCTTGGAGAACCCATGCTGACCACTCCTGATATTTTTATTTTGCACGTGCCTGGTTCCTAGGATGCATTCCATCACATTTTCATCGTCTTGGGGCACTTCTCCCAATTGCTGTGGTCAAGCAAAGATTACAGAGCAGCCTCACGATGACACCTGCCAGCTTCCTCAAAGCTCTTCAGTGCATTCAACAGGACCCACGGGCTGATGGATGTCAGATTGCACAGGTACTCCCTAATTCTCATCCACAAAAGATGCATCTTCCTTACTTCACCTTCCAGCCTGGTTTCTGGAACCTGGCATTCCAGAGGCCAATCTTGCTGGTAAAGCTAAGACTAAGAAAGCATTTGATATCTCAACCTCTTTTCAACACTCATCACACAAGCTTCCCTTCCATCAACAAGTAAAATTTCCCACATCAAAAAATCAATTCAACACTGCAACGTTGACAAAGGTGAACAACGTATGAAAATGAACACATGAAAAACACTACAACCCTCACTCCTTCAATATATGAGAATCATAGAATGGCCTGGGTTGAAAAGGACCACAATGCTCATCTAGTTTCAACCCCCTGCTATGTGCAGGGTTACCAACCATCAGACCAGGCTGCCCATACTAAGGCTACAGAAATTCTCACAATTCCCTCTGGGAAAACAGACTGCTGCCTTAGAAGTCCTTTATTGTCAGACCTGGCAGCTCAGACTGTCTCAGGTAGCTTATACTAAAGCATTTCCAACTGCTGATCAAGGCTACCTGCAGCTAACGTGCATTTCATTGCACTCCAAATGAAAGAACACGTGCAAAATCTTGTTATTCATGGGAAGCAAAGCAATAGTACAGAAAGCCTACAAATAAGAAAATACGATGAGGACTATTTATAACATTTCTGTAACACGAAAAGAAAATCTCTTTGAAGTCACATTGATAGTGCAATGCTGTCTCTTGATGTAATTAAAAATTAATAAGCCTAAATAGGCTAATTTTGGAATATCGTTTACAGAAGAAGCACCGTGTCCAAATTAACATTCTTCACAAGACTCTTTTTCAAACATTATGGAAGTGAAAACAAACAAACGCTCAGTATCAGAACTACGAGGACTTTACATCAAGCACCAGATACGACTGGGTGGAAATAGAGGTCATTCAGTAACATGTCCACTATGTGAAAGGCTGCTAGGTTGAGTTCCCATTACTTCCCAGCCAGAACACAGCTCAGTGGAACAGCAGTACTACACCCACAACAAGACAATGTCTCAGCTACAAGTAATGTTTCACCCAGAAGCCTTTCCAATCTGCATGAGGTGTTTCCCATGCCATATACTGTGCTCTTTACCCGTGATAATACATCAGAAGTCACCTCCACACAATTTCCAGCACTTTCAAGTCATTCCTCTTATTATTTTATATACAGCAGAAGAGCATACTGACTTAAAAAATGATGTATATGATGCTAAGCCTTGTTAACACTCCTCCCAAGTACAAAAAAGGCACAAAGCTTCTGAAATGAACTAATACAGTTCTTTCTACAAGCTTAACCAATCAATTTTGATCTAATATTACCAACATACTCCTAATCATTCAAACATTTACATAGTCATGCTAGCAAAAAATCACCTTCTTAATTCCACTTAAAGTTTCATATGCAATCTTGTATTACTTGGAGGAGGTTGGAGTGGACAGGCTGATGCACTGCACCAAGCAAGAACAATTGCTGTTAGAGAACAATGGACATTTACAGTATTTCAAGTCAGCATTTGGATGAGTAACTTCAAAAGCAAAAAGATTCTTGAAGCTGGAGTTAACAACAAGCTTCGAGATGATTTCAGAGTATTCTGCAATTTACATCAAGATACACAGCATTTAAAAGTCATGCTAGAAGCTTGGGCTGCTCAAAGTCATCCCACCACACACCAGTTATCAGATCCAGCACAGCAGCCAAGAACCCAATAATGACTTCCCAGTGGGGTTTGAAGGTTGAATGCAACTGGAATTGCCACCCAAACCAAGATGCAACTTCACCTTCTACAAACAGGCTAACACAGTGATCAAGCAAACTCTCAGAGCAGAAATACATCCAAGATCTTCATCAGTTTCTGCCTGCACACGTTTCTCACCATTAAAGACAAGTTGAGCGTTTAAGTCATTCTAGTTTACTACCCTAAGTATTTGATGCACAAGGATCCAGTTGGAAACATGGAACAGGTTGTATAAACCTTGTCTCTGCTCTCCCCAGTCATACGTAAGACCTTAGGTCCTATATGGCTTCTAAAGATTACCTACTCTAACTCACTGCTCAAAGCTTTTCTGGGTATCTAATCAGAGCCTCTCTTTTTCCAGCTTGCTCTTGCCTCTCGTCCTTCTGCTGCATGTTTCCTCAGCCTGGCAGGGTACCTCCCATAGGAGCTATCACTGGGAGCTTCCCCAGCTGCCACAACCTTCCAGGACAACAGAACACAGCTCCACAATTACTCAGCATTCTCAGTAGCATCTTGTTGGGCCAGACGTAGCTGACAGAGAACCTCTGCTGCCAAACTGGCGTCAATTTGCTCTGCCAAGCAAACAAGTATTCTTGCTTTTAGCAGTGTAATTTCAGGGAGTGAAAATGAGTACATTGATATTTCAGGGAGCTTGCAGAACTAGAGGCAAAATAAGAAATGATCTAAATATTTACATTCTTCCAACTCCTTAACACACACAAACACTTGATTCTACAAACACCTCCTCCTTCTCACAGGCCTCAAAATGACCCACTGATAAAGTGACACTGATGCTCATACCTGCTATTTTCACGTACTGAAGCATCTCGTCTCATGAAGGATTTCACACAGATGCTTAAAGATGAAATGTTCACTGTTCGTTTCAAAAGCTCGTGCCTTTTCCAACACAATCCTAGCTTAGACATTGCCAAATATGTACATTGATTTTATAGCAAATTACAGTCTTGCTTATCTATCTTTACATATTTATATGCACAACGGAGAGAAAAACAACCAAGCAGTTTTGCATGCATTCACAATTTACTCTGTTAGGCAAATGTAATGCTAAAGGTTATTTTTAAGACAGCAAAACAGATGTTCAGTCCAAAGGCAGTTTTTCTCAAGAGGAGATACCCAGGAAGTTTGTCTTTCCAATCTGCTCCAGCCCACAGAATTTCCCACCACGCTTATACAACTGGGAAAACTACACATCAGCCTCCAACTGAACTGCATGCAACACAAATACCAGCTCTGAGGATCCAGCACTCACTCGTAACGTTATGATTCTCATGGAAGTGCTTTATATTCAGCATACAAACTTGATTTACAAGCTTGAAATCCAGTTTTTGGTTGTCCAAAATCGAGGCTATTGAACTTTTCAATCTTAAGTGACAATCATAGCACTGTTATGCTTCTAAACAGCATAACTTTCCACTGGTAAGTTAAATACTGTTGGATAAGCATGGAAAATGGCCCTCACAATAGTAAGTTAGACATCTGCAGCTGAAATATCTAGATAAATAAAATACACCACAAGTTCCCACTGCATTTATAAGATACAGGAATCCTCTTTTACTCCCTTCACACACCATCAGAATGGTTCAGATCAGCAGGAACCTCCACAGGTGATCTAGTCCAAGGAGGTCACTAAAATCAGGTATCCCAGGCCTGGGACTGTTTGGGTTTTGAGCATCCTTCTGGTGGAGGCTCCACCATCACTGGGCAACCCACTCCAGCATCTGATCACTCTCATGGCCAAGAAGTACTTTCTTGTGTTCAGATTACCTCCTGTCCCATCAGCAGGCACTAATAGAAGGAGTGTACCTCTACCAATCTCCACCCATCAGGTACTTCAGACACACTGGGGAGGTCCAAAGAGCCTTCCCTTCTCCAGGCTGAAGAGGCTCAGCTGTCTCAGCCTCTACCCACACAAAAGATGCTCCAGGTCCTGAATCATCTTCTGGATCTGCACTGGATTTGCAGAAGTGAATTCCTACCTTTCTTGTCCAGCATTAATACTAGGACTCCAGATATGGCCTCACCAGTGCTGAGCAGAGGATGGCTCACCACTCCCAGCCTCCTAGAGAAAGAAATGAGCTTGGGCCTTTCAATGCTGACAGCCACAGTAATCATTAAAAATAATTACTCTAAGGCTAAAGCTAAAAATCAAGGAATACTATGCTGTATTTCTTCCTATGCTTTTTTTTTTTTTTACATCCAGAAGAACATTTGTGTGCCAAATTTCATCTCTTACACTCGCCAGACTTTTCTTCACTCAGCATGAGAAATAAAATAGTAAGGTAAACCCACAATACCATAATGTTATTATAACACACATTACTTGCTTGTAAACACTAGGAAGTTATCTCTGGCTCACACGTTTAGTGGTTTTCCATTGCCAAAATGAAATATATATCAGGATATCTTGCTTGGCAAGCATCCAATTGCAGCTGCAAATAGTGGTTTCAGTTACATGTGGTAATAGAAGGCTATGTTTCAAAATGAAGGTAAAACATCACCGGAACTAAGAGCATTAGGTATTCAGCTAGGGTTTCTTGGATCAAAGCCTGATCTGAGATGGACTGCCCGCTCCAACAGTTCTAAACCCCTTTGCAGCTGTAACACGTCCTGCTTCCAAGATCTTTTGCAACCCAGCAGAAGAGAAGAGCTCCTCAACAAGCTGCACTGTCAGCAATGCATTTTCAGGTGTTTAAAACAAAAGAGCTGAAGAGGACAATATATGAGCAATAGAAATATGAAGTTTGCAGCTAATTATGCAACACATACTTGATTCCTGATGCTCAGCCAGACAGCATCCAATGGCACAAGAACTCCTTGAAAAGGATAATTATTTGCAGAATAATTTTAAGTAGAATCAAATAAGCTTAGAAGTTCTTTTGTATTTCACTTCTACACTGTAAAACAAAAACGGACAGCAGACTATAAAGCGTAACAGCTTGAAATAACAGCACCACAAATATTCTGGTACAGACAAGGGAGGTGCCAGCACGAAGCTTTTTGCTTCTCAATTGGCCAGCCAGTAACAATGCTGAGGGTGCACGAGGAGCTGGGAGGGGACAGAACCATGACAGCTGACCCGGACTGGCCAAAGGGATGTCACATACTGAGTGGCATCACACTGAACTATAAAACTGGGAGAGCTGTTTATCATTTGTAGTAATGACATTTAATAGTTGCTTGTCATGAAGCTGATTTATTTGCTCTCAGATTTGATTTAGGTAGACTCTTTCTTGCTGTATGTGCTCCCTGCTTTGCTATTTATCATCTTCGGGGCTGGTTACAGGTTGCTTCTGGTTCCACTCCCTTGCTGCGTGCTGTTTGACACTCGTGTAGGATATGACAGAAGCACTGGTCACGAGCCTAACATCTGTGCTCAGCACAGCCATCATCCCTGCATTTTGGGAACCACCTCTTGGAAACAAGTATGCTTTTTACCCTGCTCCTCCAAGAGCCAGCCTATGGAAGACGCCAGGAACAAAGACAACAGGGAATGAGACCTTCCCATTCTCTCTCAACTAGCAGAAATGAAACAAGCTTTCTTAAGCATTGTGGGTTTCTGGAGAACGCATATTCCGGATTGCAGTCTGACTGCTAAACCCCCTCTATCAAGTGGCCCAGAAGAATGATCTCATATGGAGCCCTGGGCAACAACAAGCCTTCGAACAAACTGAACAGATCGCTCATGCAGCAGCCTTTGGGCCAGCATGGGCAGGACGAGATATAATAAGAATGGTCCCACCTGAAGCCTCTGGCAGAAAGCCCCAGGGAAGACTCGAGGTCAGCCTCAAGGTTCTGGATTCAGGAATGAAGAAGATTCGAGGCAAAAGCACAAAAGGAAAAACCACTTTCATCATATTTACCGTTGGCATTAGCTAATACCTGTGGTATTTTGGACTTAGAGAAAGAAGGGGAATCCTGTGGCGCTGGATAGCTCCCAGATATAGATATGACTTTTTGGCTAACACGCTGTATTTTGGAGACACCAGCCTTAGATAGACTTTGGACAAATTAACATAGGTAACAGTATCAGCACTGTCAGCAATAAGCCTACCCAAAAGCTTGAGTTGGCTTATTTCTAGACAGTTTTCAGTCAAAACATCAGTCTTATGTTTTGTAAATCCACCAGTGGGAGGACAGGTATTTCACATAGCATCCACCTGGTACAACATTGGGAAGTGGCACTGTCATAATAAGGAAAGATGAGCAGACTCACCTGGGAGACAAGAATGTTTCACAGCCATGGGATCAGCTGAAAGCACTGAAACAATCCACTACTGCAGCAAAATCCCAACTGAGTCCATACAGCTAAAAGATTGCCACCAATATCACTGAAGACATGATAGTGTCCTTCCCCAGCCCAACTTTTAGATATGTCCATTTAAAGCTGTAGAGCTTAATTCCCAAGATCCCAATCTTGTATACTCCCTCACCATGGCAACGCCCACACATACATCTCCCCCATGTTTGTCACAATACTCAATTAAGCCACCATCAAGTTTGTTACAGCCACACAATGCCATCCGACCTTCATTTATCATTATCACAATATTACCCAGCACCCTGAGGACTTTTTTCAAGCCATGCATACAACAGAATATTTCTAGACGTGTGCAATTACTTCACACAGGCAGGACAAGACCTGCATTTCCCTTTGCATTATCAGTCAGGTTTTTGCCATACCAGAACACTGCAGGTAATTGATATTCTCCTTTAGTTCTAACATTGCTACACGGTGCACCAGGGAAAAGGATGCACTGATGTGCACACATCCTAGAATAAGAAAGTAGCATTTTGTAACTGCTTTCCAACAGCTGAGCATTCAGGGCTATGAAGTTCAGAGAAATACATCAGCTACCTAAAATTGCTTTCTCAGTTCCCTGCCCATTATTCAAACGGAAACCAATTCCTCACTTCATCCCCTCTGCAGTCCGGGAGCATTAATCTTATTTTCAGCAAATTAACTGTTCTCTGTCCTTCTCATGAGCAAATCAGAAGACTGCACTTCTGCACTGAATTTCTGATGGGAACATCTGCACATTTCCCTCCTTGTAGCTATTTCCCCCCCCTCCCTTCATGGAGTTTGATGGAAAGATTTCCCATTTTGTCCATGGTAGCAGATAAGAAGAGAAGTGTTAACCCAGTATGGTTTTCTTTCTCCCCTTCAAGACCATCAGCCCCATCACACCAAGCTTTCAAAAGCATCTGCAGAGGAAGAAAAATTGCAGATATTTTCCTATCTTCCTTGAAAGTATAAAATCCTCAGCATTCAAATGCATTTAAAAAAAAATACTAGTAAGCCAAACAATGGCTCTTTTTGCCAGCCACATGGGACAAAAGCAACACTCCTCCACTGTCTGCAGGAAACACAATTCGATTTGCTGCATGTTGATAACCACTGAACAAGAAGAAAAAGCTTGCTGAAAGCCACGTGCTTGCTGGAAGGCAAACGTGAGGATGTCAGCCAAAATAAACATTAACGCATGCCCATGGAGGAACAAATGCCAACAGCAGATGCTGAACAATGGGTAACATCATTAGGAGAACTGTTTCCTAGGCAAGAAAGGGTTTGAGGTTCCTGGATAGCAAAGGCTATCTAAGCAAGAAAGCTGACAGAGCACAGGCTCAGCAGAACACAACCCAAAAGCCTGTATTTGGAATTGTTTGTTTTGCCAATATGATGCAGTTTGTATCATTAAACCAAAAGCTCGACAAATTGATTTTCCTCACTGCTTACTATAGAAACACGGGGAGGTACGAGGAGCAAATGCAAAGCAGAGTAATGCACAACTCTGCACTGAGCACTGGGGGGAAAAACCAAGGTGAGGGTTGCAGGAGCTGCGTCAGCCTGCACAGAGGGGATGCAGGAGGGGCACGGAGGGAAGGAAGTAAAGCAGGCAGCTGATAAGATCACACTGCACTCAAGAATCTGAAGCGACTCCAGCTTTCAGCCCAACAAGGAACATCTTTAGAAGGCTACGCATGGAGAAAAAGCACAGAGCTCATGCTACAAGGCTGGAAAATTAACTCTCATCCCCTGCCCAGCGCTAAGACCGAAGGTGCCTGCTGAGGCACACTGATGAGATGACAAGTTACACTTAGGATTTATTTTCCCAGAGCAATTCCAGCGAGCAGTAAATACACTCACTTCATCTCCCAAAAGCCATTTAAGGCAGCAGAAAATACAGAAACATATAATTTCAAATATTAAATTGCCGTAACCCGGTGAGTTTCTCCGTCTCCACTCATCTCATCTTTCTGCAGGATCTCATCTTCACTGAGCAGAGCCCACTAGTGCTTCTGACAGGGCTGGAAGGGAGCCCATTGCCAGCCAGCTGCTCTGCTGTACTCACGTGTAGGCTCCCAGAGCCTGACAGAAGTCCAGGCCATACAGCAATGGTCCCAAAAACAAGCAGATGGCAGTTCTGGATGCAGAACACATGCCTTCACTGTCCTACATGTATTAGGATATTCTGTGGTTCCAGCTGTTTAACATGAGTGCAGATGTGTTTTAGTGGTGAGATTGATGTAGGTCGATCGATGGTTGGACTGCGTGTTCTTAAAGGTCTTTTCCAATCTAGACAATGCTGTGATTCTGTGCTATGAAACATTTCCCACTCCCCTTCTGTAAAATTAGATCACTAGCATGCCATACTTTTTTTTTTTAAACCTCATCCACACCATTTTATGACAGACAACACCCTTTACCCTCATTCCACACCTTGGACTCGTATAACTTGGTAATGACATTTTTTGCAAAGAAAAAAAAAAGTGCTGCCCTTACTTAAACAGCAGCATCTCACACTCAACAAATATCCATGACGTTGAACAAAAACACCACTGAAAGGATGGGAATTCCCCCCCCAGGGAATTGGTTACACGCTCAAACCCCTTGGGAATGGGGCACCAAAAACATAAAATGGCAAGATACCATCAGAAATGATTGAGTGATATCAGGAACTTCTGCTAAGGAAGAGCTAATGGGTAGAGGAATAGAGCTACAGCAGAGCTCAGAGTCATCCCTCAGCTCTAGCCAAAGATCTGTATGCTACAAGAAGCCAGTCTGGCCAAATCCGTGTCCTGAAACTCAGAGATGTAAGGTTATTGTCATTATACAAGAAACAGACGCTCACTAACCTGAAATAAAAGTGGCCCTAAACCAACAGTTCAAATCTTAATATATCAAGATTTTGCTTGTAATTATTACCTGTACCCAAGTAATTCAGCATTCGCTGAATTACTGCATGTGAAGCATCGTTATTCACACTGTGCTCGCTTCAGTGCTGAACACACTTCAAGAAGTACAGCAGCTACTGTATAGACAAGTGGTATTTTAGTTCCATATTCAAAATTAAACTTGTTTACTTTCATAGAGAATTAAAATTGAAAGAAGATTGCCTTTACATGTTAGGGATCTAGGAATTCACAGAGCACACAAAATAGCCAGAAGGCAAATGCTTCTAAAGAAGTAGGTCAATCCTGCTGCCTCAAAATTATTTACAATCCCCCAACAACACACTGCAAATGTAACAGGCATTAATGTTAGAGGCATTATGGTCAAACCAAGCTCACCTACTTAAGGATAAGAAACAAAAGTGTCACATTTCAAAAGCCATTCTCAAATAATGCTGGCTGACTTCAAGCAGCTGCCTCTCTGACAGCACTGCAGTTTGTGTTACATTTCAGCAAGATGCTGGTCAAACAAGCCACAAATGTCACAAGTGCATTATACAAAACATCTGTAATAGAACACATTTGTATGGAGATATACAATTTGGACCAGTGCTTTAGAGAGGCTACATTTGACCTCATACAACTTTGTATTTGACTATTTCTCGGTGTCTTGTAGATGAGAACCTCCTTCCAGCCTCCGCTATCAAAGAGTAGTGCAGACACTCTGCCAGCTCCCAGAGGCTCAGCTGATGCACACTGCCTCCTCTGCTCCATCAACAGCAGGATGCAAATGCCTTCACTACAACACCTGGCTCCATCTTACCACTGATGCAAAATCCCTGCTTACAGACAGCCACGATGTGCTGAAGGCATATTGAAGCCAGTCCTTCCTAAACCTGAAGTAACACTTGGCTCTCATTCAGCCCCTAGTCTTTACTAAGAACACTGAGCAGATGCATGCTCCAAAGCAGCAAACTAAGATCACCTCACAGAAGACACACGACTTCCTAACATTACATTCACCTGGCAACCCAGAACGCTTATGCAGCTGCAATGCCTTTGGAGCTCGGTCACGTGCATGCTTCCACTTCCCAGCCAACAAGCAGTATCTTTTCAGGATGTAGTACTAGCAACGAGGAAAAAACATGTCACCAGTAGCATTTATCATAAGTAGGATGTGCATACTGTTACCTAGGATGACCTCTCCCACCACACTCATAGGCACCAGATGGGTTTTAAACACAACACTCTCCTTAACCTAATACTACTTAAGCATTTCCCACTGTGGAAAACGGATGAATTAGTGCTTGCTAAGAACAGAGGAAACGTGCTTCGAGCCAACTCCTTCCTGAAATGATTTAAAAAAGAAAAAACCACCGAAACCCTACAGTTGTGCAAAAAGCATAGCGCGGAATCAGTCCGCAACAACGGTTTCAAAATAAATCCCTACTTATTTCATTAAGCAATACTGAACTCACAACTACAGGAAGCACTAAGAGCAGCTGTGCCCAACCTCAGAGCCTGCATCTGAGCCACACTGGGTACTGTTCACCTTGCACCTTCCCCAGCCCCACGCTGCACACAAGGCAGCTGGGCTACACCACTTATCACAGTAACAAGTCTGATTTCAATGCATTCAGACAGCCAGAAATGAAAAGCCTATTATTATTATTTTTACATATATATATATTTTTAAGTTACCAGGACAAAATCCAAACAAAATGATGTTCTATCAGTCAACTGATAGAAGCTGGCTTAGGCTCCCCCAGCTCCATCCGAAGTCACGTCTGCCTGTTCCACAATCACAGCTGTATGTTCTATTTAAAGAGCAGTTCCAAGACCCTGGGATGTCTGTTATTGTTTGGCTTTGTTTGTTTTGTCGCAGGAAAAATTAAGATTTCATTTACTCTTTAGTAGTAAGATTAATTTTCAGCATTAACCAATCAGCTCTTTAAAAATTTATTTATCAATTTCTAAGTTATAATTCTTGAGTGAGAACATGAGCAGGAAGGGCTGTATTTTATACTGAAGGATGTTAAAGCAGACAGATAATGCCCAGTGCATTTGAAAGCCAGGTATCCCATTCTTCTTTTAATGGCTGGAGGCAAGAAGGGGAAATAGCTCTGACCCACTTCTGTAGAAACCAATATAGCCAACCCATGGCTGAGGCTCGCAAAAACAGAATGCATTCCTGTTCTGTTAATTCATCTCTGCAGAACACAGTTGGTTTTCAATTCACACACGCCATATACGCTCAGAGAAGTCAGTTCTGACAAAATGCTTTCAAGTCATGCTACGAGCAGACAAGAGGTACCACCACACATGTTTTACTAGAACAGCCTGGAAGAATAACAGTACTACTCAGAACTGACTTTCGATCAAGGCTGGTAGGTACAATCCCTGCTAACAGCAGTGTCTGTGCCATCCCCAGAGTTACTGTGCTGCAAAAGGAACACGAGTAAGCACCAGCATACACAAGGAGTACTGCTAAGCTTTCATAATCTCAAAAGTTATCAGAATTACTAAATTACAATAGGAAAGGCAAGGTACTTACGTCTATTTACCCTCCCTTTGCATTCAGCTTTGTCCTTATTCTTTCAGCAACACGAACTGCAGCATTTTTAATTAATTACAATAGCAAGGAGCTACCTACACACATGCAACAGGTAGCTCAGTATTCAAGGCAAACATTTCATCTTTTTAAAACCTGATATGTATTAAGTAACAATTCTTACTCTGCTCTTTCAGATTGCAGATGCTGCTACACACACATCCTTTAAATATCTTGCATTCGTAGCAGAGCTTTCTTCTGTCTCAGAAGACAGAAAGCCTGACCCCTTCTTTCAAGGTCAAAAGCCAGAGCTGCTTTCCCTGTGCTGACCTCAGCTGACCCGAAGCCTCAACACATACAGACACTGAGCACAAACTCCATATCTCATCTAAACTGATGACCAAAGAAACTTCCCTGGGTTTCCCTCCCCATCACATACACTGTGCTGTGTGTGTAGATGTGTTTGTGGATATATATCCCCGAAAGCATTCTAACAGTCTGCGTGAAAGGCTAATTGGGAGCTGAACTTCAGAGCATCCAAGGGTACTGTTCCCAACAGAAGCCTACTATCACACACAAGAACACAACATTACCCAAGAGACATGCAAGGCACCAGCACAAACCCCCAAGCCAGTCCCCACTGCTTTAGGACAGAACACTTCCCACGACCTACACACTAGCAATCCTTCCCTGTATTGCTGTTCTGGACACTTCAGATCGATGACTCAAAAGCTCACAGTTAGCAACAGATTTTGAGCAAAAGTAGTTGCTCATCACTTCTCCTGCACACAAGCTCATAAGAAAAGCATGCCAACAGATGGAAACAAAAGCTTACTTCACAATTCCTTACCTCTACGCTGCGTTGGTTGTCGAACCTATTTCTCCTCCCACAGTTTGCCTAAAGGCAGAACCAAAACTAACCAGAGCCATGCACTGCTAAACACGTAATGGCTACAGAAACAGATGCAACCTTTTCCATCAACATTTTCATCACCCTTCCGAAATTATACGAAGTCCAACACTTCCCATATACCTTGTGAGTCTTCCTCTTCCCTTCTTCCAAGAGAATTTCCATTTTGATTAGCTGTTCCAAAACCACAATTCAGCTGCATATCCCTGCCTGTATCAGTCCCTAGAAATGCTAACCCAGGAGCAGCACTCACTTGCTCTACCAAGCTGTAACAGCCAAGGCTGTTTCAAAGCTGAGGCACATGGGGAAGGCATTGAGAAACTAGAGAAGCAACCAGAAAACTTAAGGAATGTCCTCTCTCTCAGCACACAAATCCTATTACCTACTAAATACTTGTCAGATTGAATGACTAACAGCAAAGAATATTTCACATATCATCTGGAAAGAGCCAAGCCCCTGAGATCTCATTATCAGGACTGAGTGGCCCAGCTGACATGAATTATTTACTGCAAAGCCATGCTTTTGATTATGCACATGCATTACATGCTGAAGGTGCATCTGTGCCCCAGTTTTAAAACAGTCATGTGAAAACAGACAGAAACCAAGCTAAAATATGACATTCCTTCCACAAAGCGAAATGATGCTCTTGGCTGATAAGCTAAGTTTACATGTGATAGTAACAGATGCTTTCAATAGAACCTCAGGTTAAATAGCAATAGGCTGGAGGATATCAGCATACTTTCTCCTTTTCTCTGATGCACTGACAGAAAGCAAAATTCATGGTTGTAAGCGCATGTACCCAAAGCATGGGGCAACGTTTCACTTATCCAAGTCACAGCATGTAGGGAGACAACCATTAAAATGCACTCATTCTCATCATGCTCACCTGTTTCTCTCCTCTACAGTGTGACTTCAGAAGAAAATCTGCCTGTTACAGGGAGACACTGACAGTCTGTGGGCTGCAGCACTGCAACACCAACGGGGCGATTTCAGGTGTCTTCACAGCACACCTTCATGCCTGTAGCAGCCATCAAGGTGATCAACACATTAATTTATCTTCCATTTTAGTGTTAAACCTATGTTTTCAGCTTAGATAGAGCCATTAATTTCACTTAAGGCATTTTAGAATACTTGCAATGCCAAAACAATTCAAGTATATATGGACTCAATGTGAAAAACAGATAATATTATCAATCACATCAATACCAGGGTGCTCATTCCAATTACTTTGTTATGCAGCTTTAAGGTACCAGAAGCTAAATGTCCATACAACCCAGTTCACTGATGAAAGTCTCGTAAGTTATAGCAATAAGCAAAAGAAATGCAAAAACAAGTAAAGGAGAGGTGACCTCTAGCCCCTCTGCATCAAAACCTAGTCCTTGGAAGAAAATATTGTTTAGATAGCATTGAGATTTGAAGAAATGAAGCAGATTAACTCTGCATTTCACAGAATTCAGACATTTTGCCAGTGTATCCATCCATTCCCTTTGCTTTTCACAGCAAACGCCCAGAGCTGTGGCACAAGAGAACAGGAGGAGAAAAGGGAAGCCAGCACTGGCCATACCATAGCTGAGCTGTGGAGGACCAGAAGGAACACCTGGTTACTCCTTCACAGCTCCTTACCACATCTGAGATATTTACAACCATAACACAACAAGGAACAGTTAAAGCCACTTCTTTTATTTTTGTCTCTTCCAGTTCCCACCATTCACTTTTGAAAGCCCTCCCCCAGAACAGCAGCTAACAGCCTCATGCCAAGACCTTTCCTTTTAGAGACTGGCATCACATCCTCTCCTGCTACAGTCACCAACTGTTTCCTCCAAGCCTCCTCCCAGCAGGTTCAATTAGCAGCCAGCTCACACTTCAGCACATTCGGAAGGTACACTGCCACAGCTGTTCATATGTGAGGCATGGGCTGTCTGTGCCCCAGCTCTACAGGAAAAAAGGAGACTGCTGAGCTCAGCTACTGCATCTGAAACAGCTGTATTTCTGTAGTGAACAACTAGCCTTGTTCAATGTTAAGAACACCCTGTGATTCAAGTGACTGTGCTTCTCAGCATTACTACATGTTAATGAGAAATATGATTCTGTTACTGAGCTCTGCTAGCCAGAGCTTCGTATCTATTACTGCAAGTTGACAAACAGATTTAACAAGTGCTACTAAAACAGAACTCTCAGAAATACCATTGCTTTCCACACAAAGTTTACACAAGCAGGAAGCAGAACTTGAGGTTCCCCTGACCACATCAAAATCCGCAGCTGAGACGCACAACAAGGCTGGTTCCACATAGATGCTCCCCTTATCAGAACACCAACCCAAACCCACACCACGTTCAGGTATCACTGGGGACTGCTTTTGCCTTACCAGCATCAAACCACCAAGCCCTAAGAGGCAAAACAGAAACAAAAATGAGCTAATAAAACAAAGCTACTGAAGTTAGAAACTGGAATTTCTATGCCAGTTTGAATTAGACATTCAGGAAACTTCCACGCATTAAGCTGTTACTGTGTTTGCTATTTGGTACAACGTTAAAGAGAAAAAAACTTGACAGGAAAGACTAATTATGTCTTACATTTTTATGCCAACAGCATTCATTTATGTCTGCCATTCAGGCTCATCTTAAGTAGCTCAAGTGCCCACAAGGGAAGCGTTTCCCTTGAGACTCCTCTTGGGACACCCAGGACCTGAGTGAATTCCACACCAAGATACCCACAAACACAAGTGTGCCCTGACATACATCAGCATGCTGAGAGCTGCATCTCTAAGGTAGAATCCATCTTTCCCTACTGGGTGAATGAATTCATTTGCAAAAACATGCCCAGATGCTACTCCCACAGTTACCATGATTCATCTCCAATGGGAACTTTCCACTAAGCCATTGAAGTCATGCAAGTCACAGGACCGTGTAAAACCAGGTAGATAGATGATAGTTCTACTTTTACATACAGTGAGTTAGTACTGACCCATGTAATCCACGACAATTTGAGGTAAATACCATTTCCTTTTCAGGCATGCACTTTCTCTTCACAGAAGGTCTCTGAAGTCACACTCACAAGCATCTCACTAATTAAAACTGGTCTGGGAACATTGGATTCCTTAAACACACAGCTCACTTGCTGCTCTCTAAAGCCCTGCCCTCTAACAGGGAGTCATACATTCCATAACTGCTCTCATGGAAACAGTTTTAATAGTGGGAGATGGCACTGGAATGTCCCTCCAAAGCATAAACCAGCATCTGTTGCAGGACATCAGTGCTGTACTTAATGCCATTGCTTTTCATACCTCTTGATCATTTTCCAGTGGCTCAAATCTCAACCTGTACAATTACACAAAGGGAGATAAGAATAACCTCAGATTTTCATAGAGAAAGCCATCAGTGAGGAACATGGAAGAGTTTTGTGCATTAAGGTATCCTAAAGTGCTCTGAAAACCTTTACAAAACTATGCAAGTTAGTTGGTTCTTGCAGAATCAATTAAAAGCATCTCCCCAAGACACAAAGCAGCCATGGAACTGCAACACACCAGCTTAATTTATAGCGTCATCTGCAAAAGTGACGTACAAAGATTGTCCTTTAAAAAAACAAGCAACACTACACCAGCATGGCTGCTGTCATCCCCAAGATTAAGAATGCCCAGCTATCAGAGAAATGGGGCCGTAATTTGATGTTTTTTAAGTTAACGAGAGGATTTTGTGCTGTAAACCAGTCACAAAGTCTTGTCCCACAAGCTCAGGCTCCTCACTACTCAGACTTGCAGCCTAAGAGCCTCAACTCTGCTGATCCCAGTTCCTTCCTGTTATCTAATTTTAAGAAGCTGGACAAAACGTTACAAACCAAGAGGCATGCTAGAAAATTGCTGTACAAGAACCAAGTCTCACCATGACTCAGAGTTCAAAGAGCTCCAAAACACAATTATAGCATCTTAATGACTTGCATAAACCAGGAGGGAAACAGAAGAAAACCTATAAAAATCCACTTACACAGCGGGTTGAGTTCAAGCCCTACTAAAAAACAAGCCTTAATTTCTTCTCCGAGTCCAATGAAATGCAGAGTGCCAGTTTTCATGCCTGCTGTACATACACTGCTTTGCTCCTATCCCATCCCCACGGGACTGGTTCGATTTAAATATCTCATTACCTCCACCTACTGGTAAGACTCGTCATTCGTATAAGGAAAAAGTGCAACACTAACAACAGAAAACAAAACAAAAACCAGCACTATTTAAAAAAAAAAAAAATTAATTTCAGGAAAATCGACAGTGAAAGTAGTAAAAGAGGAGAATGCAGAAATTCAAATAAAAAAACTAAAGACCCAGAGAGATAGTGGATGCCCCATCCCTGCAGGCATTCAAGGCCAGGCTGACGTGGCTCTGGGCAGCCTGGTCTGGTGTTGGTGACCCTGCACACAGCAGGGGGTTGGAACTGGATGAGCATTGTGCTCCTTTTCAACCCAGGCCGTTCTGTGATTCTATGATATAAGATGCACACTGCTACAGCTCACAACACACCTTTCTGATGCGTAGGATCTACTCACTTCTATCAGTGCAGGAAATTTCTCAGTTGAAACTTAACAGCAGGGGTCAGCCAGATGCTGACTCTATTTGTTCCACAGTTAATGCACACCTTGATTTAAGAGCTATTATTTAACATTAAGCTTTGCAGCATTTTCCAATAACACATTAGACATGTTCCTCTCCATATAATGCCACTAATAACATGGTACTTCCCTGGATAAGAAAGAACCATTAGCCTTCAGTGTTCTTACTCCTTATTTTCCTATGATAACCCACATGTAGTTCATTGCTTCTGTTCCAAATCCTACATTTTTTAAATTCACGCCTACATTTAAGGTAACAAAATACACCAATGTGCTGGTACTCCAGCAGTACCATACTAAAATGATAGACAACTTCACCACTGTAAAAAAAAGTCATGACATTATTTTAAGTAGTGACAAGCAGTTATCATATTTACTTACTGTGAATTCAAATCCTAAATTAGGTTTAAAATCACCATTTGTAGTGGTTTCTTTCTATAGAACTGAGTGGAAATATTCAATACCCATGCAAAGCCTCAAGATTGGACCTACTAGACCCAATCCTACTGTGCACCTGGAAGCTTTCTTTATATTTCCAGTATTAGCTGACTCCTAATTCACCCTCCTCCCATCCACATCCAATTCACAGTGCTGTCAGTAACCAGAAGGGGGCAACATTTCAAACAGTATATGAAAAGAATACCCATTTTCTCAATGAATGCTCACAGAATGAGCATTTTTCCAAGCAAAAGCGTTTCGATTTCTATAATGAAGTCAGAAACTACCACCTATGGAAGCCAACAAAGCCAGAACCTTGCTGCAGAACCTTGTTGTTTCTTGAGCAGCTCCTTGAGTTTATTTATCTTATGAAAGCATGCTCTGCCCAAGCCATTTCAGGATGGTACCTTTGGCTGATTCATCAGCTGAGCTGCAAAAGTCACCAGAACACTGCGATGGTTATGCCCCCTGATGTCCGAGATGTCCAGCAAAACACTGCAGAAAACAACAGTGAGAAGCTCCTCTGGTTTGCAAATAGTTTCATGAATTTGAAATAGGAGAGTAAAACAACTGCAAATGGACAACAGGAGTATCAGAATCTACGGGCACAAAGAATTCAAACACTATCACAAACTTTAAGCTCCCCCCCACCTATCCAAAAAATAAATCAGGTTTTATCCTTTCACCTTCAATTCTAGAAAGCATGATAAATGGCAACTGAGAACTTGCAATGGAGCACAGAGTTCCTTCTGAAGGCAAGAATACTGTTCATCTTTCAAGCTACTCCCCACACCTAAGAACAAACCTGTGCCAATGAATGACAGCTCTGACAGAGACACAGAGGAGCCCAGCTTCAGGACTCCAGCACCATTCAGCTGATGGCAGCTATGACAGCACACAGCAAAGCAGCAGAATGAAGTGAAGTGCACGTTTCTCAAGGCTCACAGTGTAACTGCAGACTGGGAAAAACTGACCATTCAGAACTGGGACCTGTGCTAGGCAAGCGCCTGGATGCATTCGGTAATGCTCACATCTGCTGATAATGATGTGAGAAAAACAGATGAGCTGAATTTCAACCTTTCTCAAAGAACTATTTTTAAGGTGTGCCATAAGAAAAAAATGAATTTCATTTCATACTTTCACTTGGAACAGAAGCCAACATGTCAGGGAAGCAGTCCACGTTTCTAGAGCTCAAAGTTCTCCTCCTGGCACAGGGGAAAGAAGGAGGCATCAAATGAGGTCACAGGCTGAAGCAAGCAGGCCATGCTGGTTTCCTAGTGCTGGTGTGGATGCTCAAGTCCTAGTTTCATCTCTCCCCACTGATCTAATAAGAAATTCAGAATACAAACTGTCCTCTTCCCTTCTGGCATTACACCAGTTCAAAAGCACCAGAAGCTGAGGACGTGAACTCACGTATTTTCCGGTGTGTCTGCATAAGATGTCCGTTAAGGCCGATAAGGAGACAGCTCTTTTAGGGAATAAAAACACCATGAACCAAAACTAAGATCAGAACATCTCAGTGTTGTATTTCTATGATCCCTTCCAGCTGTTTTGCCAGAGCTGCACTTCTGCTGCAAACTGCACGTGCGTTTACAACCAAGAGCAGCAAGTGACTGTTAAGGAATTATCAAGCACAGCATCATCTATCATAAGTGTAATATCTATCATATTGAATGCTAAACTACAGTCATTATTTTCAGCACAAGTAGCATGTCAGACAGGCACAAGGGGTGTATGAAATGAGGCCAACACTCCCTAACAGCTTCATCATACAGCTGCCACATTCCCCAGCAATTTTCTCCTGCAAACAACACTGTGCCAACAATAAGTTGTTCCATAAATATTGCTATGTCAGATATCAATCTTGACTTAAAAGGAGTCCTCTGCTAATTTGAAAAGAATTTTGTAGTTTTCACTGCTCCACCAGTTCTATACATTATTCTTCCTTTGTTAAATGAAGTATTGAAATTATCTTCTGCTTCTCTTGGCCAAGAGATTATCATCAATGTAAAATGAAAGCCTAGTAAGAGCTTAGAAATGAATTTCCATTCTAAAAAATGAATTCAAATGAATGTCAATAATCAGCTTCACCAAAAAACTCAGCATCTACAGTTTGCTTCAGCTGTGGAATCAGCCATTCCACTGTGATACACACCTGAAGTCTGTGAGCAATTCACTTTAGATTCAGGTTTTAAACTTGGTCACACAAACCTAAAAGAGAGCAATGCTGGAGTACACTGAACAACACACATCTGTGCTGTGGGCATGTGCTGGAAGTAAAATCCAGATCAGAAGGTTAAGATTTAATTCAATCTTACAATTTGCCTTTTAGCTAGGCAAAAAAAACACCTAGCCAATTTACTCATTCTAAAAGGAACAAACTTTCCCCTAGAGACCCATCTAAAGTAGTTCAAAGGAATTCTCCAGGACGAGAAATGGATGCTCTGCTGGAAGCCCAGCACCACCACTCATAACACCCCGTTCAAAGGTTGAAGTTCCCAGCTCCACCAAACAGAGTGCAAACTAAAGCTCAAAGAGGTCATCAGAACCAGCTTTTAATCACAGAATAGCAAGCCTGCTGAGGGCACACTCAATCCCATTATCTATGTCATTGATAAAGATGCTGAAGAGCACCAGTCCCAAAATGGACCCCAGGGAACATCACTCATCAACAGCCTCCATCTGGACACAGAGCCATTGACTACAACTCTATGGCTGCAACCATCTAATTCTTTATCTACCAGATAGGCAACTCTTCAAATCTGTATCTCTCCAGTTTAAAGAGGTGAAGGACCATGTCAAAGGCCTTGCACGTGTCCTGACAGATGACATCAGTTGCTCTTCATCTACTAATTGTCTATTGCATATCACAGAAGGCCACCAGATGGGTCAGACAAGATCTGCCCTCAGTAAAGTCATGCTGGCTGACTCAGAACACCTCCTCTTCTCGCATGTGCCTTAACATCTGTTCCATGAAGATCTGCTCCATGTTATTCTCAAACACAGACACAAGATGTGGCTCTTGATCTATTTTGTCCTAGCTCTACTTCAGCAGGGACAACACAAGCAGGGTGCCCAGCACCAATCCAGGTGGCTCTGGAAGATCTCCAAGGACGAGACCACACAAATCTCTTGGCAATCTGTGCCAGAGCTCCATTATTTTTACAGCACAGAAGTGCTGCCTGATGGTAAAAGAGAACCTCCTGTGCTCTCATTTGGGTGTCACCTGCTGACTGAGGGTACACTGCCTCACCATCCACATTATGAGCACATTAAACAGGATGGCATTCAGTATTTTTGTTGGACTTCCTCTATGTGAGAATGGACTACTCCTGAGCTTAGAAAGGTCATTCTTGAACACTGTCTACTGAATATCTCCCTGTAATACACACTTAATAGCCCTCCCCCCCAAGGAAGTCATACTCTTACCATACTGCATTATGCTACATTAAAGCAGCAAAGTTGTACTGCATCATGTGTATCTAATATGCTAGAAATCACTAAACTTAAATGTCTGTTTTGGAGAGTGTAGATTAGATGTTGGTTTTATTATGCTATATCTCCCTTTAAACAATGACTTGTTTGTCTTTCTCAATATTCTTTAATTATTTTGTGTCAGTTTTGTCATTACCAGCACCATACCTGCAGGAACATTCAACCTCAAATACAAGGTTGAAAGGATTAGCACAGTGACAGCTCTACACAGCCAGTCCTTGGTTGAGCAGCGTGGTGTCTTCACCTGTATGGATCTGTACTCTCAAAGGAATGGCCTTGAGAAATGATTCAGAAGAGGGTAGCTAGGCATTCTTAATCCACTGTATTTTAATCATGGCTGAACTAAATAATCTTAGTGGTCTTTAATGATTCTATCTGGATCAGAAAACTTGCTCTCCCAAGTATGAAAAATGGACTACACCTAAAAGAACTTTCCATTAAGCTGTGTTCTTTTCCACGACACAATCAGAAAAAGATTATGAGGCCTGGAGCCAAAGTGGGCTGTGTGAGTCCCACCCCACAGACACCCATTAGCAAATTATGTTCCCCAAAAGCACATTGCTGGAAGAAGACCTTAACCTCTACTGCTAGTTACTTTTAGAGTTCTACTACACTCATTCTACAAAGCAAGCCTCTCACCTGAACATTCACCTGCTTCCAAATGACATCAGTGTTATCAGTACTGCAGATCCTCTTGAACAACCCAGATGCAGTCTTTCTGCATTTGCTAACATACCAATGATTACTGCTAATTATCCCTATTTATAGAAGTTCATGCCTGAGGATACTGGAATAATATGAGTACACAAAGTTCAACTGAAAATAGATTCATGAGCCCTTCTGTTCACTTTCTTAACTGCATAATTAGCACGTTCCAACAGAAGCAGTGGTAGCTGCTATTTAGACAAGGATTCTCACCCTATCATAGTTCTTCCTCACATAAGAGATGCCTCATAAGAGGAATCAATATTTCACCATGACAGATCATGAGGCACGTTTGCCTTCCTTACTGCACAGGCACAAAATCTATTGAAGCAGTCTGACCTGCCTTCAGCACATCGTACATCTTGCCTCTGTCGTACCACTAGACATTACTTATATATTGTCCAATTAAGTGAGGAAAAAAAGCAGGATGACATTGTTAGTGACATCCTTACAAAAGTAGTATTAGAAATATTGCTAATCACAGCAGACAATTCTGTCCCACCTTTAAGCGCCACGTTTCATCTGTAATTAACACAAGCAATGAGTTTTTTTAAAGCATTAAACATAGAAAATTGCATTAAAGCTTTACATTAAAAACCTCCGACAATACTGTAATGCTCTGCTGCTCATTAGAGCTCCCTCTTTCCTTAGTTTACTGTGCAGATACCAGTATACAAGCACCCTCAATTAATCATGGAAGTTCCTGCAGAAATGAAATGCTCCAATTCTTCTGAATAGCCTGAACATCCAGAAGTTCATCAAAATTCCTCTCCCCATTTCCAGAGACAGGATGCTTCTAGCAGCTTGACAATATTCCTTTTGATACAACAGAACTCATAACATTCATTCGTAAATCCACTATTTATACTTGAGACCAGCCCTTAACACTGCCTCATGCCTTCAATCCTAGCAGGCATTTGTAATCTGCACAAGAAAACAAATGAAAACAACTATATAACTTACTTTTATATTGCTGTCTCATCATCTAAGCTTCTGAAAGTGAAGAAATTCCTTAGAAGTCTAAAGAACTCTGGTTGTTGAACTGATTTATCATCAAGATAGGAGGTACCAATGCTGCTGAGAGCTGCAGTGCCAAAAAGCTGATGAAAAAAAAAAAAATCAACAATATCTTTCATTCCATATCACAGTGGCACACAAGCTGACACTGAATCAGATTATCTAGCCACGCTACCAAACAGAGTAAATAGCATCAGCAAGTACTTACATTCATCCACAGCTCAGCAAAGAACTGATAACAGCATTAGAGCACTGATGGCTTTAAATCTCCTTTTTTTCCTCTTGCATTGTACCAGACAAACATGTTGTTTTGGCCAATGTGGCCGAGTGCATATTGTGTGGATGGTAATCAGTGCTTATTTCTGCCAATAACAGTAAAATGTGAAAGGTTAGGTTTCGGATTTGTTTGGGATGTTTATTTCTAAAGTTTCCATATTTGTTTTCACAAAGAGATGACTTGAAGAAAATACCATGAGAAGTGGTGCATTATCAGTGAGCACTGTTCCATCCTTACTACCCTTGCATTTACTCCCACCAGTCACTGCTGTGAAGAATCTCTGCACGTGAGGCTTGCACTGCATGTCATTCGATACCAAAAAGGTATCAAACTAACACCCTGACTTGGATAACTCTTGACAGCAAGTACGAATACCCTGCTGCTGACTATTGTTTAACCTGCTCAACCTCATTTACAGAAACATTCCTTTGTGACACAACCACTGAAATATGTAGAAGACCTGGGGAGGGGACAACAAAAACAACTTTGTTTTTTTCTTTCAAATATTTTCAGAAGAATCTTACCTCTAGATTGCAGTACTGCTCTCCTATCACACTACTCCTTAAGAACATGCCATTTTTTTTAGCATTAAATTAGACTAGGCCAGCCAGATAGAAACAAACAGTTTCAAATCTTCCGCACATCATCTCACAAGGAATCCAATGCTGGTGATTCCCCCTCGTTCCTCAACAGATCAGAGTCTGACTGTTCTCCTTTGGAAGCAATCATTGACAGTCTAGGTTTCAATAACATCTTCAAGTGACTTGGAAGAACAACAAGGACCTTTTAGCTAATTCTGCTATCAAATGCCTGTTCATCTTTGCTCTACCAAGGGAAGAAGCTGGTACCAGTACAACAGTGTCATGAATAGGAACACTTCACTTACCAGCATCTTATTACTTCAAATAACCCTCTAACACATTTCTTTGCTTTACAGATAAAGTTTATCTGAGTCACCCAAATAACACCCAGGTGACTTAAGGGACATCCAGCCTGAACAGAAACATCCTGCTTCCACTATTCTGCATAACAAACTACAGACAACTGGTTGGTTATCAGAGCTACCCACTGCAAAGAGATTCTGCTATAGAATCATGACTTAATATTTGGGGTAAAGCTTGGAAAATACAGCAATGTTTAGCTAATACATACCACAGCCATCCTCAGTACCAAGAATCACCCCCTCCCTACAACTGGTTCTGCTTGGCCACAGTATGCACAGGGTATGCCTTAACAGGGCACAATAGAAATACGAGCAGCTTTAAGAAGAAATCTTACCACGTAAATCCAATATTGTTTTCACTATTTCAGAAAGAAATGCTGTGAACAAATGGCACTTTTGAAACATTTCACCAAATACTGTAGTTTTTCTCAAGTTTGATGAGAAAATTGACTTCAGTATCTTTGTACAGTTCTTTCTCACCAGTGGTCTGAGTATTTCCCAAACACTGTCCATGCAACATGGTGAAGCCAAGCATCAATTTCATTTTGCTAGAATAAGGAGAGAAAAGGCTAAGGAGCATCAAACAGGAAGCTTAAGGCATCCAGAGCCTGAAAACAAGTTCCTGATTCCATGATTTTCTCTGAAAGCATCATGCTTTGAGAACTATTCGCGATTTGGTACCCAACTCGGCTGGCATCTGCCTGCACTAAAAGCCTTTTTTGTACATAAGGTCATGCTGAGGTGGCCTGAACACGTTTCAGCACTTGCTCTTCCTAAAGCTGTAAAAATAACTTCTTTGGCAATAAGAATCTCAACAGCATCGAGAAGCAAATCCATCTTACTGCTTCTTTTCTTCCAAATATGAGCAAAACAAGCACCGAGACAGAACACGATTCCATTTCAAATCCCTAAAAATTATCTGTTGGACATAGAGCTATATCGTAGTAAGAAGATAAGGAATTCCCCTAACCTGCCCTCTCAGAGCAGGCTCACAGAAATAGGGCAGGTCATGAGTTTTCTGTAAACTGAATTGTACAAGCCCATCAAATATTAAAGGGCACTGCAGATGTCTGCAGTCATTTCTAAAAGCTCCTTCAAGACAAGCAACAAGGACACATAGATTACATCAATTGCTTCCAAACACTCCATTTACCTTTCTCCAGATGTTTTTAACTGAAAATAAGTGTGTTTCTGAGTTTTTAAGTCCAGAGCTCTTTTAAAACTGCTAACAGTGCATTTCTTGTCCAGGCTTTTAAAAGAAAAGGCTCATCCAAGCTTCACAGAAATCCACTGCTCTCTGCACAACCTTAAGCAATAGACATATCCCAACGAAGCACTCCTGAAGGCCTCTAGTTCCAGACTGCACACATCAGCCACGTCTTCAGGTTGTCACTTCCACAAGCAAAAACCTCAATGCAAACATAAAATTACATGCACTCATGTATTTGACACGCTATCCTCTTAAAATCCCTTTGCAGAGTTGCATCCTTCCCAAGAAGAGCTGCAGAAGTCATGTTGTTCATCACCCATACAGTGCTGTTTCAAACACACAGTCAAGACTACAAATGACATTGTCAGAGAATTACAGAGCTCTTCAAGATTGCAACTTCAGCCACCCAATACATGCAGCTTCTTTTGCATTTTCTTCTTGCGTAAGAAAAAGAATTCCAAGTTATCACAGTTTCTGCCCATACTCCTGACCAGGCAGTCAGTCAGCCAGGTATTCTGCAGCCTTGCTGCATGCACACAGTGGCTCACACAAACTGACCTAAAAGCTCAGCAGCCTAGGAATTTCAGACCAAGGTTCTCCAGGAGATTTTGAAAACAGAACACAAACTGCTATTGGCATCCACGATCAGCGATGCTGGATATTGAGCACAAGTCTCACAAAAGGCCTCCTATTTACTTAATGCAATGATAAGCCAGCTTTATATTGCAGTCAATACCTCTTGGAGAACAGCTGCCTACTATCAGTGTAGTTCTCGGCCTGATGACCTCTATGAAAAATGCTTCTCAGCATAGCACTGCATGCCACTTGTCTCTACCTCAAACTTCAGAAGGAAGAAAACTGTGTCAGGCTTCCAGAAGCAGCCCCACAGGTTAAAAAAGGTGCAGGTTCCACTCAAATACCACCTGCATCACTGCCAAAGGTTATCATCACTGCACAGTCCTCGCACCGACTTCACACGTAGCCATTGGTTGACAACTCAAATTGATGTTTTTACACCTGTAACCTGAAATTGTGAATTTAGTTTTCAATTAACCAGACTTATCACCACAGCTGTGAATATGCAGTCTTAGGGACCTTACATTTGGACTGTGACCTACTGTTATCTTGCACATTCAATCCGCCAAACAATCCAGTACAAAGTCCAGGTAATTACATCTGCTTAAGCAGAAATCCACATTTGGCAATAAGCCTTCAGCATCTACTTTGTTCAGATGTTAGTTATGCTTCATTCAAGTAATTACAGCCTCTTCCTCTCTGGAATAGCACCTAATACTGCCAAGTCTCAAACCTCTGGAGCCTATTAGGTTCCTTGGTGTTCACAATTTCACAAACAGCAAGTTAAAAGGTACATACAGCCAGCATCACAGAGACTTACTACAGTTTAACCAGTTTATACTGAGTGTAATAGGGATATTTCATAAGCACTCACCACCATTGCTTGAGCTTCTTAATGCAGGTCAAGCTAACTCCTGATCTGTTAGCCTGTATGTTTCACCACCTATATCCTTGACAGAGAAGTTTAATGCCACTTCTATGTTTGGTTTTTCAGTCTTGGCTTCTTACACATCTCAGATCAGGCAAAGTAGAAAAGAGGATCCAGAACAGTACTACTGGACAAGCAAAGCCTATCTTCAAAGGGGCTGTTCAATCTGGGCTAAGTTAAGCCATTCAATTAACCCATTCCCTACTGAAACCTGCTTTCAATAGCAACAATTCCTAGAGTTTCTGTTATTTATTTCTGCATTTGCTCCCTAGCTAACAACCAATTCAGGCTACTCACTACCTCTTCTACTAGTGCAGAGCTACGGATGGAAAACACACTTACCACACGTAATGCTATAACCAGATGCAAAGTACAGCAATAATGGTGGGGTGGCACAATCCTAGGCTGCAGCAAATGAAGATAAGCCCAAATGCAGCAGCCATAGATGCAAAAACAAAGGAAGAAAAACTGCTTACATTTAGAAGGCCTGAGGTAGACCAGGATTTCCAGCAAGATACCCTTGCACCCACTTCCAACCCTTAAATGAGGGCTGGATCCTGGCTCCAGCCCTTCCAATCACTCAGGTACATTGTTTGCACCTGAGCTCCCCTGGGTTGGCCCTGCCTTCCCACCAGGTGCTCAATCACTGCTTCAGGCCATGACTTAGCATTTTCACTACAGCACATTTGTCTTCAATAATCCATTTTTAAGATCTAACAAGCTTCCATACTGATGTGAGCAATTCTATCCATCCCTCTTCATTAGCCATAGCACATCAGAGCCACATTAAATGAAACTCATTCTAAGAGGTGGGTGGACCACTGCAGTACCATGGTAATTGGTTGCTTCACCCTTTAGAAGGGGAAGAATCACTGACAGCAAAAAGGTACACATAAAGACAGCATGCCAGTCCCTTAGGAAAAAGTCTCTAGGTTACACCTAAACCTAAAAATAATCAAAGACATCAAATTCTTATTAACCACCTTAGAACCAATTAGTGTAGTGCTTCTAATACCAAACAAGTTGAAAACAAACTCAAAGTGGACCTTCAGTACGCTGGCATTTCTCTTAGATTGTTATTTTTAAGTAAAGACAATCTGACATTCCCCCACAGTAATTATTATTATTAAACTTAAGGAAATGCTTAATTATTAGCCCAATTCTGTCATTCCTGAAAGGAAAAAGAACACACAGCCATGAAGTTCCTATTAGTTATGGCAGTACAAGAGTCTCCTGATAGCTTGAATTTGAGCAACCTAACTGAAGTGTTAAAAGTCAATGTAAGCTCTTTCCACTGCACAGTTAGTTACTAATCCGTTAATAAAACTCTTCTTCTTCCTGCTCTGTCACAATGACTTGTTCTCCACGCCTCTCCCAGAATGCTACGAATTCAATAAATCACATACCAACTGTTCAGAGAATATAAAGGGATCCGGTTTCTTTGAGATATTTATTATTGCAGCTTTTATTGCCAGCAGTTACAGCCAAGTGTGCCTCTAACAAAGGCTCAGAATGTACCACTGTTTTGCTTACAACCTCCTCCTGCAAGCTGCTCAGTCACAAGCAATCATCCTTAGACATCTCTCTCTCAATAGCAAAGGAGTTCTCTGGATTTGCAGAACCTAATGAAAAAGAATAGCTCTGAGCAGCAGGGTCAGAGTGATGACTGTCTCTGATCTGCTTGTGTGATCCGCACACAGACCTGTAATCACAGACTAAAAAGGGTCTGAATGTTTCCAAGTAAGTTATGGCTTTGAATGACAGAATCCGATGAATGCCTGTAGTGATGGGATTTCAGTTTATAGATAGGTGATTATTCACTACTATTCCCTATCCAATCTGCCATCCAGAACCAAAGCAGAGTCAGAGTTCCAGCTCTGAATGAAATACCTCCACTAGAAAACTCTACTTCTGCCTGCCCTTCTCTCACACAGCCTAGCTGCTGCTCAGTTCACATTTAAGCCAAGAGAATTGTTTATCCTTCAGATCGTGTCATTACGAAAGTGATCCCCTTTTCAAGGCTTCCTGAAAGCAGCTGCTACACCCTTCCAGCTCCTAACCAAAGCAGAGATTCATGCAGGACTTCCATTCATTCCTCTCACAGCCAGAAGCCCACATGTAGCAACAGCACACTGCAGAGAGGAGAGCTTGGTGGAAACAACACTGCTCAGAGCCTGCACAACAGCAGCAAGAGGCTGTAAGCTCACAAGCAGCAGAGACCAATTCATGCTGTTTTAAAGCCTAAAAATCAATGAACTCCCTTAAGGGCTAACTACAGTGTCTGCAACTGGAGGCACGAAGCACCAGCCTCAGGGAAAGGCTTCCAAGGAGCTGAGCACATGCAAGGTGCTACAGCTTCCTCTTACAGTGGCACGCAGACACCAGAGCAGACAGCCAGCTGTCTCTGGTCTCACTGAACTGCTCTTGACCCTTGATAGCAAGATGATAGACCACATGCCCAGCTGTTCATCCACTGTGGGACAGCAGCACACGAGTTCATCCTGCAAACATCACCAGCTCCTGGGCATAGCGCAACCAAAAAAACCCACACACAAATCACTGTTTTCATCTCACCTAATACCTCGTGGCTTGCTCTCACTCTTACACCAAGTAAGGCATATTAAACAAACCTCCTGCAATGCCTCAGAATCCTATAAAGGCAGCAAAACAGGAGAACTGTTCCAGCCAGCACACACAGAAACCCAGCATACCATCCTCCAGGCAGGAATCACTCTTATTTACTAACTAAGACAGTAGCAACCTGCCATCAGCTTTTTTCATTGTTGCTCATGACAAATAGAAGTCCAATTCTTTTAGTGCAAACAACACAAGCTGTTGTGAAATCAAAGCAAGTTTACAATATGCTAGCTCATCTTTCAGAACACATGCACATATACTAATTCCTACTGCATTTTCATTGAGATGCCGACACAAAACTCATTTGACACACTGAACCCTTGTCTCCCAGGATCAGTTCTGGCATCTACTGCACATTCACACACAGTTGTGTTGCCTTCATGCTGCACAGGAACCTAACAGCAACACTGTCAAGAATTCCTGAGCATCAACCAAGACCGAATTTAGCAATTCAACACAAAATTCTGCATATACATGCAAAAGCAAAACAGAACAACCCCATACCAAGCATCTAGGGAGTGAAAAGTCCATTTATTTTCAGGTTTAGGAGGTATGTAGCTACTGCTGGAATTTCAAGAACACACATTCTAAAATTAGCAGAAGTGAATAACATGCATTTAAAGGCCCACAGATGCCATCCTTCCCCAACTGATCCAGCATGCCCAAGTCTCTCATGGAGTGGAAGAAAAGGCAGAACTAGAATTTATCCAGCCTTCAACTATCTTGGATGCAATGGGACAGGTTGCCCAAGGAGGCTGTGGATGCCCCATCCCTGCAGGCATCCAAGGCCAGGCTGGATGTGGCTCTGGGCAGCCTGGTCTGCTGGTTGGTGATCCTGCACACAGCAGGGGGTTGGAACTGGATGAGCACTGTGGTCCTTTTCAGCCCAGGCTATTCTATGGTCTTCTGCCACATCTGAAATCACCGTGTGTCACACAGATGCAGTCTGACTGATGCCAGTAAGAACGCTTGGAACTCTTCCACCTTACTTGAAGAAAAACAAGCATTTTGTCTATAAGAAATCAGATTAGACAAGACAAATTAGATTGGATGGAACTTTGATTTCTTGCTTGTTCTGATTTGATGCGACCCTGTCAAAACACTGACTGGACAACTGAAAAGTATTACAACAAGAAGGCTGATCTAAGCTGCACCCTTACTTTTTTTTCAGCCAGTAAAGTTTTTTTTGCAAACTGTTGCATGTAATGCATATGTTGGCAGAACTCTCTTCTCTAAAAGATACACCCTTGCAGAAAGAAGACAGCAGTTCCACAGCAAGCTAGTTCTGTAGTAAAAAGAGATGAGGACAGAGGAGGGACTGTGTGCAAGGAGACCAAGACAAACGTACTTGGTACTCAATCACTCCCCTACTTTGGGATAAATAAGCATTTCCCATGAAATGCTAACAGTCTAAAAGCTCTGCCCAACAGTTACTCCTGATGGCTCTTAAAAGCACTGCAGGGCTTACTACAGTCACCCTTTACATAAAAGCCAACCTGCATTATGCTGCACAAAGCAGTTAGCAACAAGCAGTATTTTCATAAGATAACAGTTTAACTTCAGAAAAGCGTCTCTTGCTTCATTCAAGCTCATACTTGCAAAATGCACGAGTACATAGTACATATTTACCAAGTCTTACAGACCTTTTGTTCTTCATTGCAGCAGGCATCAAGTTTGTACACCCTGCCTTCTGGAGGGGCCCGGCTCCCAATTCACACATCCCAGACAGAATCACAGAACCACAGAACTGCCAGGGTTGGAAGGGACCTCAAGGATCATGAATCTCCAACCCCCCTGCCACGTGCAGGGCCACCAACCATTCCACCTAATGCTAGACCAGACTGCCCAGGGCCCCATCCAACCTGGCTTTGAACACCTCCAGGGACGGGGCATCCACAACCTCCCTGGGCAGCTGTTCCAGCACCTCACCACTCTCTCCGTAAAGAATTTCCCCCTGACATCCAACCTAAATCTCCCTTCCCTCAGCTTAAAACCATTTCCCCTTGTCCTGCTGTCACTCACCCTTTCAAAGAGTTGATTCTCCTCCTCTTTGTAGGCTCCCTTTAGGTACTGAAATGCTGCAATGAGGTCACCCTGCAGCCTTCTCTTCTCCAGGCTGAACAAGCCCAGCTCCCTCAGCCTGTCTTCGTAGGGGAGGTGCTCCAGTCCCCTGATCATCTTCGTGGCCCTCCTCTGGACCCTCTCCAACAGCTCCCTGTCTTTCTTGTACTGGGGGCTCCAGACCTGGACGCAGTATTCCAGATGGGGCCTCACAAGAGCAGAGTAGAGGGGAACAATCACCTCTCTGTCCCTGCTGGCCACCCCTCTTCTGATGGAGCCCAGGATCCCATTTGCCTTCCGAGCCGCAAGGGCACACTGCTGGCTCATGTTAAGTTTTTCGTCTACCAAGACCCCCAAGTCCTTCTCCACAGGGCTTCTCTCAAGGACCTCTCGTTCCAGTCTGTAGGGATGCCTGGGATTCCTCCGGCCCAAGTGCAAAACTCTGCACTTTGCCGTGTTGAACCTCATCAGGTTCACCCGGGCCCACCTTTCCAGCCTCTCGAGGTCCCTCTGAATGGCATCCCATCCTTCAACTGTGTCAACCACGCCACTCAGCTTGGTGTCGTCAGCAAACTTGCTGAGGGTGCACTCAATTCCGTCATCAATGTCATTGATAAAGATGTTAAAGAGCACCGGTCCCAAGACAGATCCCTGGGGGACGCCGCTTGTTACCTGCCTCCACCTGGACACAGAGCCATTGATGACCACCCTCTGTCTGCGGCCTTTCAACCAGTTTCTTATCCAACGAGTGGTCCACCCATCAAATCCACATCCCTCCAGTTTGGAGAGAAGGATGTGGTGGGGGACCATGTCAAAGGCCTTGCTCAAGTCCAGGTAAATGACATCGGTCGCCTTTCCCTTGTCCACCGATGCCGTCACTCCATCATAAAAGGCCACCAGATTGGTCAAGCATGACCTTCCTCTGGTGAAGCCGTGCTGGCTGTCACGGATCACACGCCCTTTCCTCGTGTGATCAAGCATGTCATCCAGGATGATCTGTTCCATGATCTTCCCAGGCACAGAGGTGAGACTCACCGGCCTGTAGTTCCTGGGGTCCTCCTTGCTCCCTTTCTTGTAAATGGGAGTGACGTGACCCTTCCTCCAGTCATCCGGCACCGCACCAGACAGCCACGACTTCTCAAATATGATGGAGAGCGGCTCGGCAACCACCTCAGCCAGCTCCTTCAGAACCCTGGGATGCACGCCATCCGGCCCCATAGACTTGTACACATTCAGTCTCATGAGGCGGTCTCGGACCTGCTCTGTCCTCACAGCAGGGGGGGATTTACCACCCCAGTCCCCACCCAGAGGTGTAGGGATGCAGGGCTCAGGGACGGAAGGAGTACTGGAGTCCTGGCTGCCAGTGAAGACCGAGGCAAAGAACTCATTCAGTACCTCAGCCTTCTCTTCGTCCGTTGAAACCAGTTCTCCTTTTACGTTTACCAAAGGAGGTACACTCGCTTTGGCCTGTCTCTTCTGGCCAATGTACCTGTAGAAAGTCTTCCTGTTGTTTTTCACGTCCCTCGCCAAGTTCAGTTCTACCTGCGCCTTGGCTTTCCTGATCCCACATCTGCAAGTCCGGACAACATCCCTGTATTCTTCCCAGGTGGCATGCCCTTGTTTCCAGAGTTTGTACAAACAACTGCAGACAGCCAGGGTCCACCAAGAATTCAGAACAACCCAGAAGTACTGAAGATGACCGTTCCTTAATATTTACAAATATTAACAGATACTTAATGAAGGCAGAGACACTCAAGTTAGCAATAACTTCAGCCATGCCCCATTGTGTCCAACTCAATATGTTAAGTGTCCAAGTGTGTGTTTTACTGTTTTTTGGCACTTTCCTGAACGTTAGATCTCTTCTTGCTGAAAGAAAAACTGTGTTTAGCTGCATGACTTAGCATCATCATAAGAATAATATATAACATACTAGCCTTTGGGAAGATAGATTGAAACTTTAGACTGTTAGTTATACAAGCAATTCTGTTTCAACACATGATTATTTGCAAAGCACACAAATTCATTACAAGTTATTTTGTAGCCTACAGATCAGCTCAGTTGCAATAGCTTCTGTGTAGCATTCAGCTACCTTCCCCACTGTTGCTTAAGGAAAATAAGGCTTAGGTGTAGGCTAATAACAAACTGAACAGATCCAACAGCTCTCCAACACCATAAAATGCTATCCCAAATCTTGCAATGTGATCCCACACTTGCAATAGCTCTGAAGCTCCCCATTTCTCACATTAAAGCTTTAACCTTTGCAAGAGTAAACACAGACCTAAGAAGTTCATTTGGTTAATTCCTTTTTATGCAAGTCAACTTGGCCACTGTAGGAAAGCCACCACATTAAGATAACCTTCATACGTTACCAGGAAAGAGTCTTATATCCAAATAAGCACTGAGTTCTTTGCTCACTTTCAGGCTGGTCTGGCAGCACAGACCTACAGATGAAGTGCACTGCTCCCCAGTACACAGAATGCTTCACCCAGGCTGCAGCAGACTCCCCTGCTGCTTGTCATTAGCTAAGTATTATACACAGCTCTTCATGCAAATATGCCCATCACATTTCACTTCAATACAGCATAAATTACTGTTTTTCTCCCCCAAAAGTTGCATCACACCCAAAGTCACCAAATCTTTTAAAGCAATTTGGGAAGCACACTGGTTTGAGTGCCTCTGATTTATTACAGCAAGTAAAAAAAACATCTGGCTCCATCCACTGACTAGAATTAAACAAACCTAAACAAAAATATACAAGTCAGGAAGAGCCCTACAAATGTACACAGCTGTGCTGTCACCTGTTTGTAAGCACTGCTCTTAGGGATTCCCTATGGTCAGGGACTACCCCACAACTCAGTGCCACCTCCTCATGAGATGACAGCATAGCCATATCCAAGCTTCTAACAAAGAGCCACTGAGCAAACCTTCCTATCCACACACTAATTCTGCTCCTCCCCCCAAAATAATCTGACACAACACCCACAGGCTACCTTGCTGCTCTAGGCTCTTTACAAACCCTGGCAAAACTGATTTTTCCCATTTGCCTCCAAAGTGCTTTAAAAAAAAGACACCACCTATTGGACTGGCCTAGTTAGCAAATCAAGGGATATTTATATATATACATATATTTGTGCTTTAATTCTAGTAGCATGCCATTACCTAACATCAAGTAATCCCTAGTGGGGCATACTTGTATTTTTTAGGTCACTGAGGTACTTTGTCTCTTGCTGTTGACAGCCCCCATTCAAATTACAGTCAAACAGCAGCATTTAAGTGCATTATTTTTTCCTTCCAATTAAGTAAGTAGTTTCAGCTGTCTGCAGTCTCGTTTTAGTGATTACTGGCTTGTTCCCACAGCAAGCCTCAAATTAGAAAACTTCATATTCATTAGTGTCTAAATCACCTTGGAATATTAAAGTTCAAGGTAGATGTAATAGGTTTTGTCAAACAGATTTGTCAGGGATTTTCAACTAACACATCAAGGTATTTTGATAACATCACAAACATTATCTGACAGAACTACAGGTACAGAAGAGATTCTGTCCAGCTATCCCATACACACAGCCAGCAGCATATGCAGATCTTGACACCAAAGAACCAGCTATTGCACTGCTCTCCTCAACCAGGTCTTTCCTTATTTAGGTAAGAGTTGTCTCTAAACTCCCACATCCCATAATCTAATATTGGAAATAGTTTGAAGTTGAAGGAGGGAAGATTTAGGTTGGATGTCAGGGGGAAATTCTTTACAGAGAGAGTGGTGAGGTGCTGTAACAGCTGCCCAGAGAAGCTGTGGATGCCCCATCCCTGGAGGCATTCAAGGCCAGGTTGGATGGGGCCCTGGGCAGCCCAGTCCAGTATTAAATGGAGAGGTGGTGGCCCTGCATGCAGCAGGCGGTTGGAGATTCATGATCCTTGAGGTCACTTCCAACCCAAGCCATTCTATGATGATCCTATGATTCTGTGAACATTTAAATTCCCCCACCAGCCTAGAAATGCAAAGATCTTTCAGCTTAAGAGCTGATTGATTTGCCCAGTGAATAGTTAGCACACACTTCCTTTACCAGAATCAGACACAGCCAATGCATTCTTATTGCCTTGACACCACTAAATAAGTGAGCCTTCTTTTATTCTGGTGTTTTACCCACGGCAGTTTCTGCTGTACTGACTGCCCTATTTGCCTGAAGACAAATTCAAATGCAACATCTTGTCTTTTGCTACCCAGAAATGCACAGTCGTGTACCATATGCATTCTATCTTTACTGTAAGGAGAACACAAATAGACAAGTTGGAAAAAAGGTACAAAAAGACTTCCAGTTCTTCATGCTGTTTAAACAACCTCTACTGTGAGGCTGCAATAAAACCACTTCACTTTCCCTGAAATGCTGCAATGACTAAAATGGACCACATTTAGGCATTTAACAGCTGGTGGTTTTTGTCTTGCTCATGTTTGTACACTGACCAGATTTACAACACATGTAATGCCCCACTTTAAAAGCTTTTACACAATAATTTGGAGTTGACCAGCAAGTGAGTATTATGTACATACAGTTCACAGGAACTCTCTCCTCAATTAGCATAATAAAGCAACCAGCAACCCTCTAACTGAATTCACTCCATTATGCAGGAAGCAAGATGTTCCAGTAAGCAAAACATACCCAGAGAAGTTCCATCATTTCATACATGCAAATGAGTCTGTTATCTAGGTCTCCTGATGTCAGCTTAAATACCAGCTTGAAATGGCATTACACACTTATCACAGCAGGTGTCAGCTGTAAATATTTGTACCTCTAACCAGGCTAGCACTGTTACTCAGTGGATTAATGCACATCACTTCCCACCTCCCTTCCCTGGCAGAGAACACAAGGTTATGCACCTGTGCATCCAATACATCTCTAGCCTCAAGCAAGTTGTGCCCTTTTAGCCAGCTCCACCCTACACAGTTTAGCAAGACGAGTCCCATCCGTCAGCTAATGCATCACTGTACATCTGAACACTAAACACTGCAATCCCGTAGCAATGAAGTATTTTCTAAGATTAGTCGATACAGTTTAAAATTAGAATCATCTTTCACATCTGAAAGTAATGACACAGACGAGAGGCCAACAGGGTGCAGGAACAGCTTCCCACAATCTGCCTTCACGTACTCATCTCCAATGGTGAGCCTACAGATTCACACCAGTCACAGAACTGCCACGGGAAGATGATAAATATCTATAGGAAAGCTGTAAACGCAGGTTCAACGTATATCAGCTCCTCCTGATACTTTGAGGACTGCAGTAACATTGTTGATTTTGATGATTTCACACAAGGCAAAGCAGCTACGCACTGTTAGCATCCTATGCAAAGGGATCCAGTGCTTGCCCAGAAACCCACAGAAAGTCTTTCAACTCCAAACTCAAGCAACAAACACACAAATTCTCCAGAGGCTTCTTTCACAGCAACCAAAAGAAAAGAAAAAAACCTGATTGTAAAACTTGAGGGTACACTGGAAATACTACCAAAGTTACAAAGCTAGATTCATCACCTAGTGATCACACAGCTCCTACCTGCTTCTTACCAGGACTAAGATAGGAGGCTTTTCCAAGAGCATTCCACTTTTGCCTGATCCTAAGTACCCACCAGTTCTATCGGTACTCACCAGCAATACAAAGACCACAGGAGCTTACAGAAATATTCGTTATTTCCCCTTTGTATGTCATGAAGCACCAACATCTAACTCATAACATTACATTAGGCCTAAAGAGAAGATCTATCAATATTCAAATCTAAGCAGAATATCACGTCAGCTCAACTGCCCCTTCATACCCTTTCAAAATACCTAAAGGTTTTGTTTTCAAGAGATCTTTTCTGTGTTGTTTTTTTTTTCCCCATCTCCATGACTGATTGTGTGTTCTTACCATTCTTGCAGTTTTAACAATAGTAATTAAGACAGCTAAGCCCCTGCTTTACATCTAAATACAATTAGTAACATCTCCAGAGAGCACCATTCATTACCTTTTTAGATCATTTTCTATCTTAGTGCAAATCTTAAGTTCCCAGTTCCATCCATCTGTCCTTCAGGACAAGCACTGCAAGGAGCTGAGCATCTATCCTCTGTCCCAGGGTAATCCCACTGCATTAAATGATGCTTCCAAGAGTCAAGCACTTTCAGATAATATCTGAAACGTCTCTTTGTATCTCACTTACAAACCCAGAGAAAGTCTTCGTGTCATCAATTATGGATCTCAAGAATAAGACATTAAGCGAGCAGAACAGAAGATTGCAACTGCAGTTCTAGAAGGTCATACTGGGTGATGTAACCATTCCAGGCTTTTGCTATGGAGGCTCCCAACTACCCACAGATGACCAACCTCACCCATGCTACACTTGCCATTCCCTTACCTTCCTTGCTGTCCACAAGTTCTGTTTTCCATCAATACCATCTTCCCATTTCTTACTACACCCTTTCAACCACCTACGTACAGCTCTTAAATCTCAAATACTCTTCAAAGAATCCTCATGAAAGGGCTGAACACTCTGAATTGCTTTTTCTCCATCACACTGCAAGCTCACCTCATATGCAGAGAGGAAAACCAGAAGGTTTGTTTCTTCATAGTTCAAACGCATTCAAGACCAATATTATGCAATAATGCTTTCCATACTATCCATTATAAAACTTTTGTATCCTGTTCATGTGTAACTGAGAACTTGAAGATATTCTCAGTGAATAATCTTTATTATCCCAGCCCAAAGGCAGCACGGCTTTGATTTGAGATGCTTGAAATCTATTCCAGGCCTTAAAGATAGCACTCCACTTATCACATCAGTGATTTTATTCCTGTGCCAGACTGTCATTTCAGTATCCTAAAACCACCAGATTCATTCTTATTAGACTCTGATGACAACGTAAGCAATTCTGCACTCAAAGGCAACTACTTTTCTGTGTCATTAATGAGGAATGACATCTGCTGTCCAGTTATCCAAGAACTACTATTCTGTGTAAAAGTTGTCTTTCAAAATTGTAATATAAGCAATTCAGATAAGGCAGCTGAAGTCTAACTAATTTATCTCATGAGTCTGTCCACTACACTTGTTTTCAACATTAATTAGTACAAATGCCAGTCTTCCTTATTTAAGAGCCTATGACATCTTTTTTGAGTTACTGACCAGGTGATGATTGCTTTTCATACAATCATTAAGGTTGGAAAGACCAATAAGATCATCCAGTTCAACCATCAACCCATACCTGCGTCCTGCAGACCACAGCACTCAGAGCAACATCTGCCCTCTTCCTGAACACCTCCAGAGATGCTGACACCACCACCTCCCTGGGCAGCCTGTTCCAATACATCACCACCCATCCTGAGAAGAAACGTTTCCTAATATCCAACTTGAACAACTCGTGGTGCAACTTGAGGCCATTCCCTCTCATCCTATTGCTTGTTACATGGGAGAAGAGGCCAACCCCACCTCACCACAACATCTTTGCAGCAGTTATAGAGAGCAATAATGTCTCCCCTGAGCCTCCTCTCCTCCACACTGAACAACCCCAGTTCCCTCCCCATCAGACTCGTGCTGCAGACCATCACAGCTCTGTTGCCCTTCTCTGGACACACTCCAGGTCTCAGTGTCCTTCTTGCAGTGAGGGGCCCAACTCTGAGCACAGCACACCCCAGAGCTGCGTACAAGGGGAGGTCACCTCCTGCTGGCTGCACTATTGCTGATACAAGCCGGGATGGCACTGGCCTTCTTGGGCACCTGGGCACACTGCTGGCTCGTGGTCAGCCAAGGTTCACAATTTCTGGTTCACGATTAGTTAACTCAGATACAAGAACTCATGAAGATAAGTGGCATACGTTTAAATGACTGCTGCCTTGGCAGCCGGTGCCATGCTTTTAGCATATTTCCCCTAGAGAAGACAGTTGCTGTGATACCTAAAAGACAGGCTTCCCAGCTTTTCTTCTGAGCATGCTAAGCGGAAGCAGTGAAATAACAGAATTCGTACATTCTCACACTACCAGTTACCACAGAATCCTGCAATGATGACTACCTTGTGTCTGCCCTCCTGCTGGTTGTGTTACTGGAAAATGTAGAATCAGAGCGATTTAAAACAGAAAAGAACTTCAATATCACCAAGCCCAACATCAATCCGATTTATCAGGTCCCATCACTAACACATATTCCTCAGCACCATATCCATACACCTGCTAAACATCTTGCTGCTGGCCATGTGCTTTTGGATATAAGCCAAAAGGCTGGGATGCCATCAGCCTTCTTGGCCACACATTCCAGTCTAGAAGCAAAATATAGACAGAGGTAAAAATTCATAGAAAACATCCTAGCAGGAATAATAGTTCAGTTTAACAGAGTATAAGCACTACCAACTTAAAGACAAAATGGATTTTTCTCCAGGTTTTAATGTTTAATTACACCGAACAGATTTGGTCCAGGCTGTAAACAGCCCTTCAAAATAATGCAAAAAAACAAAACAAAACAAACAATCATCCAGTATGAGTCAGGAGCTTCTCATAAACAAATAAAAAGCCCACAGACATACTGCAATACAGCCAAAGCTACGCATTCAATTCCAGTAGTGCTAAGAGTCACTTTCCTTGCCTATATTTACTTTCTTAAGTAAAGGAGGGGAAATTAGCAAATAAAATAGCTGTCTAATGATTAGGCTTACATTCATTATCTGACTATGTAAGCAAATAAAGCTGCTAAACAAGACAATTTATACAGCTCATTCATACCCACCCTGTGTTTCCACACTTGCTGCCACAAGCGGTTCACTGAAGCAATAGGGGAGGGAACAAAACCCACCAAGTTATTCAGTGTTAGAAATGCACCGTCATCTTAATAACCCTTCATTTGTGGCATTATATAGGCTTCAGGTATGTCACATTCCCACGGTAGCCCAAACGTGTCAAAGTAAGAGCCTGTTGTTATCTTATTTCTAACAATAATCACAGGATTCATGCTACATCTATATCCTTACCATAATTCAATCAGAAATACACATTCACTGCAAATAATTCTGATTCAAGAGCCATCCAGAAGCCTAAAAAGTTGTTGGAAAAGTTACATTCCATATATATTCTTGATTTTAAGATCCTTTAAATTCAGTTTAAATCTTTTAATTCTAAAAGCTGTTCGTCACACTCTGCTCACAGGCTAGGGAGTTTACAAATACAGCTGAACTTTACCTTCTCATCACATTTAAACACCCTATTTTACAGGGCAGCAAAAAGGTTCAATATCAGTGTAATGCTATGACACAATGGAAAGCACAGCAATATAGCAGGGCAGCAAAATCCTACGCTGCAGCAAGTGAGAGTAACCCCAAACGCAGCAGCTACGGACACAGAAACAAAGGGAGAAAAACTGCTTACCTTCAGAAGACCACAGGTAGAGAGGGATCCCCAGCAAGAGATACTCTCTCCTCAACTGCCAACCCTTAAATGAGGTCTGGGAAGGGATTGATCCTGGCTCCAGCCCTTCCAATCACTCAGGGACATTGCATGCAGCTGAGCTCCCCTGGGTTGGCCCTGCCTTCCCACCAGGTGCTCAATCACTGCTTCAAGCTGTGACTTACTATTTCCACTACAGTCATGTACTCTTCTCATTAGTAAAGACAAAAATTCCCTCTTGCAATGCTGTAGAAAACTGAATGTTGTTGAGGTTTGGAGAAGTTTTGTGGGTTTCTTTCTTTTTTTTTTTTTTTTTTTTTTGCACCTCTCAGGCACTGTTCCCAAACTCCAACATACTCCAAAATAGAAGGTGTTGTTTTTCAGTCCCTTCTTCAGCTTCACAGACCTTCTCTGAACCCATCCTTCCTGCAGTGAAAGCCAAAACTAAACACAATATTCGAGGTGCAGTCTCACCAGATTCCCTACATCTGATTCATCTGACTTAATCACATTAATTTAATCCCCCAGAACAACAACAAAAAAGCCCTTGCCCTTTCTCGCACAAATCTGAAGAAAAGATTGCTGTGCTGTGAAACTGTTCCCCAGACACTGTCTCAAGAAGCTACCCTCATGTCATCATCAACCTCCAAAACCATTCTTAAACGTTTTAGTTCCCAAGCCAAGTGATTTTGTATCTTTAATTGGAATGTTGGAAGCATTAGTTTTATCACTTTGAATCCCATGGAGTGATTCACAGTTTAAAAAGTCACAACAACAAAACCTCTTCAATACTGTGAGTGCTACTGAGGTTTAAGGGTGCCATTGTCTTACATAATACTCTCTTCCCCAGGCTCAATTATTTGCTTGCACGGAGATCCATAGATACAAGATCTCTTAAGTCTGTTTCAACAAAATAGCTAAGTAAAAGCAGTGACTGGTATTTAGTTTTGAGCGTGACTGTAATTGTTTTCAAGCTGCAGCTTTGCTACAGTTCTTAGCAAAAGCTGATTGTAGTACAAGACTTGGCAGCTTCCCACCATGCCTGCAGGAAGGCTCAGTTTATTAAAGAGAGTGGACTTTACAGTAGCAATTCACCTCTTTATCACAAAGTTGGTAAGTTAAAGAAAAGAGCCCATACTTTCAATAAATAATCAGAATCATAGCATTACCTAGGTTGGAAAAGACCTCAGAGATCACCAGTCCAACCATCAGTCTGACCTACTGAATCCCTACTGAAGTATATCACCTAACCACGTCCCCAGGTGCCACATCCACACGTCTCACACACCTCTGGCAATGAGGACTCCACCACGGCCGTGAGAAAATGCCACGGCCATGAGAGAAAATGCCACAAAGTCAGAAGGCTGCAAGGAAAGCACGGCCTTGGCAGGTAACAAAACCAGACTGGAGTCCCAGACCAGTCGGTGGCAGATGCTAACTACCATTCACAAAACATTTATCATTTATTTAACAGGAAAGTTAGCAGAAATCTCTGGAACACAGCTCTTCCAGGCTGCATACTGCTTGCTCTGACTTCTTGATGTTTCACAGCAACAATCCCCCAAAAAAGCCTCAAGAAAAGAAAAGAAAAAAAAAAAACAACAACCCACAGACCATAAAGGAGATCTTCAAAACATTTTCAGGGCTCTCTCAAAACAGTTATCTCGAGTCTGGTCGCTGAGGTTTTGTTTTAGTAGTAGAGAAGTGAGATACTACTTGCCCTCTCTCTAGTTAGACAGATCTGCTCTGACCTCACACTGCAGCAGGATCTGTTTTGATGGGCTCACCACTGTGTAAAAGGATGCAAACTATCCTTGCTCAACACCCGAGGTATCACTATCTGTCAGTAACAAGTATATCAGCAAAAGTATTTTGATGGACTCTCAGCCAAGAAAATGTTGACACTTCAAACTGTTTTAAAGCCTCCTCGTGAAGGATTAGAAATTAAGTTTTCGGACTGCTTCACTTCCTTGCTTTGGGTTTGAATCATTCTTTGAACCTCACAACAACACAGCCCTATCTACGACCTGCCCTTACACATCTATATACACAAACCAACAATGCAGCATCTTGAAAACCCAAGAGGTTTCTGTCAGTTTAAAGACTGCTGAAGTCTATTCATGTGTTTGTTTCTTCTTCCTCTCCATTCTTAAGCACAGTGCATATTTGCTACAAGAAGCATCAAATGCTGATCAAGTGTTGATGCATCTATTTGTGGAATTAAACTCACAAGCCACAGAATGCATGAAGACAGTTTTTACTTAAAGGCAACAGCCTAAACGACAGCATCTAAAACGTTTCAACCACTTATTATACATTTCATACAAAGGAGCATGTTTCTCAATTCGATTTTGCAGCTCTGAAATGCAAAAACCTGAAAGTAACTGCTTTCAGAATGTTTATACATGGAACAACTAGTGAAGCAGCCCCACGCTTCATACATGCTTCTACCAGTTATCACAGCTAGGTCAGAATAATACAAGGAAAGAAACCTCTGCACAAAAAATAACAAATAAAAAATACTCAGGTGTCCATTCAGGACCCAATTTAGGAACAGTCGGCAGCAGCTGCTCTTTTAGGATTATCACCTACAACTCCTGTATTTGAACACAAAGAACCGCTGCTGCTGTAAGACCCATTTAACACTGCATTATTTCAACTGCCATTGATCCAGCCAGCGAGCCCAAACACTCCTCTGACAGAGCTCGAATCCTAGAAAGGAGTTTGCACTGCCAATGAAACTTTTTTTCTTTTTAACAGAAGGCTAAGTAAGTCGATGACACCGTAATGAAAAAGAAAAGCAGTAAATAAGTAATAGTGTCTTTTCTTCACCAGAAGTCTCAAACTGCTTTAGATTCCAAGCATGTACTCTTCCAGATCTGTAAAACGTCTCTCAAGCACCGAACCATTACTTGAGCTGATCAAGGAGTTGGTCGGAGTTACAGCTTAAAGCAGCCCGAACTAATGAGGCTACATTCCTTAAAGGGTACGTTTTTTTTTTTTCCCCCACTGGAAAAAACTGTTTCAGCACTTTGTATTTTCTCATCTCAGCCTGTGCCAACTACACCGCGACTCCTCGCTATCAGTGAAAAAAGCGCAATGCCCTGAGCTTAAAGGGCTTTGCACTGCTTGGGAACCATCGCCGCAACATCAAACTCTGCAAATCAGCAAGGACTTCCGAGGCAAAGCAAATTGTAACTCCCAAGTTCTCCCCGCATGCAATAACAAAGAGGTTTAGCACAGCATGCAACTTGGTGGAGTTATAATCCAGGAGCGAGGAGGATTTTTTAGGGCTTGTTGTTGAATATATGCAATTTTCACGCATTCAGAGTTACTTGAAGAGCTCTCAGAACAAAAAAGAAGAAGAGATGTAAAATGGACACTTTTTCTAGATAAATCTTTCCCATGAATCAGACCTACTGGTTCCATGACTCAGTGTACAACACAAGTTTGACAGCAAATTGTCTACAGAAATTTTACTCATCAGCTTTGCCTTTGAAACACATTTGCAGGCTGCTATTTTGGTTTTACAGCTTCTGAGACTGACAAAGGAACCAAGTTACGGTTAGGTAACAAATCAGTAATACATGACAAGGCTGACAGCAGTCACATGCTGTGAAGATAACTACACACAATGCTTCACATCCTCCTCCCACTTCAACACAAACCTGGCTGCACCGCTACATCCCATGCATCAACACATCTAAAAGCACAAGAACACGCATTAATTACCACTAAATTGTTTTTTTTTTTTTTTTTGCTGAAGGACATCATTCAGCCCACAGAAACCCAAACACCTGGGATGCTAAGAAAGGAACAGCAGTGCCTGTGTTGTACTTCCCACAATATAAAGTTTCCAGCTCCTTGGTGAAAGAGGAGAGGGGCAGGAAGGGCTCCCAGGAGCTGACAGCCGCTCACCATTGCTTCGAGGAAGTAAAAGTACAAAAGCAACGGGCATAAACCTCCAGTGCCCATTCAGTCCCAGCGCAGCGTGCCTCCAGCTCTGCTGCTCAATGTGTGACAGGCACTGCCAGCCCTGCTGACCCGCTGTGTGCGATGCTAAAGAGGATTTCAGCCCCCCTCCCCCCCTCCGCAAAATGTTGTTGATGGTATTAATGTTTAATACCATGCTGTCTGTTTGTTCGTGCTGCGCTGCTTACCAGCATCCAGATGAATAAAGCAGTCTTTCAAGCAACAATCTCAGCTACTTTTTCATGACATATGCTCTGAGGACAAGACAGGCCAACAAATGGAGATCGCTTTAACCAGCTCTCCATTTCAGATGCCGTGCATCTCGAATGATGCCTGCTAGCTCGAATACCAGACCTGGGCAAGCTGGTCTGGTATTAAACGTGGAGGTGGGTGGCCCTGCCTGCGGCAGGAGGGTTGGAGATCCATCATCCTTGAGGTCCCTTCCAACCTGGGCCGTTCTTAATTCCCAAGCTGCCTCCGCGCACAGCTTTCCATCACTATGCAAAACAACTCCAATCCCTTTTAAAAAACACGTGCTCCTAGCCAACCTCGTTCACTCTTTTTACCCGCAGCTTCAGTTAAGAAAAACACCCGCAGACTCCATCGCGCAGGCGATTTATTCCGCACATGCCGAGCAGTTCTTCGGGGACAGACGCGCGCAGAGCTGAGCTCACAGCTCAGGCTGTTGTCTGCCTCCTGCTTTTCGCAGCCGCCGCTCTGCAAAGCGGCCGCACACCTTGTTTACCCAACCGACCAAAGCGCGGCGGCGCGGGGCTCCGAACCGAGCGCCCGACGGCCCCCCCGTTTTCTCAGCGCCATCCCGACAACTTCGCGCTGCCCATCCCCGCCCGCAGCAGGCCGAGGACCCCCGACGGAAGGCGGCGGGAGGGCACACGGGGGGCCCCCCCCGCGACTCACCCTCGATGGCGATGACATGCTCGCGGATCTGGTTCTGCAGCACGGGCTCCTCGACGCGCTCCAGCAGCTCGTAGATGGAGTAGATGTTGGGGTGCACCGATTCGAAGCGCTGGATCTCGGCGCGGATGGCTGCCGAGTTGGCCAGCTGCTGCTGGTAGTTCATGGTCCCCCCACCCCCCCCGCCCTTCCTTTCCTTTCTTTTTCCCTCTCCTCCCCGCGGCCAGATCTCCGCTCCGGCTGCGCCCTCCGCCTCGCCGAGGGGCTCCGGGGCCGCCCGCGCCGGCGCGCCCCGCCCCCTGTCACTTCACGGCGGCGGCGGGGCAGGGCGAGCCGGCAGCCCCCGGCCCCATGGAAGGCAGCGGCGGGGTGGGGCGTCTCGCGGCTGCGGGCCGGCCGCCTCCTCCTCCAACTCCCCTCCCAGCCTCGCCTTCGTGCGCTGCGCCGGATAACGGCGGCGGCGACAGCGCGCTCCCGCTCCGGGACCGGTTCCCCCACCCCCCCCGCTCTCGCTCCGCCGCCCCCTACGTCTTTCTCCTCCGCCTGCCTCACGCTCACGCAAGCCGCGCCCCTCGCCTTACCTCACCGCGCCGGCCGCACCGCCCCGCGCGCACGGCGTGCGCGCCGCCAGCCGCTCTGGGAAATGTAGGCGGCGACCGCCATCTTGGCTCCCCCCTCTGCCGCCCTGTGAAGCGTCGAAGTTGGCTCAAAAAGCACGCCGGCCTAATTACTGATGGTTACAGTAATTGTTTTCCCGCTGGCGAGGCGCTGAGCGGTGTGCTTGCAAGATTATCCTCACGCTTCATCGCACCGCAAAGCTTTATCTCGGCCCCAGCAAAAGAGAGAGCGATGTTGAAAACAAGCGTGCTCAGTCAAAAATCACCCTATAATAGTAATAAATACCCCGTCGTGCCAATTCTGGTGTAACAAAACAGCGCTGCCATTAGCGCTGACGAGCATTAAGTAAAACAAGCAGTATTACTTTCACGCCAGCTGTATGCGTGGTTGGGAACACACCTCAGTGAGTTCATTCCTGCGATCAGTATTTGATGGATTTCAGTCCCAAAGCTGTAAAATGGAGAGTACAACTATCCACCTGTTTCACCAGCACATACCACAGCAGTTGATAGAATGACGTCTATAACAGACTTGTTTTCCCCCAAGTGCTTGAGCAAATTATTTGCAGGTACGACTCTGCGACAACAACAGCCTTGCAGAGCTGTTCAGATTTTCAAGAGAAGTTTTCGTCTTTGGAACCATCTGTGAATTTGGGCTGAAGCTGATACTTCTGAAACAGCTCTGAATGCAGTGCAATGAAACATTAAGAATTGCTGGTGTCTTTGGTGTCTCCCTCGCGTGAATATGACACAAACTGCCCTTATGTCAGCAACCTGTGAAGGCGACAGGGTTGGGGACAGAGAGGAGAGACCTTGTCCCTGCTACATGGGGGTGAGGAAGCAGCAACCAGCAAGCTGGTTCAGTAACTTAAACCAATGTTTTTGTTACCAAAGAAAACTTGGTTTCCCTCAGACCATCACATACTGCCAATTTTCTCATTCTGATACCCAAATAGGGAAGTCTTTAATTCAAGATGAGGGACTAAAGCCTTCTCAGTGTTTGCTGCTGCATGAGTTGTCTTCTGCTCATTTGAATAGCTGGGGGAGAGAGCGCATATGTTCATAGCTATCTGTGTTCTCTTCCCTCTTCTTTCTCAATAAAGAACATATTTCTCGTTAGATTTCTTGATTCTGTTTTCTAATCCTGCTAGGAAACTCCCACTATTTCCATCACTTAATGGTTTGCAGAAAGCTACGAAATGCAAGCTGTAACACTCGTTTTCTTCCCTCTGTCCAGTTCTGAACCAGAAGCATTATCTCTTATCTCTCCGTGCTTCCAGACATGCCAGAGAGCAGAGAAAACAGTGAGACAGCAGCTTCCATTGCATGTGAGGCTGATCATTTCCACCGCCACCATATATCTTGTGTTCTTACAGCTCTAAAGTCTATGATCGTCCAAGACTTGACGATAAACAAATGCAATGATTACACACACAAATAATTGAAACATGAGAATCCTGTGTTAAAACTGTTTCCAATCGTATAAAGCAATGGGTACTATGAAGGTCATAGAATCATTCAGGTTGGAAAAGACCTCTAAGATCATCTAGTCCAACTGTCAACCCATCCCACCGTGCCCTCTGACCATGTCTGTCAGTGCCACCTCTCCACTGTTCTGGAACACCTCCAAGGACAGTGACCCTACCACCTCCCCAGGCAGCTGTGCCACTGCTCTTTCTGAGAAGAAATTGTTCCTAATATCCGACCTGATTCATAGACCTTCTACAGAGCTTTATTTATCCTGATTTTTTTTTTTTTTTTTTTTTGCACTGCAGCATAATAGCTTGCATATAATCTGTATAAAATTAAAGCAAATAAGCTACTACTGCAGTTTACTCAGTAAGAATGTCATAACAGTAAATGATATTTTCCTGTGCTTGTAGCTTGTTTAGCTTTAAATGCTGCTTGTGTTGTGCAAAGTGATGCTGGATACATTCCTTAGCCATAAAACTCTGCTTTAGGGAGTCTGGCATTAAAAGTTCTCCATCATCCTTCGATGTGGGTTGGGCTTTGGCAGCACTGTGTGAACATTAATAAATCTAGATGTTTTTCTTTGGTCTGGGCCAAGGCTAGCTTAGGTACTTGACAGCTTTTCCTGCTCCACTTTTGCCAAAGGCAATATAACCACTGAAACTGAGGCTCATCTCTAAATCTGTGGAGGTCTTGAAACCCAAACAGTTTTTCTACACATGTAGAAGGGCCAATGGGCTTTCTATAGACTACAGAGTATGCCTCCCAAGGCAGATTAGTGCTGGAGATGGGGCAGGGCCCAGCTTTCCTTTCTGAGCATGAAAGCTTCCCAAGGATGGTCTTCCCATTGCACCATGCTCCCACAGAGCTGGCTTCATGGTTAGATACATAAGCAAGTGCCATCTGTGCCAACCTCCTACTCCTCCTCCCTATCTGACAAATCCAGTCATTGCCGTGACTACAGAAGGCTAAATCGCATGGTTTCGTTATGATTTCAGTACTGAATACCTTCAAAGAACAAACAATAAGCAGAAAGCAGCATTGAATCAACATCTCAAACATCGTCTCAGATGACTTTGTTTATCTACTTCATTCTATTCCCTGCAGTCTAACTCTACAAAAAGTATAGGAAAAATGTTGAGGAGACGCAATTAGTAAACCCGGTCTTAAAACTTGTGCACAATTGAATTTTGCTTTTGGAAAGGAGCCAAAACATGTTAGTAAAGACAAGCAGCAGCAGGACCTTAATGAAAATATGGTTGTAGGAAGCCTCCGTAGAGAAGTTACAGATTGGGCGCACAATCCATGAAGCTGAAGTTTATGTACATATAATGAAGAACTCTCATGGAATTTCTCGTGGAACACTGTTACTCTAACACTCCGTTACATGTTAACTGAAAAGAGTTGAAGCATCCTGATCTGGTCTGTAACAGGATTTGAAGTAACTACACTCAAAAATCACAAATAAGTAGAGACAGGGCTGTTTGCAGACCCATCAAAAGGAGATTTGCTGATAAGTGGAGAGCATGAGAACTCCCAGATCATCCAAGGGAGAATGGCTTTAAGGGAATTCTAGCTGACAGTCAGAAGCAACATTTCAGTTAATTTGGACAGTTTCATAGCTTGCTCATGGTCTCACACCCTCACTGTTCACGTAATGACCATAGGCATGAGCAGTGTTGTTTTTAATATGCAGGGTGTTAGAGATGCATCTTTGTGCCTGCTAATACTGATGCTGCCATAAAGACTGAAATCAAAACCAACTAGAAAGCAGATATGGAAACATCAAGTTTTCCAGAATTATTTTTGTCATATTCCACAGTGAAATGTCAGTATGAAACTTAAATAGGTTAAGCATCCTCAGGTAGTAAATTATGTTATTTTACTGGGTGAAGATTTGGGTTAGTCAGTTACTATTACAGAGTGATTAGATTGCTCAGGAGGCTTTGAAACAAATGTAACTAATGAATTAACCTCACTCAGCGTGCAAAATCTATTCTAGGATAATTGCCAACTAGTTCAAACAATACTAATTATGGGGTAGCAACAACAAGCATTTTTCAAAGCAGTAGCTCATCCCTCAATGTTCCTGTCGTAAAGGGGAAAATGCTATTCTACACTAAATCTGCTTGGGAAAAAAAAAAAAAGATGGGATGGTAAATGTAACCTGCATTTCTTAAAGTTGGAGCAGGAATCAAATTCGTTGTGATGTCAAGTATCACCCCATAAGTGTCTTCTACACAAGTGAATGACACACTAGCATTCTGCTGCAGAGCAATGAACTAACAATATCCCTGTGCATCCACCACATAGGGAAAGGTGCAGCAGACAGGACAGAGCCAGGCTCCTGTCAGATATGCCCAGTGCCAAGACCAGAGGCACTGGGCACAAACTGGAGTACAGAAAGTTCCATCTGACCATCAGACAGCACTTTGTGCTGGTGACAGAGCAGTGGTAGAGGCTGGCTGCCCAGAGAGGCTATGCAGTCTCCTCCTTGGACATGTTCAAGAGCCACCTGGATGTGGTGCTGGGCACCCTGCTCTGGGAGTCCCTGCTGGCCAGATGGACCCAGAGGCTCCTACCAACCTCAGTCATGCTGTGACTGTGATTCTTGTTAATCTAAGTCTCACTGTAAAACTAGCTGCAGTATTTACAAATTTACACAACTATCGTCTGCAACAAATCAAAGACATTAATCAGATCTGGAATTGTGCTGTAGCTTTGCTCAGGCTGACGATCCCTGTCTTAAAGCAAGGACTTGCAGTGTTCACATGGAAATAAGCGACTTCTTCAGATAAAGAAATATTGTTTATAAGAGCTAAGTTCTACCCATGCCATCTAAAGCATAGACAGCTTCATTTTAGCAAAGACTTAAATCACAGTAAAAGACTTGTTCAATTGCAGGTTATGTATCCAATGCTATTTGTACCTTGGAGTCAGGTCTCCATCAGCGTCCTGAGTTTTTTTACTAGGATGACTTCAGTGACAGCCTCACGTCCCAGTTCCAGGATACTCAGCACACTACAGAGCTTTCACCACTTTATTGAGCTCTTATCGTGCCTAAATATGATTACTCTGGAAGTATCTGAGTTTGTTCCTGTTGTCACATTTGTTGACAGACAATCAATATTTGATTCACCACATAATTCCATGTTATGCTCTGATCTCACTTCAGTGGTGTACATGCTGACAGGGCTTTAAATGTTAAGGAAACTGTAGGCTCAGCTGTTACCTTCGCACTTTCAAACACGCTACTGAGAAACAGAAACAACAGGGGGGAGGTCACTCTAGATAGATTGGAAACGATCCATTAGAAAGTTTACCTTGATTTTGAATAGCATGTACATGCATAAGGCTGTAACATCGTGTGATAAGGTCTTCCTGGCTGTCTACCCCTCTCCCACCCCTCTCCAGAAAGGACGGTAGCACAGAAGTCTTCACAGTCTTTCTGCTACCATAAGTACTTATTTTGGTCTGAGGACATGAGAGAAATCAGAACCATGTGCTCTCTTGCCAGTGAAGATCACATGCAATTTTGCATGACACTATGAAAGTGGCTAACTCAGTATTGCTTAACATGAAGCCCAGGTGACAGATTGCACATTTTAGATACTAACTTGAAACATACAGCTGCAGAACACAGCTATGCCTCTCAGCATTTGTCATATTCTTTCTGTCCTAGATACTTGTGTGTGCTGCTCATCAATATTAATACCAGAAAAACACCCAGCAATGAACTGAAATTATCAGGCACTTGGCTGTAGTTGTACAACAGGCTGCCTGGCCAAGGAGAAGAGCTCTGTGTCAAGCAACCCCAAGTCCTGTGGGAAATCACAGTAGGTGAGCAGAGACACCTACCTTGGTGCTTGTGCTCTCAGGGTGGCTATGGACTCTGAGCAGCAACACCAGAAGTACACCCTGCTGCTTGTCACAGATGAGTTTGGCCCTGTATGAAAAGCAGTAGCTTATAGAATGGCTTAGGTTGGAAGGGACCTTAAAGCTCATCCAGTTCCAGCTGTGGGCTGGTTGCCCCCCACCAGATCAGGTTACCCAGAGCTCTATCCAGCACAACCTTTGAACACCTCCAGGGATGGAGCACCCACAGCTCTGGGCAGCAGTGCCAGGGCCTCGTCCCTCTCCAAGTAAAGAATTTCTTCCTAACATCTAACCTAAACTGAAAGAGGGACGATTTAAAGCCATTCCCCTTTGTCCCATCACTACTGGTCAGCCCTCCTCCTGCCTGTAAGCTCCCTTCAAGCATTAGAATGTTGCAAAGAGGTCTCCCCAGAATCTTCTCTTTACAAGTTTTTAAAAAGCCCATATTCCTCAGCCTTTTAGTTCTTTTGCTGGTATTTATTCCTGTATGTATTTGACATCAGCATAAATTGCAGTAGTCTTTATGTGGAACTTGCCCTTCAAAATCTACCCTGGCACTGTAATTCCAGTCTTTTAGCTTTTCAACGTGAGAAACTACTTCATGGAATGACCTGCATGCTCTATAAATGGCACCTCATTCCCAGCACTCAACTGGGAATCAGAATCATGGAGTGGTCCTTCCAGGGCCATCAGCTGTAATCTAGGATGCGGTTGCCACAAAAACTGATGGGATTTACTGTGTGTGTCTGTCTAAGTCCTCTGAGCAGATTAACGGCTCAGTGGTAACTACTCACATTTTGGCTGTGAAAGGGTGTCTCAGCAGAGACAGGGCTCCTGTGGCTTGTTTGTACTGCAGTGCGGTCTGTGCAAAGATCCTGGGAAGAATTCCCTGAGAGGGGGCTGGTATTCATTGCTTTGTGCATCACCTTATGTGCCCCCCCTTTCAATACCTATCTTTTTCTCATAAAGACATAAAAAAATGTCTTGGCTATTTGTCTAGATACAAGGAAGGGCTGTTGGCACATTTTCACCGTCACATTTTGCTTATGGTTTGAGCAGGTTTGTCTGACCTAGTTCTGTTCATGCACTGGGCTTAACAGTGGAGTCCTGGAAATGTTCCCAGCTGCTAAAGTCAAGCTATTCCTTCAGCAGTAATTAATTGCAGTTCAAAAGTCCTTCACCAGCCATGTATCATAACATTAACATAAAAAACACGTTCTCTGTGATTCTAAGCTTTGAGCAAGCTTCTTATGGCAGCAGGACTTACATTCACTGTCACAATGGCACCATAGGACCCTGGTTGTCAGTTTCTTCCCACTAAGTACATAGTGAACTGGAAAATCTGTTTCCTGTGTACCTATACTGAACCGTTATCACAGGACAGAAGGAAGCCTCACATTGGTTTTCATCAACTGGGCAAGATTTTTCATTCCAGCGTAACTTGCCATCGTTTACAGCAGAAGTATTCAGGAAAAAAATATATAATGAATTGAAACACAATACACAATAATAATTTAAATGCCATGACACACCTGCAGAGTGCTTAGCAATTATTACAGGTAAGAATGTTCTAAACAGTACTAAACAACTAGCAAAGAAGGAAACTTTGCTTGGAACTAAGGGTACCTAAATCACAATCATTAGATCGAAATCATGTAAAGGATGTACTACAGAAATGCCCTGTTTTCAATGTAGTGTTGGCTTTATCCAGACCCATACAGCTTTCAATAAGTTAAAAGTACACAAGGGACCTCAGGTCCTAAACTCTGACAGATTCCCTTGCTCTTACAGTTTACAACCCAGGTTTTCACATTGTTCTTGCTGTTAAGAATATTCAACCTGCAATGTAAAATATTGTGTGATTCCTCTAAATATTTGAACATCTCAGTATGCCATTTATTAATACATCCTTAGCAGGCAGCAGGATACTACTCTAATACCTATTGATTCTACTGCATTATAAATAGCTAGAGGTTTGCCAATAAAATTCTACTGGAGCTTGTATGCTTAAATTAGCTACCAGAAAATGTGAACCACAGGGGAACTTCCTTTTGGCTTTGTAGGTCCCTGATGGCTCCTTGGAGACTTTCCTGGACCTGAACTGCATCAGCTGTCCTTGGTTCCAACACACTGACAGCCACAGAGCCAATACCACAAGCTGGCACAGTGCTCAGTCTGGAGCTGGTGGTTACCTGCTCTAGTGAGGATTGATTTTCTGAAAGTTGCATTTTGAGGAAGGTCAATTGCTCCTAGTTGAGGTACACAGCCTGAGATATGCATTTGGTACAATGGAAAACCAACTCAATCAATGTAGCACCTAGCTTCACAGCAAGTGCCAGAAAGCCTATGCAATGAATACTTCTTTACCTGTGAAGTGACTAGGACTGAGATAATTACTTAAGTAACAATGAATCCTTCCCTTCATAGTTTATATCCCTTCCTTTGAAGGGAACAGCTTAGTTTCCTTTATGCCCAGGCCTAGCCTCTCAAAAACCAAATTATTTCCTTCTCACAATTATTTGCTCGTGTACAATCAAAGCAGTAAGCTACAAAACAAGATTTTAGAATCTAGTGTTACAAAAGACTACATTAGCTATAAGACAGCTTCTTTTTGAGAAGGTCTGAGCTCTGGCCCTACAGCCCTCCAATGCAGAGTGCCCAAGGGCACCAGACACCCTTCACCAGAGAGGTCCTATGTAAAATAGAGTTGTCCTACTAGCTAGCTGCTAATAGAAAGGCAAAAAATACAAATGACCTAGTAGAGTAGTCAGAAGGATTTTCTACGTGGATTGAATGTGTGTTAGGAGAGAGAAACTCATTAGAAGTTATAACACTATAACGCAATGGAAAGGACAGCAGTGACAATAGAATAGCAGAGCCCCAGAATGCAGCAAGCGAGGAGGAGCTCAAGTAAAGCATCTATAGACACAAAAACAAAGTTCAAAACAACCAACTTACCCTTAGAACACTTAAGGAACACAGGGATCTCTAGCAAGACACCCTCATCTTTATTACCAACCCTTACATCTGGTCTGGGAAGAGGTGGATCCTGCTTCTACCCCTTCTGATCACTCAGGGACACTGCATACACCTGAGCTCCCTTGGGTTGGCCCTGCCTTCCCACCAGGTGCTAAATCACTGATTCAGGTGTGACTTAGCATTTCCACTACAGAAGTGAAGAGGAATAGAAAAGTTTGAAAAATAAATAGAATCAGGTACTTAAGGAAACTGTTAGCAATTGAAAAAACTACTAACACTCTATATTTGAAAAAGAAAACTCCCAAAAGCTGAATGTTGCTCATAGGGAGTTTCTGTAAATGCTACAATAATCTAATACAGTAATTTGTCAGAATTCAAATGTACAGATTCAGATGTATTCTCTCTGCTGATAAATGTTTCCACTACTTTGTAGGGGCTGATTAGGTCATTTTTGCTGCCCTTCAGTTGTTTGCAAGAACTGTTTCAGTTTCCTGACACTCACAGAAGGAAGGACTTGTCTCCTTTGCCTGCATCTGAAGGTGGCTGGTGTGTTAAAAAGAGAACTCAAATGTAGTCCAGTAGCTGCCAAAAGAGGTCTTAGGTATTTGAGGCACAATGCTTTAGTTGAAGTCAAAAAACATGTGTTACAGCCTTCAAAGAAAGCACAGTTGTTAATTTTAGAGCAGCTCCTGTGGCTCTATGGTCCTCAAAGCGTTCCTAAGGTGACAAAACTACTACATATCCACAGAGTGAAATGGTTTTATTTAACACAATAAAAAGCTGAAAAACCTCAAAGCTTGGGTTGGAGGGGACCTTAAAGATCATCTAGTTCCAATCTCCTGCCATGGACTGGGCTGCCACCCACCGGATCAGGCTGACCAGAACCCCATCCAACCTTGTTAAACTTGGCCTTGTTAAGCCTTAGATTCTCATGTGCCCACTTTTCAAGCACATCCAGGTTGACAAAACAGGATGGCATCCCTGCTTTCTGTTTTGTCAACTGCACCACTCAGATTGGTGTCATCAGCAAAACTCCTGAGGGTACGCTTCATCCTAACGACTTTGTTGTTGATAAATATATTGAAGAGCACTGGTCCCAAGACAGACCCCTGAGGGACATCACTCATCACCAGCCTCCTCCTGGCCATAGAGACCAAGGTGCTGCTGCAGCCTAGGCCGTTTCCAATCTTAATCTCTTCTATGATCTTTTTTTGTGTTGGTGAGAAGCAGGTCTAGCAAAGTATCAGTCTGGTGAGTCTGTCCAACCCTGAACCAGTCATCAATGGCTTCTAGGAGTCTCCTAGATTATTTAGTTTGTTTTCTTGCTTTCCTAGGAGGTATACATGTGGTTGGAATCCCCCTCACTGGGATGAGAGCCTGATTGTGACTCTTCTTGCAGCTGAAGCTCATCAAGAGGATCCCTTAATATTAGGTGGGCTGTGGTAGACCCAGACTGCCTTTATTGTTCCAGTCCCCAATTTGAACCTATGTGCTCCTAGTCGTTTATGATTGTTTCTTAGAGGCAGCTCCTTGCAGTCTACCCCCTTCCTAACAACTCCTTCACCCCTCCTGTCTTGCCTATCTCTTCCAAATAGTTCCTAGCCTTCCGTCATGGTGTTCCAGTTGTGTGAGTCATCCCACCATGTTTCTGTGATAGCATAAGATTACAGTTTTCCAAGTGCACCACAGTTTCCAGTTCCTTCTGCTTACCTATGCTGTGTGCGTTGGTGGGCTTTCAGCCTCACTGTTTTCATGGAGGAGCCCTTACAAAAACCTCTGAGACAAATCTGAAGCTTTCCTAAAGTAACAGTGTTCCCTGACTCTTTTCTGTACCTCAGCAGCATGTCCCCATCAAATGTACCTTAAAGCCCTGGTGATGAGCCCTGCCAGCTTGCTGCCCAGTATATTCCTGCTTCTCCTGATCAGTTGTGTCCTATCCTGTATCAGCCTTCCTATTTTATCAGAGTTGTGTTCTAGATCATAGAAACCAAAGCTCTAGGTGTAACACCATTCATGCAGCCATTCACTTAACTGATCTATTCTGCTTCTGCCTGGATCCTGGTTTCCAGAGAGACTGAGGAGAACGCTTCCTGTGCTCCTGAAGCCTTCAGTCTATTCCTATGTGATGTGAAGTCTTTTTTTATTTCTTATAAAATTTCCTAGCTGTATTTTATCCTGGCTTCCTAGCTTACTTAGCTTTATCTTGTCTACAGTTTTAATTTGTGCTACTTTGAAATGAAAGATCAAATGTAGACTTGGTCTCCTTGAACTCAACTGACTTCAGGAAACTACTGACAAAATGGAGTTGTATTTTGTAGGTGAGGGGCTTGGGAGCAGATGTGTGCCCTGACTTCAAAGTAGAAGGCATCAGGCTTCTATTGACTCAGATCTTAGGGCTGAAAACCAGTGAAGTTCTGGCAGTAGTTCTCAGAACAGTGGATGGGATGAAGTAAGAGAAAAGTATATTGTGAAATGTTACTTTTTTTCAGTTGCCTTAACTTCCAGATAGCCCAAGGACAGTGATGTGATGATATCAGTTGAATTCTGATGATCTCCATAGGGAATGTTTGAAGCTATCACTGCAGGCTCCTCAAAGCTCCTGGCAAGGCTGCAAGTCTTGGATCAGAAAGGCTTGAAGTCAAATCAGCCACCATAAAACTTAAAGTGAAAAATATCTCTTGTGGCCTCTAATAGCTTCAGGTGTGCTATCATAAGAGCTGTAAACACTTAATTATCTTATCAGTATTTGATTTTAAAAGGTGCAGTGGACTTTAGGTATTCCCTGAGCCAATATTTTTTTTAGAGATGACTGTAGTGTTAAGCCGTATGCAAGGAACCTGGGATAAAGACCTTAAACATGGGATTAGATATTGCAGTAATTCTTTTAGTTCTTCAGACTGGAAGATGGGATTGGAAACCCAGTCCTCTTACAGCTGATAAACGCTTGCACGCTTGCAGGAACTGTGCATACTAAATAGACCTGGAATTGCTGTTGTCTTGAGAATGTTTAATCTGGATGGTGAATGCTAATCTAACATAACATACTTGGTTGAAGTCTCAAAACTTAATTTCGGCTTTAAGAGAAATAAGTTTTATTGGAAGTAAATACTTTTGTTAGCAGTATACTGCTCAGAAGGACAAGAATGTTGCTATTTTCTAGGGCTCCTTAGGTTCAGTAGTAGTGTAACTAGTTGGGGTGGGCATATGGTGTGAATCAGTGACCCCTTGTTATAAAGCCTAGAGGCACACTGTGCTGTAAATACACTGGTTTTTGAGTTACTGCTTCAGGAGTATGGTTGCTCACCAAGGATCTCTGCAAGATGCCAAGGTGTGTTAAGGTGAAGGAAAACGTAGAGCACATTTTCAATGGGGATTACGGATGCATGGTATTCTGGATTCTTTGACTGAATCAACTGTTCATGTGTAAGTAATCTATAGACTTGTTCCTGGGATTCATCATCTGTTACAGAACTCATAGCAGCACGTTCTTTTTTAGGTGCTTAACATCAAGAAGAAAGCATGATGCACCAACTCTTAATCTTAAGCCTTTTGAAAAGGTACCGAGAAGTCCCTTCCAACCCCTTCAATTCTGTGAAACATGCCTCTAAATGAAAATGGGGAAATAGCTGGGGGAGACAGTAGAGCAAAGCAACTTCAAAACAGCAGTGTTGTGAAGAAATAAAGAGAAGTGGGAAGCCACTTCCCAGAAGGGAATTCCCTTTGAGACAGTCAGGTTTTTTACAGGAGTGCGTGATCTTAGAGTGACTTGAAGCTTCCCCTGTCAAAATAACCAAAACTAAGATTAAAATAGTGTTCCTAGTTCCTCTAAATAGTCTGCTTAGAAACCTTTCAAAGGCATTTTTTTGTTGTGTTGCAGTAGGGGAATCCCTACTACCTCTGACCTTTATAAGCAAAGTTAAAATCAACTTGGAAGTGTGATATTTGGGAACTGGAGCAGCTAATTGTTGTAACTGGTAACATGGGGCTGTGTATAACTGCTTTTTTTGTTGATACTCTACCAGGTCTGGAGAGATGTTCAAAATTTGATCCAGAATTCTGGTTCTGTGTTTTGTGAGAATGCCCACAAATATCTAAAAGTGACAGGTGTGTAATACATGGATCTGTACTGGCTCTGTAAGGTAAGAGCTTGGCCCATAAAAAACATGGCAGTGTTCTGGTGGCTATGAATCTTCAACTGCAATGCATGTCTCATGGATCACCTGGCACAAGTGTGCTGGGAAAGAAGTCTGAGCTGTTGTGGTCCCTTGTACAGAGCTCTGGATGATGTTTACCTTTGGAGGGCAAGCTGACTTCTGTCACTGGACAGCTGAGTGGCAGTAAGCGAATTGCTGTTATTCCCTTTCAACACAGGGAACACTGGAATGCTTATAAAGTGTTTTAAAGTGCACCTGACTTCATGCTGTACAATGTAGTTTGCAGGTATGGTTTTAATAGCACCTATCATATTTGATATACGTGGGAACATGTGGCATGGGAATGGGCAATATAAGGCATGAAACAAAGTGTTCTCCAAGGGGGAATACCAACAGGTTTGCTTCCAGCTTTCACCTGTCTACTAGGACAATTGTCTGGAAATAGTTAATCAAATGCTTGTTGGAGGTGTATAAAGAGTTCAGCATCCAAACTGTGTGGCACTTGGGTGTTATAAATCAACATAATGTGAAAGAATTTACTGTAAACCAGCCAGGAGTGCTGTAACCTGCTCACAGCTGCTTCAAAGTACATGTGTAATAGCAATAAAACATAGCATTGTTGTGGAGGAAATCACCCCAGCAGTGACTAAAACATGGCTGGTAACAAGAACAATATATATATAAAATGAAATGGTGCAAAGTGGGGAATGCATCCACATGACTTCTTCACCCCGAAGAAGTTAATTCTTTTCCAAGAGGTTACTGGCCTCCTGACAGTTGGCCTTAGTAGATTGTGTGGGTTTTTCTGTGACTAAAGTTAAGGCTGATGTTAAAGTAATGGCCAACTCTTAGACTTGCTTTTACTCATGACCCAATGGGCTGTAACAAGGCTATGAGTTTGTCAGATATTTGGGACTGCAGATTGATCAACTGTGCAACTGTAATGAATTGCCATCATGCACGTGACAGAAGAGCAGATTTTGTCTTGTCAAATTGCTTGTGTGGTTTTAAGTATAGGGTATCAGCTGTCACTGTGTGCTTCAGCATAACCAGTCCTGGTACAAGCTTCAGTAGGGTGTCCAGTCAGTGGGCTGCCTTCTGTAGTGTTCTGGCAGTGTTATTCACTTCAGCATTTGTTTCTTAGGAATAAAGAGTAAAATTGTGTTAAAAGGTTATGGGGCCACTTTGAGATAAGCTGATGAGCTCTTCCAAGTGAGTACTTATCCCCCTGAAGTAGGGTTTTCACTTAACTCAATTGAAAGAAAGCATCTCTGTACTTTACATGAGCTCTTGCTTTGGGACTTTCTGCTTTCTAATGATAAACATCCTTGCAAAGACCAAAAGAATAGAGTTACTTGGATAAGTCATTTTTGTTGTTCCGCATGCTTTGATGTTTTTTATGGGTAGATTTTATTGCAAGAAAGTCTGTTGTGAGGATATAATTTTACACCTGGAAGGAGCAGATTTGGAGAATACCAGAGCTTTGTCACAGAAGCTCTCTCTAAATATAGCAGAACCTTATTTGGAGGAGGTTGTCACTGATTTTAGTTCAGGCATTATTCTGTGCCTATCCCTGGCAATTATACTGCTGTTTAGGCCTCAGTGGCACTGGTTGATATTGAAGGCATTCAGCAGCCATCCAGGCCAGGAGCCTTCACACATGTCCTGAGCTGAGCTGATGACTTTGACCCCAGTGTATAGATAGCAATATTCTATTGCAGAGGTTATCTCACTTTTCAAATCTGATGTTCTTCCTGATTAAAGATTCTTAGTACATGTAAACCAAGAAGCCAGAGTGGTGAATTTGCAGTTTTGTCAGTGAAATTTATCACTGTATTTTTATAGCTTGCTTCAGATCACTTATGAGACTGGGAGAGTGAGAACTGAGGTTAACAGCTGAAGAGCCAGGTTAACCACCATGCTGCATGAACAGGAAAACAGACAAAGCAATGCAGTCTGGTTACCTACTTTACTCAGTTTTAGTTTTCATGTGTGATGAGCTCTCTTCAGATGATTTAGCATTCTGAATTGAGCTTATGGTTAGTTCTATGGGAATGCTAGCTCTCTAGCAACCAAGCAAAAAAGGAATTGAATGGAGCATCGTACTGCTTTGCATAAATCATTGTGCATGTGTATTTCAGTACTGCATCTTAAGACAGGAAGAGAAGTTGCTCAGTGAATGAAGCTGTTAACCTACTTCAATATGAGTTTGTTTTTTTTTAAGTTGGGACTTATGTAAGTTACTAAATACAGAAAACCATATCCGAACTGAAACTGGATGATGGGGGAGTCATGATGTAATTTCTTTGTGTTCTTCCCTGGGCAACTTCTTTTGGCATCAATGAATTTGGATGTTAGGAACAGTGACCTTTTCTGTGGCCTGGCAGGGGTGGACAGTGATGCAGTGATATGTTCTTGAGAGCACATCTAAGGGTTAAAAATGATAACTCTTTCTTGGTGTTGGTGTCAGGTTGGGTATTGACTAAATTGGGTTGGCTAAAGGAATAGCAGTCATGCCTATTTAAAACCTAGCAAGATGCAGCTTGCCATCACTAGTTAAGAGGACATGCTCATTTTCTGCAGGCTTGGGAGGAGGGGGTGGCACTACAGCCATGTGCAAAGAGAAAAATGTGCTGTATGAAAATGTATATACTTAGTAATGCCCTGATAAACTCATCCAGGCTGATTAAGCATACAGAAACATTTGACTGACCTTGTCTGCTGGAGGGGTGAGTGGATAGAATAAAGCAGATTTAAGTCTCTGAACTGAACATATTTAATACATTGGATTGGAAGTCAGTATCAGTTATCCTTTCAATTTACTGGATGACTTGGTCTCTCTGTAGGGAAATATCTGTCTCTCTGAGGGTTTCAGGAGATGCAATGATTCTTTTTATTTGAATCCACTAAAAGCTCCTTTCCAAAGGGATGCCTATTTCTGTCAGTTTCTGAATGTGATGTAGTGCAAGGAATGTGGTTTGGGTCCTACAGAGCAAGCATCTCCCCTATATGTTATGGCCAGTAGCTGATGGCATTCCTTAACATGCCACGGATTGCTGCAGCTCAAGATCATCCTTGTCTGGGTTCTGCATCCCAATCATACAGTTGCTGTCTTGAAGGTACTGTAACCTGCTCCTTAGCTAAATGACAATGCCCTGAATGTGGGAAGTGGCATGCAGCTGTTGTGCATAATGAAACACTGCATCTGACTGAAGGAGATTGCCTGATGCTTGACTTGAGAAAGGTAGTGGGCTCAGTGCAGGTTTAGTGCTGTCCAGGTAAGAACAAACTGAGGAGAAACAGTAATCAGCTCTCACTGAAAGTATGCCTCAGTTTAATAACCTGCTTCTGAGAAAGGTCCCTGAGGAAACAGTAAGTTGTGGATGCACATCTCTGTAGGAATTTAATTAGATGTTGTCCTTCAGAGAAGCATAGTTGCTTTTTCTCTTTAAAAACTGGGCTTCTACTTCCAAATTATCTTGTTCTTCCTGACTAGGACTGTTAAAGATGATCTAATCCAGGTAAATGAATGCAATAAAGAGATGTTCATAAATGCAATTAGCCACTCATTACTTGGACAAAAAGTGTAATTATATAATAGCACAGGTTTGCAAGAGACTGAATGTAAGAATGGTCTAATTCTTTCTGTAACAAAAATTCTTTTTACAAATTCTAGCCTAGAAACTAAGTCACCTTTACCTTTTAAGGTTAGATAGGTCCTCCATGCTTCAGCTGGAGCTTCCAGTGACTTCTAAATGAGCATAGCATCAAGTGAGCAGCAACCTAGTCTGTAATTAATAGATCTAGTTGCATGTCCCTGTCACCTTGCTGTCTCAGATATGCAGACCAGATTGAGGCACTGAGCCCTTAATGCAGCTTCTAAGTAGCTTTAAGTGTAGTGGAGGGATGTTAAAGGTTTCATTATGCTGGCACTTATGGAAGCTGAACTGTCCAAGTAGTGTGATAATACAGAAGTCAAAATTTATCCAGCACCCAAGCCTTTATTAGCTGGCACAGGAAGGCAAAATGGAATAAGGATGACCAGAAGGATTACTGTATGTAAATAGCTTACTTGTTTCCAGCTGTCTAGACAGATGCTAAGGTATTCTCAAGGCACTGATTGTGAGATGTTCTAATTCTTCTTTCAGCATGTGTGTGATTTTTCCCAGACTGCCTTGTAGTTAAGGGTTCTACATCCAATGCACTTGAAGGTTTTATGAGGTTGTGTCATTTGATAAAAGTTAAAAATGTTCAAGATTATAACAGGCTTGGTATGTTTCTAAAGTGGTGCACCACAGAGAGAGGTAACTAAAGTTTTCAAAATAAAAGCACAGTGAATCCCTTGAATGTATTTCATTGAATGATGGCTCTAAGTGTGGATTCTACTTCTATTAATATAAATGTTCTTGGACTTAAAACTTGGAAACAAAACAGAAGGAGAGTTCAGAAAAATGTAATACCCGACATTAAGGTACACACATACTGCATTTGGGGTGACAGCATAAACATGAGCATATTCTCATAGCTGTGCAACTGTCTTGCTCTTTTCCCTTCCAGTCCCACTGTTCATGTCAGTCTTCTCCAATCTGGTGCATGAAGTGTTTTGTAGGTGTGAGAGCAAACACCAGACTTCACCAATATGTTTTTGCCATGCCTTATGTCTATTGCTTTGATGCCCTGCTTACAGCTAGCTAAGGCAACAATCCTATTTAGGTCTTAGTTTCTGCCCCTGACAGATTCTGCCAGCGTTAGCATAAATGATGACTGAATGCAGAGTTGGTGTAAGAGACAGCTTGGCTTGCTGAAGCATCCAATTGAAGGATGGCACCAGATATTTGCAGCACACACTAAGTAGATGATCAGGTTTCATACTCAACTAGAAAGTATTCTAGGAAAAGCACTCCACTATCCTTACACAAAAAGAAAACTAATACTTGAGTACAGAAAGTAACCCTAAACAATAACTTTCATTACTGCCATAGTGCAATACAGGCACAGAAATGCAGCAGCCTGACCTAAATGAAATGACATGCTAAGCTGAAAAGCTTGTTGTGTAGTCCGTTCTGCATCTGTCTCACTGAAACTTTCTGTCCATTTCTTTGTGTGGGTTCTGTATTAAGGATCTTTCATGTGAGATGCCACCTGACCTCACCTGTAGGTGTTAACATGTAATATTACTTGATATTCAGCCATCCATTCCTTCAGCCTTTGCCCCCATCACTTGCTTCCACTATTTTCAGTGAGCCTAGCTTGCACTTTAGCTGGAGTTTTGTGTTCCAGCTGTATTCCCTGAACTGTTAATAATAGCTGTGTTCTGAATAGGCTGACTGTAGTGGAGCTGTATGCTTTTGGCAGAGGGAATTTTCTTGCTTGGGGGCACCCAAGAAATTAATTTCTTCCATTCTTTTTCATAATCATCGAGTAGAGGCTATTCTAAGTAGGAGTCTGCCATGGCTTACAGGAGTTCACTTACACTAAGGGAAGTAACGTTTATTACTCAGTCAGGAAACAACTTAATCTCCCATAAAGATGCTTGAGTGATGTGAGCAGAGAATCTAATCTCTTGTATAGGAATGCTATGGTGGTAGCATAGCTTAAATCTGGCTGGCAGGCCTGCCTCATAACTGCATCACTAGTTTCCTTTCAAGAGGGATTAGTAAGTGAAACTACTAAGGGTTTATGAAATGCTCAAAACTGTCTGTGTCTAAAGAACACATCTGTTATCCACATTGGTTGGCCAGTCTGACTGAAGTTGCCTTTTCTTTCTTTGGCTGCACCTATTTCTAACCAACTTTGCTTGCGGTGGGCATGTCAACTTCAGTCTAACTGAATGCTGAAAGTATTTTGCAGTTATCAGCATCTAGTCACAATTTCATTTGGATACTTGCTGCATTAAAAGGACACTGAATGAAATGGACTGGTACTAAGTTTTGGTGCACTTAGGAATCTGAGCACAAAACTCTTCCTTTTCCAGCTTTCTTTCTCCTGACATCATCTTAGAATCAATGATTCTTCTCTGAATGGAACCATCCCAGCTGACAGCCCTTGCCTGTGCTATCTCTTCAGTGCTCTTGAAATGCTTCTAACTCACTTCCCACAGCCATATGGCTGTCAGGAGGATTTAAGCTCTGTACTCAGTTGCGCTTTCACTTCCATGGGCTGAAAAGAAGCTTGCAGTCTGCTATTCAGAAACAAACAAAACAACCACATCTTCCTAATATCAGAGAAGGTGCAGGCTGATTTCTCAGAAATGAGCTGACTAAAGGGCTAACTACAGCTTGTGGAAAACAAAACGAGAAAAGGCTGCAGAAGAAAACTGAAATGCATCTCTGGCAAAAGCAACGAGGCTCTCGTCTTCAATCAGTGGTGGAAATACTGATCAGTAATTACTGTAACTGATGGTTCCAATGTATGAAGTCAGATGGATTGTAGTACCCTGGATCTGCTGCTATCTGGTTTCTTACAGTTCCATACCATTTTTTAAAGGGCATTATCACAGTACAGCTCTGCATACTGATAGCTAAGCTTTAGCCACTGCAGTGGGGGCTTGAGGCAGAGATAAGTCGCTTTATATCTTTAACTCTTCAGGCATATGTTTGTTAGGTAACCCTCATGCTGGGATGGCATTAAGGCATATTCTTCCTTCTGTTTGGGGCTGTAGTACAGCAGGAGGCTTCAAAGAATATATTACCAAGTAGGGGTGTCATACCTCTGAGCTCTGTAATCAGTGAACTGCGCTGGTACAGAATGCTACACCTTAACAAGGCTAGCATTGCTTAAGGAAAGGCAACACTAATCTAGGTTTTATGTAATAGGTTTTCCTTAATGTTGGAAGTCAGTGAGTTCTAAGAAGTTCTGGGTGCAGCATTTTGCAGGTATCACTGTTGTTGCCACGTAGCTGTGCTGTAAAAGAAGCCACACAGCTTTGGGTTTAGGTTCAGGTGAAACCCAGCTAGGTGCTGGCAGACTGTATAACACAACAGTGTTCTGCTTTGTCTGCACTGTTTATATGGGCTGGGAGGAGTGAGAACAGCATGTGAGTGGAGAATGCCATATGTTACCTATCAGCTGTGGTGTTTGCTCACTGCGTATTTACTGATAACACAAGTTATTTACTGATCAAATGGTAGCCTTGAGTATGAGATGATCCTAGATGTCGCACCAGAAGCGAGCAGCAAGAAGAGCAGTCCAAACTCTTACCAGTGACTTCCTGCAGTTTAAAATTTATTGTCCAAGACAATGAAGAGCAAGCATGACATACAGCCACACAATTGTCAAGGCAAGAAAGCAGCTATCCAGAAGGCACTTGATGTAGGAAAGCTGTGCTATTCAACAGCACTTAATTGTTCTATTTTTTTAAGCTTTCCACAGCCCTTTTGCAGAGACAAAGATAGAAGTAATGTTTGAGTTTGTCTAGTAATTTCTTTCTTGTGTTGGAAATTTCTTTTCCTGCTGGGGTTCCCCTATGTGTGTATAAGTGTATGTTTGTGCACATTTATTTTTTGATAGTGACGTGTGACTACTGTGCTGGGGACCTACTTCAAGTGATTTCGTGTTGACTTTGTTCAAAGTCCAGCATATGCTGGAGAGAGCTGCTTGTTGGTACTTGTTCTATACAGCAGGATCTGCCACTTGCAGAGAAAATGGTATGTAAGATATGGACTGGAAAGATCAAAGTAGAGATGGCCCGCTGATTTGCACCATACTTATTAAAAAGACAAATTCTATGCGAGAAGATGGGGCAGAACACCTAAGAGTCTGCCTTAGAGGAAACAGCAACTCAGCTTCCTCAGGCCATTTTTCTTTCTTATTATCTCACATCAAGATGCTCTCTGCTAATTATAACTTCAATTCAATCTTTGCTAATTAACGTGGGTTCCAGTGTTGCAAGATAATGAAAACTTTTCCTTTATGGCTCCTAATTCTTTGCAATTTGCTTTTTGAACCATACCAACTCCACAACACCAATGTCAACTGTAACATCAGTTGGGAACTGAATCACAATTAGGATTCAGATGCATAGGACAAAATAAATGTGTTATTGAAACTTAAATTTAAGAATAACCAAACGACACTGGTTAAATTGAAAAAAATTCTCTCTGAACACCCCTTTTTGTGTTGCTTCCATTAGAAAATTTGACTTCAGATGTGTCTAAGCATCATATTTTACACGAAGTAACAGCATGATAGATTTTCAGATTTGAAATAGCAGTGCTACTCTTCAGCTGCTCTTGGAGTTCCTTACTAGCTTTTCTCTTGAGACTTAATTAAATAGAATTATACTGTCCATCTTCATAGGAAAGGAAGGGTATGCTAGAAACATCAGTTTGCTTTGCTTTGATTGTTACTTAAAAGGCTGCAGTATTCAGGTGTGACACTTATTTAATACAAATTGTTATAAGAAATCAGCAGTATTTATGATAACTCATGATTCTTGCCTTTGTAGCCCTGTGGAGCTGAGCTGCAGGAGGTGCAGCCTCAGTTTATGAGCTTGGAAAGCATATCTACAAGAAGTAGTTCAGTGTAGTCGGTCACTGCAAAGAAATTCCTCTGCCCACTCCTTCCTGTTGCCTTCTGGATGGGAGATGATCCCTGTGAGATGTGTTGCTCTTAGCTCTTCCTGACGATGCTTTTTCCATCTGCCCTTATGCTATTGCTGCGATACACGCATCTGGTCATGTAGATGCATGAGGCATGTGGCTCATAACTTGGTGTGCCCATGGGCCGGGCCAGAACTGCCTCTGCAAATGTGGTGTGTTAGTGTGGGTGAAGTAATTGGACACCTCAAGCTGTTTTTCAGTCCCAGCTGTGATGCTCTCAGGATACTTCTCACTTTCCTGCTCTCCTGCTGTGGCTGGGCAGATTGGAAACTTAAGATGGCCATATCTGGCAAGTCTGTTCTGCAACTTTGGTGTGCTTGAGGAGTTCAAACCTTATTTGGCCTTAGAGTATGAGCGAAAGACTTTGTCCATCAGGCTCAGAATTATGAATAATGGTTCATGTGTTCATGCTTCATATTAGGAAGTCCTCAAGTAATCAAAGTCTTTAAACAAAAACGGTAAGACTGCCATCTCAGTTGTTCAGTACCTCTGTTAATGCTATGCAGATTGCAAAAGTATTTATAACAACCCTTGTGGGTGGATCTGCAGAAAACCACAGCTTAAACATAGATCATTAACATTGAATTTCTGGCAGTTGTTCACAATACGTTTATTTTTGTATCTTCTGATGCAATCATTGAAAAACTAGACTTTTCATGACCTTTCTTTCCCAGGAAACTGCTTAATCAGCTTTAGTAACAAGTCTTTTTTTGCTGGTGGGTGGTGTGAAGGTGTTGTCTGCTTTTAGTTCTTACTGCTCTAGTCTGGTAGTAATAGGCAATAAATTACATTAATCTTCCTATGCTGAGTCTGTTGCCTCATGATGGCAATTGGTGAGTGATTTCTCTATTCTTATCTTAATCTACAAGCTTTTTTCATTTTTTTCCTCATCCTTTTGAGGATGGGAAGTGAGAGTGTGGTGTGGTAGAGCTTGGCCACCCATTAGCATTAAACCACCCCATATATAAAAGGTAAATGGAATCTAACCTTTCTCAGCATTCTGTTACCATCTAAACCTGAGATCAAATACTGCTCTCAAATCTTTTTGTGTTCAGAAAGACCTTTTAAAAATCTGTTAAATTCAAGTTCCTTATCTGTGTCAACAGGACTTCTTAGTAACTTTTCTGTAGTAGTTATGTTTCTTTCACACTTAAAAATATAATGCAGTCCACGATCCAACTTTAGAAGTATATTTGCAGAAAGGGGTGAGAAGGTGTATTTTTCCTGTCTGGACAGGACAAGGATGGGCCAGATAAATAAAGTAAAAAATTAAAAAGCAGTCTAAGAGCTTAGCAACCTTTGCTTAGTAACCTTTGCTCTTGGTTTGGGTTTCTTGAGCTGAAACTCTGCAACTTGATAGAATGAGAAAGCTGGGCCTTGAGCAGAGATGTATAATCCTTCTTACTGTCCTCAGAGGCCTGGCACACTGTAAATAAGCAGACAACTTGCTTGGGTTATGCATCCCAAAGTAACTTGGTGTTCTTGGCTATCTGAACAGCACAGCTTGTCCTCACTTGCACTGAATGGTTTAAAACATGCCATGGATGATGATAGCTCTCTTCAGTTGGCCAGACCCTCAGGTAAAATGGCCAGAGCTTGTTAATCTTTTATCTTAATTATCCTGTGAGACGCATTGTGCAGTTGTTTTCCTGATTCCGTCTGGTCTTCTCAAGGCTCTAAAACTGTGTGATAAAGGTTATGTCATGGACCAAATGTATTTCTTGGGTCAGTGCCCAGGAAGCCACGTCTGGCACATCCTGCCCTTAATTTGGATGAAGAAATGGAGAAGTTAGTATGAGGAATTGTCTTTTATGTGAGAGACACAGCAATATTCATCCAATATTCATAAAAACTAGAAGAGAATATTCTGATTCATCCTATGTGTGTGAAAGGAGAAAATCAAAAGACAAAAGGGTGGTTTGTGCTAGCCTTATTTTTCCTCATGCAGTCAGTGCTGGAACTGGGCTTTGCATTAACAAACCTGTCAATAAAATATTCTGTAACAGCTAGAGCAGCTCATACTTAATGGAAAAACATGAAATGTTCCATTTGGAAACAACTGCCCTTTATGTAAGACACATTTCTTCTCTTCCCCTTTTGTTCAAGGAACCTTACTTGAAGAATAAAAAAAAAAAACCTTATCTGTTCAGACATCCTCCGTTCATGCTGCTTATTCCCCCAGACCAGGATCATAATCCCTTGTTTGGACAATGCAATCAGTTACACAAATATCAGTTGAGATAGCACGGACAGATTATAGCTTCCAGCAGGATCATGGAAGATGGGTCAGGCTTTAAATACCTCTGCCTTTATGCAACTGTTTTTTTTCCTAAGGATAAAGCGAGAGGGATATAAACAAGAATTCTTTAGACAGATGGCCTTTAGTAACCTCTCCACGAGGCATTGGTTGCTTGTAAATAAGGAGTGGTCTAAAGAGCAAACCCTGACTGAGAGGGTTTCCCAGACCTGGGGGTAGGAGGTCTTGCTGCACAACCTGGGCAAAGCTTTGAACTTTAGCTGACAGCTGACTCTTGAGGCTCTTTAGTGCAATGGTTGTTAACTTGGGAAGAAGGGGAATATTTGTAAGAGGTGTTAACCATTGGTTGTTTTATTTCCTCATCATTTGACATGGCAGGAGGATCATCCAGTTGTGAGTTAAGTATGGGGTGCAAAGTAACATGTGACTAGCATGTGTTTCTAGTCCAGATTCAGGAATAGATCCTTGATGGTTTCTAAAAGTCCAGCCTATTTCTTGACAGATATGCTATCTCTGGATATGCTTCTCACTTTCAAGTGAGAACAAAACCTCTAGATATACCTTCAAATCTTCACCTGGAGTGTGCTGCAGCTGGTATGGCTTTAAGCTAGTTCACTTCAACTACTATCTGTTTGTATAATGGTGCTACCCTTGTCAGCTCAGCTGCATCACTCACTTCCAGCTTTGTGGTAGAGGTTTGGGGTCATAAAACAAGCTATGAAGATTTCAAATATATTTCCTTTATAGCAGCACTGCTAGAAAACAATCTGCTTTGCACTGGTTGATGTGAATTTTCTGATAATTATCTGAGGAACTAATACTGCTGCAACACTTAGTTGAAATGGAATCCAACTGGGCAGACTACTCTAGGCCATTTGTTTGCTGACTTGAGCTTGATGATTTTTTTCTTTCCGTCCTCCTTAAAACCACAGTGGTTTAGGAGGTAGATCTGGGTGCTGGCTGCGTTGCTGCCTCTTGGCAACTCATGCAGTAGGTCTTCAGAATACAATAGAAACCATTTTTCAAGATTATCAGGTATCCAGAACTTCCTTCTGTAGCGCAGCTGTTTGACTTGCTACTTCATTGTAGGCTTCTGGTAGATGAGGGAAGGGCTGTTGATGTAGTCTACCTAGACTTCAGCAAAGCCTTTGACACGGTCTCTCACAGGCTTCTTCTGGGGAAACTGGCTGCCCGTGGCCTGGACAGGTACACACTGCTTTGGGTAAGAAACTGGCTGGAGGGCTGTGCTCAATGGGTGGTGGTCCAGCTGGTGACCCATTACAAGTGGTGTCCCCCAGGGGTCGGTACTGGGGCCTATCTTGTTTAATATCTTTATTGATGACCGAGACGAGACTGGTGAGGGGTCTGGAGCACAAGTCTTACGAGGAGCGGCTGAGGGAGCTGGGATTGTTCAGTCTGGAGAAGAGGAGGCTCAGGGGAGACCTCATTGCACTGTACAACTTCCTGAAGGGAGGCTGTGGTGAGGAGGGGTTTGGCCTCTTCTCCCAGGCAACGAACAGGACCCGTGGAAATGGCTGCAAGTTGTACCAGAGGAGGTTTAGGTTAGACTTAAGGAAGAACTTTTTCTCTCAGTGGTCAGGTGCTGGAATGGCTGCACAGGGAGGTGGTGGAGTCACCATCCCTGGCAGTGTTCAAGAGGTGTCTGGATGAGGAGCTGCGAGATCTGGTTTAGTGCTTGTGGTAGCAGTGGCAGTGTGAAGACGGACTAGATGATATTATAGGTCGTTTACAACCTTGTGATTCTATGATTCTATGATTCTGTAACTGTAGGAGACTGTGGAAGAGATCCTGGTCCTGTGCAGCAGCTGAGAGCAGTGAGTGATTTCAGTGCAGACCCCACTCAGCTGTAGAAGTGCCTGTGAGCATGGGACAACACCAAGGAGAGCAAGAGAAGTGTGAAACTGAAGCAAGTGGGAATGTTACAAGAGGTGGGTATGCAATGAGTAGCACAGCATGGGGCAACTTGAACATTCGCTCCTTCCCTTATAAGAGGCAAGAAAAAGATCAAAAGAAGCAGATGGGTCTGACCTCTCAGTTTTCTGTGAGATGACAGATAAAAGCTAGAGTGGCAAGATGAAACTAACCATAAGTACAAAATGCTGAAGTAGATATGACTGCGTTGGGAAGTTAGTTGTCAGTGCTTGGCTACAAATGCTTTTAAGATTGTAAACTTAGAAGTGAAGAATATGAGTTGGTAACAGAACTTGCTTTCTAAAGATTACTTGCCTCTTTTGGTACTGTCTTGCCCCAATGCCTGTCTTGCAGTACTGTTTTGTGTTAATGAAATCAGTGTTCTTGAATACAGATGGTGAGCTAAGTGACTCTAAATGCCAAAGAATGGTACCAGTCTAGACATGGCATGCAGAATTACTCTAGACTGTGAATAGACTGCTGGTAGAGGAAATAATGTGGAAAGGAGGGGGTTGGTTAGGATGAAGAGTAATGTGTTTAACCCTTCAGAGAACTAGTGTGGGCAGAGCTCTGCAAACACTCATTCAGTCAGCAGCAGATGTGAATGCAAAGCAGGTAGCATGCAAATTGTCAGCTTTGGGTAGGATTGCTGCAAGCAAATGCCTTGTTACATCCTTAGATATCTTGCTGGGAAAAGGATGTTGTTCTTTGGAACCTAACAATGAATTTGTTTGTGGGTATCTAGCAGCTGTTAAAGCCATTGGCTTTAGGTACTTGTACAGCAAGCACTGCAGGTAAAATGAAATATCATTATTTGGTCTTACTGATAAGCTCATCCCCTAAGCCTCATACAGGAGGCATTGATAGAATATAGTCAGAGGCCAGAAAGAAAGAACATGAACTACTTGTCTGATAGCACAAGTGAAATCAACTGCTTTTGTATAATCACTGAGGGCCTTTTGCTGCACAGGACTTGGAGACAACTGCTGCATCTTTAATATTGGGGTCTGATGTATACACAGCTCTGCTTGCAATTCAGGTACTTCAATTAGATAGGAAAAATGCAGCAAGTAACCATTGCCCTGTTGGAATGATTGTCACTGGAAAAGAATTAAATGCATAACTGCATGCAGTTAAATGATCATTTTTGCAAAGTGCTTCTGTACTCAGTCAAAAAAACTATAATGAGGAAAGATACTCATTTTTCCAGGGGGAAAGTAAAAAAAAAACAAAAAAAACAAAACAACAAAAACATGGTTTGACTACATTTAGTTAAGTCTTCATGAGATGTAGTTCTAAAGATGCCTTTTTATCTTCAGCATGTCATAATAAAATTGGGCAAATGGGGAAGAGATTATGAGAAATGAATTAGGAAACTTGTCTGGCAAAGCGTTTTTTCACCTCTTACCAACACACATGTAAATTGTGTAGGCTGCATGCCCGGTGTGGGTGGAAGGCTTGGAGATGATTCAGCTAAATGGAATGTAAATGAAGTCCTCTGTAGTGAAATAAGTGGGAACGTTTGGGGCTTTCATTAACTTTATACTGTAAAAAGATCATTCAAAAGCTGCTTCTAACTCCTGAAATATAGTTCTCAAAAACCTTATTAGAGATGGATAGGGTTGAGGCTTTTGTTAAACCTTCACCACAAAATATTTGTAAATCCTTGTTGCTAAGCGTGACTTGTGAAGTGAAATCTTGAGTGTCTGAAAGGCACAGCAATACTGAATTTAACGTGGAAAAGTTGATGGCCCTAAACCAAAGGGCGATTGGCAGCTGGCTTTTAGTAAATTCAGTATTTGGGTAATGATGCTTTAATAACTTCAGCTAAGGACTAAAGAGAATAGTGAACAAGATGGATTACTAGAAGTTGAGTATGAGTCACCCAGGCTAACTTGCTGCCCTTGTAGCTCTGAACTAGTGATAGGAATTCAGCCATGAGATTTACCCAAGGCAACAGTTGGATATCTGTCAATGTGTGCTCAGCAACTAAACCATCAGTGTGTTATCAGCACTGCTTTATTCACAAATGCAAAACACAGCACCGTACAGTTATTATGAAGAAAATATATTCCATCGCAGGCCAAACCAGTGCAGATGGTTAGGTGAAAGCATAATGATCAGCTCTGGTTTTGGCTGTCAACATAATAAAATGTCTTGGGCTCCTGTGGGTTGTGCCTATGCAAGAAAAAGAATTCAAGCTGGACTAGACATGATGAGTTCTTGCTCAAGGGATCATCACAGTGCGTACACAAGAGAATACCTTTAAGTGAGAGATTGTTTCCTTGCAAACAATGCTGTGTTTTGCAAACTCCTGGAAAATAAAACAGTGGTGTGCAGCTCTGATGTAGGGTAAGCACTGGGAAGCCAACACATGTCCACATAAGATGTGCTGATGCAGTGATCCCCATCAGTCAGTATTCATAAATTTCAGCAGAGCAATGTGGGGAAACAGATCTGGGCAGAGCAGATACAGGAATTGAGTAAAAATCCTTGATTCTCATTACAGCAATACCCACAGAACAAATTCATAGCTCCTTAAAATACATTATTTTTCACTGGACCCAGTGGTTGATTACCAAAATGTTAAAACTTCCAGAATATGAAACTTAAGTAATGTTCACAACATAATGTATGTTCCTTGTGGTATTTTCTTTTGGCACTGGAATAATGTCTTATTCTCCAAAAACTGCCCCAATGTTTTCTTCCTGTGGATTTCTGAGACCAGCTGGATCTGGACATTAAACAATTGCAGCTTTTGAAAAGAGAATGGGTTGGGAGCACCAGTGTCATGAGGCACAGCCGGAAAAGAATTTTTGCAGCAAAAAAGATCTGTTAATGAATTCTGGGTATTTATAGCTCTGCAAGCTTTCCTGCCGAGTTTATCTCCATGGGAAGTTATTAGCTCAAAAGTGAGCTTAGTCACAAGCTGCTTATAGGGAATATTTCTATTTATAATATTCTTATGTCAGTAGATGATGCTTCTATGGATATTTACTAGTTGAGGTGGCCAGCACTGCTCAGGTCAAAATTCAGTCCTTTTTACATAACTGCCTTAATGGGGAAAGAGCTACATGGCTGTGCCAGGTGGAGAAACACGTGCCCTGTGAGGCTGGCATGGAAGTTGAGAGAGACTGAAGCTCTCCTGCTTGCCCAGTAACCCTGTATTTACACTGAGCAGCAAAGCAGGGGGTTCCCATGGCAAAGGGTGCAGGATAATGGGAAATCTATCAGTGCTGATGTTGTGTGTGTTATTTTCTCATCCATTTACTGCTTTATCTGATTGGTGGAGCAGATATTCCTTTTGCAATGCAGAATGACTGGGCTGTACATATGTCAGTGGAGGAGAATGGCTCGGAGCATGAACTGATATTTAAGGCTGTTCATGCATGAAATAATTTGTTTTATAATAGTGGTGGAAAGCCTGCTTATGCATCAGTGAGATGCAGCAAGCCTGTAGTCATAGAGGAAATAAAATACAGTTGTGACTGTATGTTCATAAATATGAATTTAGGCCCAAATGGATTTTGGTGGGTTTCTGTGTTTGCAGAACCTCCTGAATCCTTAAATTTTTTGGAAGCTTCTTGCAAAAACTTGATTCTTCCATCCTAATTCTAGCTTTAGAGCTCTGCTTCAACTTCCTATCTGCTGGCTCCTTTATGTATCTTGGTGAGACTTCACAGAATCACAGAGTTGCCAGGGTTGGAAGGGACCTCAAGGATCATGAATCTCCAACCCCCCTGCCATGCAGGGCCACCAACCATCCCACCTAATGCTAGACCAGGCTGCCCAGGGCCCCATCCAATCTGGCCTTGAACACCTCCAGGGATGGGGTATCCACAGCCTCTCTGGGCAAGACTTGATTTAGAAGAAGACCTTAGGTCAGTGATATCCTGCCTTTCTACAGAATCTCCTGAAAATGGGTATCAGTGCCTCCCTGCTAAATGCAGTGGCAGACCCAAACACACAGGTAGGTGAGACTTCCCGACCCTGAGGATGTGTCTAATAGGTAAGGCTGGAACCATGTCTAGATTTCCAGTTACCAAGGAGGAACAGTTGTCGTCTGTGTCCCCAAAGCTGTCACAGTTGGCTGCATGTCTGGCTATTTAGCCTCCAATGCACCCAAGTTTTGGAGCCATTTTTCCACTGTTTGTTAAATACCAGATGTAATTTAGAAGGAGGCTTGGTCTCAGAAGGCTTGCTGGGCACTGCCAGCTAGCAGTAGAAAAGCAGCCTAGCAGTTCTAGGAACTAAAACAGGAAAAATAGAGTGGTATTTGGAATGCTATATTACATGTGGCTTTTGATTTGTTAACCAGTCTGACGGTTACTGCAGCTGCTCAGCTGTGTGCAGGCAAGCAACTGCTGTGCTAAGCAAGAAAAGTCAACACCTGGCAGCAAAGCCTGGCTTCCAGAACAGCACTGAGTGCTTCAGCACCAAGTCCTGGGCTGCAAAGCGTGACCCTCTCGGGGAGGACATGCCTCAGGGTTTCAGTACCTCTGTAATGAGAATGTTGCATTGAGAGCACCAGGAATACTGTGCTGGGCACCAGCTGTTGCACTGGATTGTACTGAACAGAAGACTCAATTAGCCCTTCCAGAAGGTGCAATGTCACAGCAGGCTCACCTCCAATTCAACTCATAGCAGTCTCTGTCTGCTGTGGTTAAAGTCATTAGTTGGGCTCCCTAACCAAAACCTCTAGAATGCCACTCATTTACTGTCACTGGTTAGTATTAACTGCTGCTCAGGACTCTGGAGGGGGTGTTTTTCTTCTATTGCATATGCTAACTGGCATTCTAGGGAGCCCTTAAGGAAGCTGAGGTTAACTTGAGTTCTTTGCTGCTGATGCAGCACTGTGATTCATGTAACCACAGCAGTTCACCTAAAGCGTGCATTGCAGTGCCTGAGCTTTATGTTGGCATATCTCTCAAAGAGATGTGATTCATGAACCTGAGATACCCTGTGCTATTATCTCCCATTTGAATGAGCCCAATTGAGATGTTCACAGGAGCCTGCAAGCCCTGCTGCCAGATTGTTGGGCTGTAAAGCATCAGTGTGATTTATTTTTGTTTTGATGTAGGCTGGGGGCTATGTGGACTCTTAAGCCTCTTTGAGGACAGTGATTCAGCCTTATTTCAGCAAGAACTGGAGCTGTAGATGTCTTCATAGTTAAAAAATCACTGGGAAGCACTGACTGCCTTAGATAAGCCCTGTCATAAGCAGACCTTACTTGTGATGTCTGTACTGATGAATCCCTGACTCCAGACAAAGCTTGATCTGCGAAGCCATTGCTATGATGTTCAGCATGAGAAATAAGGCTTCTAATCCCCATTTATCTACTAGATATTTCCTTCTTTCAAGACCAGAAGAAAGTTGGTACCACGTGAATGAGTGCTCTCAAACTACTCCATTCCCATACCCAAAGTGCTGGGAGATGTCTGTCAATCCACACCAAGCATGCAGTGTCAGTCCTGAGAGCAAGGAGCTAATGGCTCCAAACAAAACAAGGCAGTGACAAATATCTAATGCTGATGTAAACTGCTTTGGAACTAACCATGTCAGTGTGTTATGTGGAAAAGTACAGTGATGCAAACAGGACACAGGAGCTGGCAGTATTTCATGGTTTATTACACTCCTCCCGCATGGAGCTGGCTTTAATTCTTAGCTGCACATGCAGTTTTTGCCCCCCAGCCTCTCTGGTGTCTCATGTTGATATCAGCAGGAGACTTTACCAAATACATTTGTCTTTATAGTGATAGGTTTTATAGAATTTGGCTGTGTGCCACTGAAGGGACCTCGTGGTTTCAGAGGAGTTCAAGTGGTTCCTCTGTTATAATTACTTCTCCGAGGAGATTAAGAAAAGCTTAAATCTGGCAGCATGAATGCCTTGTTCAAGAAGCAGTGGGTCTTTCTTACCCAATCTGACAGAAGAAAATTCCACTGAAACCAGAATGCTGCTAAATATAAATCCAAGCTTTAGCTGTCTTCTGCAGAGGAGAAGCATCTCAGTGTCAGCTTTAGATAACTACTGTTATTTGCCCTGTTTAACCCCGAGCTGAATTGGTTTGGACTTCATAAACATGCAAGAGGACTGCAACTTGTTTATTCCCTCTGAAGAGGAAGCTATGAAATGTTCCCTTGCTGAATCACACTGAAGATGTGTGTGGAGGAGCCCGGGGCAGGCATCATCAGACAACTCATAGTTCTGTTTTCCAGCGGAAATGTAAGCTTAAAGTGAAAGTTATCTGCAATCCATCCAGCCCACGAAAGATTTGACGATGCTTTAATTAGTGCAAAGCACAAATTGTGTAAAACACTTGGTGCAGAATGAGAGTTTAGGCACAAAAGTCAAGCGTTCCTCTCTTGCATGCTGCTACTTCTCAACAGAAGGATGTTGGTACAGCTAAAGGGCAACTGCTAAGTTATCACTTGATGGAAAGGAGAAGGCTTGTACTAGCAGTTGATGTTTCCTAACTATTACCAACAACAAATTAAAACTGCTTGTAAATTGTTAACTTATAAGTAACTTATCAGCTTTATGATATTGAATGGTTGATATTAGAGACAATTTGTTGCCTCCAGAAACAGACAGTGGTATTGAACTTTTACTTCTCCAAATTTTATCGGAAAGGAAAAAGTATTCTTCTGTACTATTCCAATGTTCTTGTGCTTTTTGCCTCTTTTCCGGTTGGAACTGGAAACTTAATTAGGGGACTGCCTTTTTTTTTTTTTCCCCTGCAGAGATTGTTGAGCTTTTAATTGCGACAGAAGAAAAATAGTCTGTGCTGCCACGTAGAACCGTCCCAAATAATTCAAGGAAGCGGGGTAATTGTTTGCTTAGCTGACAGCTTGAGGAATGGAACCAGTCTCCCCAAAAGCCAAAATAATGCTTCAGGTGGTGATGGCAACCAAGTAAAAGCAGGCCTTAACTGTTCATAGGCTGGAAGAAAACAGTAGAGAAAGGGATAACAGGAGATAGAGGTGGTATTTCAACATGACATTATATGAACCCCTACAGGGTGTGATTGTCCCTCAAAGGCTAACTGACTGCTGCACTACTTCACTTGAATAATTTCCTTGACAGAAGAGACTATCAATATACCAATCTTGGAAGTACTGATTTAACTGCAGGACTGTTATCTTGAAGTTCTTAAAGACCTAACCTCCTGTCTCGCATTCTCTGATCCTTACATAAAGGCATGCTTTCCTGTGAGCTAGCTGAGAACTAAGCCCCAGGACTACTTTGTAGAGGCACTTTGAGCAGGACTTGCAAATCCTCAGCCACAAACATGTAGCACTTGCTTTGCTCTAAATTTCCAAGGATTTCAACATTTAGAATATATTCAGTTGGAGGGGACCTGCAAGGACCATCAAGTTCAGCTGCCTGACCTCTTTGGGGCTAACCAAAAGTCAAAGCATATTATTAAGGACATTTCCCAAATACCACTTGTCTGGCATTGGTTCCAGATATAGACCCTGACATTTACCCCTGTTGGAACTTCATACCATTGATGATTACCTAATGCTTCATTAGGTAATCATCTAATCTAGATCTCTAAGTTCTCTCATCTTTCCAGGGTCTTGGCAGCACATCCCAGTTCAGTATCATTGGCAAGCCTGCTAAGAAAGCACTCTAGTCCTGTATCCAGATCATTTGTAACAGTGTTGAACAGAACTGGCTCTAGGATAAAGCCTGGGGAACACTGCTAACTAGATGTAGCCCCACACACTATAAGCCTTTGAGGGCTACTGTTGAGCCAGTTCCTTGCCCGGCATCATATGGACCTATTTATCTCACAGCTGGTCACTTGTCAAGAAGGATGCTGTGAGGGATGGTATCAAAGGCCTCCCTGAAATCCAAAATGATTACACCCACCTCTTGCCCTTTATCCACCTAGATGGTGACCTTATCACAGAAGGAGATAACATTACTAAGGCAAGACTTTCATTTCATGAACCCTGATAAAAGGCACGCAGAGAACAAAGCTTTTAGTATTCCCCAGGATAATTTCTGTAATGTTTCCAGGGACTGAGGTTGAACTGACGTGTTTGTTGTTTCCTGAGTTGTCTATGTGCCCTTTTTGTGGATGAGAATAATGCTGCCTAGCTTCCAGTCAGCAAGGACCTCCAATAACTCCCAAGGTGCTTCATAAATTGTTGAGAAATGTCCAGCTATAACATCTCTGAACTCCTCTAACACTGTGGCATGAATGCCCTTTGGACTTTTTAACTAATATGCGTCCAATACAACTGCTCTCTTACAACAGCAACCAGAGATGGAAAGTCACTGCTCTACCAGTCATGGACATCCTATGTCATTACATTCTTTGCCATCTGTCACCACAGTGGCCAGTATTGCAGCTTTGTATTCTGTCTGTCAAGTCTGCCCTAGCTTCTGGACATCATATTTTCTCTTTCAGCCCTACTTCTACAAGGAGTTCCCTGTTCAGAAGGTAGTTCTTGAGAAGTGACCAGCTCTCATGAACCTCTAAACCTGCTTCCCAAGGGATGCTGCTAACCAGCTCCATGAGAAGCTCCATATTTCCTCTCTTAAACTAACCAGCTCCATGAGCAGCTCCATGTTTCCTCTCTTAAAGTGTGTTTACTCTGACTTTTTCTGTTCTTACAGCTGAAATTTTGAGCTCAGCTATTTCACAATCACTGTGCCTGGGACCATCACCTGTCCCACAAGGCCATCTCAGATCTAGGAGAGCATCCTTCCTAGTTGGGTTCACTCAGTACTTGTGACAGTAAATACTCTCCAATATGCTTGAGGAATCTCCCACACCTGCTTATTGCAGTGTGGTGTTTCATGTTTATGTATAAATACACAACACATTTATTTTGCATTCACAGGGCATGGCTGTAGGGTGAGCACCGTGTCGGTGCTTCCTTGCTGCCACGACAGAATGTTGTTAAATGTGCTGCTGCTGGGTGAGGAGATCCTCAGGGCTGTGGCCTGAGTCTGCTGGTGGCAGAGCAGGCTGGAGCAGAGAGGCCATGTCAGAGGGGGGCAGATGGGAGAGCATCCATAAATCTGAGACACAGCACCAGTGCCCTGTCACAAAATGAAGGCTGATTCAGGCCTTGCTGAAGAGTGAAGTTGCGTTATACTGCTATGGGAATCAGTTCACAGGCCTTTAAGACTCTGCAGCCTCGCTGTTTAAAAAAAGAAAGAAGTGAGCTAAACTGTGCAGAAGCGTAGCTGTAAACAGTGGGACCATTGAGCTGGAGTGCTTAGTCTGTGGCACGATGAAGTTCAAGCCTGGCTCATTTCATAACTTGTGTTTTGTCCCTTCTCTCAGAAGAGGTTAAGCTGGTATATTCTCTTTTTTTGGCATAAAGAGAATGGAATCGAGCAACTTGTGGATGGGGCGGGGGGAAAGAATAAGTAACTCAGTTATTGCTCTTTATTTCCAAACACCTTGACAGCAAGGGATCCCCAGATACTCTGGGTTCTTGCTCCATGCCTAAATTTGATCAAATCTGCATGTGCTTCAGCGTGGCAGGTGACACCAATGGGGCACACAGGGCACTGCTGTGCCAATGCCCAGGCCACTGAGTGCAGTTGGACTTCCTACAGGTGTAGGGTCTCTGTGGGTCTCTATGGCTCCCCAGCAGCCTGGTAGAAGCACAAGCAAATAAAAACATTTGTCCTGGCTTTGATCTATGGCCAGGGAAGAGGAGCATGACTTTTATTGTCAGTTCAGAGCGTGGAAGAGAAGCTATAAAAATTTTGTAGTGAAAATAATACATGGAGCTGTCATGATCTGTGTTGTAAGAAAGCACTCACTGCACACACAGAGCTGCTGCCTTCCCCTGTGTCATAAAGAGGCTCTTGTTACAGCTCAGGCTCTCTGATTGGGCTTCAAAGAAGCTGCTGAGCCACGAACAACACAGGTTAAGGTGACCCTAAGATGAGAAAGCTCATAGTCCCAACATCTGACCTGCTTTTATCTCATTATCCATCCATGCAATGTGTGTGACTTTCTGGCTGTCCTTGGATGACGTGCTCTGATGATGTGTTCTATCAGTTGAGGGTATCAACTGCATGGATCTGCACTGCCTGCAGTACAGCTTGCATTGTGAATCTTTTCCCATCTATGGGTGTTAGGTTTTAAACAGGAAAATAGGGGAAAGAAGGAAAGGAAGACAGAGAAGTACAAGTGTAGTAAAGGATGATGACAGCAAATGGGGGAAGGGAAATGTTAGGTAACTATTTTCATCTAAAATGGAAAGGTAACTAGCCTGCATGGCTTCCATAAGATAATATGGAACCAACAGTGTGTGTTGCAGCTGGGAGGGCAAGAAAAATGCCAGATCAGAAGCATAAGATTCTTGAGGACAGCTTGCTGGGATCTCAAGTGTGAACCAGGAATGGAACATGCTAAAGTGAAGCCACCATGTCTTTAAACTGGAATGGATGGTAAAGGGAGGGGAAAAACCCCAAATGAAATTAAACAGAGTGCCCAGGTTGGGCTGTGGTCCAAGTTTTTGCTTTTGTCTTCTAGTCTGGATGTATTAACGACTCAGAAAACAGATCTAGGAGGGGCACACTGTGCTTTTTGTGTCTGGGGAGGCAAAACCAGGTTGTTATCAGTAGTGAGCTTGGATAATTAGCGTTGCAGTGAGCAGATCAGATTTAGAGGGGAAATTTTCCTTTTTGAACAGAAATGGTTATTTTAACTGTATATATCAGTTGATTGCACTGAAAAACAGTTCAGTTGCAATGAGGAGTGGCTGGAACATGTCCCCATACTGCTTGCCCTAAGTGACCCCAGGGCCAGTGCGTGGGTTGGTAAGAGCACACTAATTAGCCTCCTGAGTGACAGAAGATGCATCTAGAAAAATCAATTTAGGCTTGTGTGAAACAGATATTGATGGTATGGAAGGCAGCAGAAGGCAGAGGTGTAGCTGGAGGATAAGGGCAGGCAGAAAATCATTGGTATGAGGATGGCAGACAAGCAGCAGAGATGGGTTTCCTGAACTGTGGACTTATGTGGCTTTGCTAAATGCAAATGTGCATGTTTTGCTGCTGAGAATTCTGTTTGGTTGTTACAGGCTTTTTTTTTTTTCTGGACAGGAGGAGGAGATGACTGTAAAGCAGTTCGAGAGACAGAGGATGGAAGGCAGGTCAAAGCAGGTCATGGGTAAAATCTGCAGACCAACTGAGACTGAGCGGAGGAGAGCTGGGGAAAGAAAGAACAACCGACAGGAAATGAAGCTACAACAACAAACCTTATCCTGAAAAATGCCAGATTGTTTTTCATTCCAGAAAGAATATCTGTCTCCGTTCTCAGGGTAGGACTTCATTTGGTGGGATAGTAGAGAAAACAGCTAGTTCACTGGGGAAAATGAGACGTGCCAGATGTTCAGATGCTGGTGAAGTGCTGTGCTCATCCTGCTGAAGTCAGATTTAGCATACGTGAAAGTTAGATTTCTGGGACTAAAGATCTGAGATAATAAATGATTTCTGCAGACAAAAGGATGTGCTAGTCACTGCCCTTTGCCTGTGAAGCTGGATAGGCTGGAGCTCAGCCCCCTTTGCACAGACTGTTCTGCAGGCTCGGTTATATAGAGAACAGCATTTGCTTCACCCAGATGTGCATCTTGTAGCAAGAACTATCCCTGTCTGCACTCAGAAGGAAAATACTTGCTAGAGGAATACACTCATGAAACTGAAGAGTGAGAGAACTGCTGGTAGTTCCCAGAGCTCTCTCGAGTCTGAGGTTTACTTGCTTCCTGTCTTGATGTAGCAGCCCTGTGGTTTCCTTGGGCTGGTTTTGGTGCATCATATGCCTTTTTGAGGAATAAATAGTTATGTGTTAGTTTGTGTACAACACAATAGTAACGGTTCAGTGGATTTTAACAGCCTTGTCAGCTGGAGCACAAAGCCCTTTAAACTTCACGTTTCAATTCTAAGAACTTTTCAGACCTTGATACCTCGCTTACAGCAGGAAAAACACAAGATTCAACAGTAATGATTTATAGCACAACAGTGTTTTTAGACTCTGCCTGGCTTCGTGCTAAATGCTTTCTTTCAATTCAAAGGGACTAAGACAACTAATGTCTTAGCTTGGTCTTTGATGGTCTTTCCATGAGTTGTAAGGATTATGTTTTGATCACAGTGTTGGATTAGGGACTGAGGTTTGCGTGTGAAGATGTTCTGGTGGATTTGATAAGAACTAGAAGCAATAATATGTAATAATATTATTACATAATATTACCTATGTAATATGGTCATGGCAAGACTTAAAGGCTCTGAAAGCTTTGCCAAGTCAAGCTTTGCCTTGAAAAGGTTGATGTACTTTCTGGTAGGTGACTCTTTTTGTCTCAAGATTTTCTTTTGGAGAAAGGGGAGATGGAGCAACTCACGTAGTGGGTCAAGCCTCCTTTATCCATTTGGTTGTTGTCTCTGATGTAAAATAAGGACATTTGAACTCCCAGGCTGACAAATGATTTAACTATCTGGCCTTTAGACAGAGGGCTGTTTGTTCTGCTTTGCCAGCTATCTGTATATTACAGATGCAAAACATTGTGTGACAGTACACTTACAGAAATGTTGAGTCATTTCTCTTTGCCAGTCAGCTTTGGTGACTTTATAGCTTTTGCAATAATGGTGTGACACTGGGAGGACTGCATCTTGATTTGCCAATCTTTGACCCAGCCTAAAATGTATGACTTTTGGGATTGAGGCTTAAAGGGTGTCATGCCAGGACAAAGAAGCTCTAGGAAGATGAAAATATTTGTGGTTTTATGAAGAAACGTAAGGAATGTGGAGTATTTTGCTTCGATTAATGTCAGTCTCCAGCTTCCAGCTCCCAACAATTTCCTCTAACCTGAGCAGAAGTCTGGCAGGATAGCAACCAAAGTAGCAAATGTTGGCTCTCAGCCTCTGTCATGAGGTTATGTGTTGTTTTTTCTTTCTAGAAATTCCATCATCTTTGAGATAAACTGGTTAGTTGTCTAAGATAAAGGTGACTTAGCCTTTCATAGTCCAAACCTCACCCTAAACCCCAAGATAACGTGCATTGCCACAGAGTCTTTTCTACGGATGGTCAATGGCAAAATATACAAAAAAAGGGCCCAAACTGCAACTGCAAAGCATAAGCAACTTCTGCAGAAGAGCGAGCTGGGGCCAAATTGGTTGGAAGAGAGGATAAGGTTGAAAAGGGAAGAAGGAGAGCAGCAGAGGGATGTCACTGAAGTAAGCTGCCACCCCTTCCCTGCTGATATCTTCAGCCACAATGCTGAGTGCCTTATCCTCAAGGAGCAAGAAGGATATTTCCCTAGGTCATGGTGCCCTTCCCTAGCTGCTCAGTGGAAATTTTTTTTTGTATTTATCATCCGTTGCCAGAATTAATTCCCATCATCTGTTCTCAGTGCTTACCTACTGCTGGCTGTCAGAGCCAAATACCTCCTATGGGACTTGGAAATGGGGAGGTGCCTCTGTAGTCCTGCATGTTGCAGAAGTAGTTGCCCTGCCAGAGTACTCGAGGTTCTGGCTTTCATGGCAATCAACTAGAAGTTGCCACTCTGTGGTCAAATGGTACCCAGACGGTGAAGGGCATTTTAATACCAAATCCACGACCAAATCAATTTGCTGCAGTAAGCTACTTAGTGGGCCCATCTGGTAGTTGCTAATTTACAGACTGGGCCATCTGCCACTGTCACAAGCTGGTAAGACTAGGAAAGTTACCCAACACAGCCAACAGTTTAGCTTTGTTTTCATTTTTTATTCTCCCCAGTGCCGTGTTCTGTTTCACTGCTAGCTGATGGGAATGGCAGTGGTTTCTGTTCTGAAATTGGATTTCTCAGACCTTGGATAATCTTGTGCAGCGGGGAACCGCTGCTGCTGTGACTCAGCAGCTGCTGCTGGTGTGTTTGTGCAGCATTCAAGCTGCTGACAGTGGAGTGCAGTGGTTTAGGAAGCTGCGTCTCTACGCAGTGCCAGCATATTTCAGCTTGCTGTGACAGGATATGTGGAAAACTTACTTTAAATACGTGTTATTAAAGCTGGAGTCTTCTCAGCTACAGAGTGACTTCTGCTCTAATGGAAACAAAGAGATAAGGCTGCTGCGATGTGGAAAGCAAATGAATTAAAAGCTGCAGATGGGATCTCCAAGTTGGTTTTGAACATGTGTGAGGAGTGAGAGATGGAAGTACGTTGCAAATTCTTCAGTAAAGGTCAGCTGTGAGAGAGATGTTTCTGCAGTCCCTGCAAAAAGTGCCATGGCAGTGCAGAACCAAGTGCTGCTTGTGCTTTGGAGGCTGCAACAACTTCAGAGAACAGCTGACCGTGCTTGGAGTAGGGTTGTGTCCCCCAGCTTTGTGTGTATTGCCACTCGTGTTCCACAAAGTAGTCAGCACTTGACTAGTTTTCCTTCAGATAAGAAAGCAAAGCAAACAGCAGCTGCTGGGTGTTAGCATTTCTCTGATGTTGTGCCTGTGCAATACTTAGTTAAGGCCAGCTGATGGGCACTTTCCACAATGGGAGTGAACTAATGGTCATTTTTGTTCAAGGTCTGCATGGCTAGGTCTTGGCAGATGCCGGCTCCTACAGTGCTTACAACTTGGATTTAATTTTCTATCTGAAGATAGAATGGTGAAGCTGAGCTAAATCTCTAATTACAGTAGGCTAGGGTTAAGGTTAGCCTTAGTCTGAAAGCTATTTTCCTTTGAGAACATCTTTAAGCGCCCTTCAGAAAGGGTCAGAATTTAATCCACGCTTGTTTCACTCTAATTAACTAACATTCTAGATTCTGACAATCTGAGCGGTAGAAATGGAGATGCACAGGATTTGCAATCATCAGCTGTTAGCTATACAGACAGTGGAAAGTGAGGCAGTGCAACAGAGCAAACACTGATTTTCTGAAGGTTTGACCCTGGGAACTCCTTTGAGCTTCCTTAGATTATGATGGTAACTCATCCTAGAAGGGAAAAGCCCTCAGCAACAACAGAGCTTGCAAACCTAGCTGTTCTATTGACAAGGTGAAGACACAAAGCCTTTCCTTACTGCCAGAGACTAATAGTACTCTCCCTACTGGGACAAAAGCTTTCTGCTTTGGAGCTGGGATTTGTTTTTCATCCGAGCATGTTTTTCGTCACTTACTGTTATTGAATGAGTTATCCTTGGGGGGAATATTAATTGAATTCTCTGTCAGCCTCTGCTTTAAGAACTGGGAGGACCCAGAGGAAAGACTGCCAATAGGGTTCCTATGTCTAATGTGATTAAAAAATATTTGGCTGCAGAAGAGAGAATATTGTTGTTCTTGCATTGTATTTCTCTGTGAAGAGATAACGTGGATGCTGACTGCTGAAGAGACAGGTCATACATGTTTAATTTGAACAGCTATAAAAAGAAACTTGCAGTAGGGCTGCCTATTGGAAATTTAATAAAGAAAAGTTATTACCATGGCTCAGTATAATCCCAAGGATATCTCTTCATGTACTCTTCTTAGAAACTAAGCTGTCAAAGAAGTTAAGCTAGGAAGTTGTTGTGTGAATAACACATTAGATCTGAGAGGCAGAATAATCTTTTTTATGATGGGATTTGGGAGCTGAGCACTGATCTTTGTTGTATTCACAAAGCTCACATATCAGTGCTGCTGGACTGTTTCATGGCTGGGGACTAAAAGCTCCAATGAAGCAACCAGCCCAAGGCTACCACAGGTCCTTGCTGTGGTTATGATGAGTGCAGCGATCATTAAGCCCTCCTTATCTCTTACTGAAGACATAATAAACAGCTGTAAGACTACCAAATGCCTTTCAGGGCTTTAGCTTGTTTTTATTTGAAGCCAGGGATGTGTTTTGGCCAGGGGAGAGACACCATGCTTCCAGCAGCGCCTGAATCTGAGATCAGCCATAGCACCAGAAGCTGTTATGTCCTCTCCTTGTGACTTTTCCACCTCTGACTGTATGTTGACACTGCCATCGAGGCTGTGGGCAGTTTGGAAATGATGTGACAACCTCATTTGCTTATGTATTCTGCTTACTTCCTTCAGTGAGAGTGTATCGTCATATGGCCCTGCATTTCTTGCTCTGGAAGATGCAAAAATGCTTAACAATACTCCTCTGTCTTCAGATTAAGTTAATCATTGACTTATTTTTGTGGTTATTGCTGCCCTTTTGTAAGACTGTTTTCTCAGTAGAACTTCAGGTGTGTCTCTAACCGATGTTTTTCACTTACAATTTCCAAGAGGTAAAATCTTGGCATGTTTTAAGTATCTTCAAAAGTTCTGAGTGGAGTGTATGCAAGCTGTGCAAGTGCAACTTCAGCTTCTGAACAGCAGAGAGTATTTCAGAGTGAGGAAAAAGATGCTTGCAAGAAGTGATGTATGCCTTCAAAACTGCTTACGAAAACAAGTAATTTCCTCATACTGAGCCTGGACCTCCTGTTTGATTTTTTGAGAATTACTGCTGCTTGTTTGTCATTGCTGCTGTGTGTAAATAGCTTGCACAAGCCTTTTTTACAGTAGCTTGTAAAATAAGCACATAGAAGCTCAAGTGATAGGCAGTTAAAGTCAGTCTATGAATGTATTCCAGGATATTCTTGAGGCTAAAAAGTTGGGAGAACTTGAACACTTGGTTGGGCATTGGGTAATAGGTAAGCTCCATGGCAAAGCTCCATGGATGGGATGGAAGTCCTACACACAGACCCAGGTGAGAGGTGCCTTGTTCAAAGGCTGGACTGGTGGGGAAATGGTGTGCATCATTTGAGATGAAGCAATGCAAGCTGCATCAATTCATCAATTCATCAAAAGTCAGCTGAGTCTGAAAGAGGGAGCTGGGAAAATCTGCAGTAGTTTCTTATCTTCCTCAGTTTGACACAGGGTTCAAACACCAGTATGGGAGGTTGAGCCTTAGGAACTGGAAATATCCCATTTTCTCTGACTTGGATACTTGGAGACATTTAGTGTGCCTTTCTACAGGGTGGAGTAATGCTGTGCAGCCCATAGTAGAGCTGGGTAGGAATAAGTAGGGGACAGGGCTTAGTTGAGAACAACCAATTTGGGAAGCTGGCACTGCATTTGTCCAATAATATTTCAGAAATAAACCTGTTATGACATAGCTTTTCAGATTTCTAAATACAGACATCTCCTGGGGGTCACAAGGCTGTTTGTCAGAGGCAAAGAGCAATGAACTGTTAACCTCAGTCATGTTTAGACATTAGAAAACATTTCACCCAGTGTAGTATAAAAACATCTACGTAAGAAATTGACTTATCTTAGGGTTTATGTAGATCTTGAAATGAAATTATTCAGCCTAATCAAGCGATGTAATGTTTTGATAAAGCTGCCAAGTAGGAAGTGAGGACTGTGTTTGTATTTGTATTGAATAAATCTTCACAGCTCCCTGCAGAAACAGGGGCAGAATAGAAAACAAGCTGACTATTTCTTGGCTTAAGGCTTTAAAACTGGCTACTGCTTGCAGCCTCAAAAAAGTCCTCTTGATAGGTGAGTGGGGCTGTGGCTGGTGGTATTTATGCGTTTCACATGGCTCATTAAGGTGCCATATAGCAATGCAGGTGTTTGTGCTGTGCATCATGTTGTATTACAAAATGGTGTGTCCCTGAGCAGTGATGTGAAGGATGCACCTACAGTGAGAGCAGTGTCTTTCTTTGCAGTGCAGAGCTGCAGTTGATAGGGACAGCAGCCAGGTTTTTGGGGGTAAGAAGGACTTTACCTGACAGTTTGCCAGAACTTGGGTTTGCATCTGAAATCTGATATATAGCAGCATCCAGCAACATATAGATGGAGATCTCATAAATCTCAGAAAAAGAGGCTGGATTTGAAAATCAAATACAGAAACAACAACAAAACAACACTGAGGGTGTGGATGCCTCTGTTTTCCCCATCAAAATTCTATCAGTGACAGCATTCATAAACTGAAGCTGTTCTCAACCAGCTCTTATCTTCATTTATGTACCTGCAGATAATCCTGTGCTCTTAGGAGTCCACAGTGAAACTTTCTCTGAAGAGGAGAAGTGATGAGGTTCTGCTAACATTAAACATACAGTTGGTAATGAACATAGTTGTGCTTCAGGGAAACGTAGCAGCAAGGGTGAGCAATGCTTCTGTAGCATAGAGCAAAACTCTACTCTGTCTTTGCTAATAATGGTCATCTTTGTGTGTGGTCACTAAACAGAAGCGTTGTGCTGATCCTGCCAATATAAGGCAGAAGGCCCTTGGGATGCACCTTCCTGGCATCAAAGCCTAGCACTGCAAACCAACCAACCTTCCTGTTTTATCTTCATATTAACCCGACAAAATCATGAGCTTGGTTTAGTCTGCAGATCTAACATCCTCCTCCAGTAACCTGTAAGTCTCTTCACTGGGAGGATGATAACACTAGAACGGTTTTCTGTGTGTCCTCCCCATTCTGTTTCCTCTTTTAATAGATTTCTCACTAGTGCCTTTTTTCTACAGGAAAGTGTTATGCTCCCCAACAAACAAGATCAGTGGATGGCCATGACATTTTTTACGCAGGGAAAGGAAACATTGCTTGCCTGGTTGACAAGGCTCTCCTTTCCTGCTCTGCTCTCTCATCAGCTTAGCCTGTAAATTGGCAGCCCTCCAGGCTTTAATTTCTATTTAGCTACTGTGTTTTGACATTGCTGTGCAGTGACAAATGTGAAGCTGGTGGCTTCTGATGAACTCTTTCAAGTCCTACACTGACAGGTGGGTTCCTGGGGTTTAACTTGCCCATTAGTTTTCCCTTTGTTAACTACCAGATGGCACTAGAAAACACAGAGGAAAAACATGATAGAACATCTAATGACCTGTAATGTCACTGAAAGTACCAGAGAGTGATGTTAGTACAGGGCTAACACATTTGTGCAAGGACTGTGAACTGTAAATCCAGTAATGTGTCGCTCTGATTAGCATAGTGCATTGGGAGACGTGTTATTCTGCAAGGAATTACTATGAATGCAGTGTAAATCCCACTCAGGTGGAGGACTGGAGCTTGAAGCACACCATGCTAGCCCTTAGGAGGGCATATGTGCACCACGCAGTGTTGAGCAGGCTTTCCTGAGCAAAGCCATGCAGAGCTGCTCGCTGCCTGCAGCCAGGTGTGGGCAGCACCTTGCTCATGGCCTGGAGGGCAGCAGAGAGGGGCTAAGCCTGAAGGCTGAGGGCTGTAACCTGAATTCTTGCTAACCTGTCCTAGCCAAGTGCTTTTGTGTACTTACAGCTTTTAATCATGTCTCAGAGATGGAGCTTTAAAGGTAGAGTCGGCTATTTCCAAACTGCAGTTTGAAAGCAGTGTTATATGTAGCTGTTTTTTTTTTTTTTTTTTTATTACTAGCAACTTCAGCAGTTGAAATTGGACCCCAGAGCTTCAAAGCAGCTGCTCAGCTGAGGAAGTGCTGCTGAATAAAAGCTCCCCGCTCTGCTACCCTCCCCCTGCTTTTCTCCACTACCAGCTGTGTGAGCCCAGCAGCAAGGAAGAGAGTCTGGCCTTGAAGTGAATCTAAAGAGGAAAGAGAGAGAGAAGAGGAGAGGTGGAGTTAGCAATAGCAGCTTGCAGCATGGGAAGATGAGAAAGCAGAAGCAAAGAGAGAGATGCTTGAATCTCTGTGTGGGTGAGCTCTGAGGAGCAAGGTCTGAATAGAGGGGAGGGCCAAGGAGTTTAAAGAGTGAGCACACTCAGTGCAAAGGCAGGGATTGCGTTCCTTTTTCTTTCTGGAGGATCAATCAAAGGGAAAAGGTAAGGGGGACAAGGAGAAAGCGAGTGAAATCAGTGCCAAATTCCAGTTAAAATATGAACCTTTAACAAACAAGGACTGTGGAATGGGAAGAAATGCTGACATCTGTCCAGCGTAATGCAGGAAGTAAGGAAAAATAAAGAGGTACATTAGAGTATGGTAGGCATGATACTCCTGTTTTGTGACAATCTGGGTGTGCAGCTCTGTGCAGCTATCACTGGCAATACTTCTCTTAACCCCTAACGCAGCTATTAGTGCAGTGTCAAGCATTACAGCTTTCAGAGGATGAAACTAGCTGGCAAATACAACGTTTTTACTTTTTTTTTTTTTTTTTTTTTTTTGTAACCTGGAGACAAGAGGATGGCATTTACTTTTGATAGCGCTGCTGGCTTCTGCTGAGAAATGTGGCTTTTAGCCAGGTTTAAGAGATTCAAGTTGAAGCTTGAGGCAAACAAATCAGAACCAACTCTTAAATACAGGGAGTAAAAAACTGTCAGTTCCCTTTGAGATGCTGCAAATGACCTGATTGCTTTTTGTCCTGAAGTCCCAGAGGGGATGGAAATCAGGGGGCAATCTTGTTACCTCTTAGGGTAATGCCATAGCCAGTCTGCAATCCCATTTTGCCAGAAGTGCTGCTGTGATACATGCAACTTGTCCCCTGCTCCTACTTTTTGCTAGAGCAGAATTTGCTCCCATGGGATCTAGGGAACACAGAAGCAGCTGGCTCAGCTTTTCCATGGTGGTGGAGCAAGCACTCAGCGTGGGGTCCTGTGCCACAGCCAGCATCTCACCACGAAGACGTTTTTATCTGATGCTTGTAAGGCTAGTAGAAGGGTTGGGGTTGAGTGGTTGTTGGAAGTGAGTGATCAGAGGGCTGGGGCCATTTTCTTGTCATGCAATGAAGCAGCCATGAATAGAGCCCCTCCAGTCCAGCTGTATGAAGCTGGGGTTACCAAGCCCACAACTGCTTTGGTAGTTCTGGGTAACCACGATGCTCTCCTTACCCTTTCTTTCCTTTGGCAATGGCAACAGACCAGTGACTCACTGAAAGAAAATACCAACATTTCTTTAAGTATTTTGAGGATTCGATGTGCCTCTGGATTATTTTGTTCTGTCAGGCAAGCACTGCTGAGATGTTAATAGGAAGGGGCTAAACCTCTCTGTTATTTTGCTGTTTTAAGTGAGGAGTGGAGAAAGACAAGGTTAGTGTTTAGAAGTCAAAGATAACGGGATCTTAAGGTGCACAGTGCTAGCGAAGCCATGAGCATCACATCCTTTTGGAAGAAGGTTAGCTTTTTACTAGCTTCTTAGTGAGGTGGGAAAGCCTGGGGAGATCTGAACAGGAGTGTGAATGGCCTTGAGTTACACCAGGGGTGGATATTGAGAGGAATTTTGTCTCTCAAAAAGTGGTCAGGTGTTGGGTGGCACTGCCTGGGGATGCGGTGGAAATGCCATCCCTGGAGGTGTTCAAGAAACGTTTAGATGTTGTACTGAGGGACGTGGTTTAGTAGGATTGGTGATAGGTAGATGGTTGGACCGGGTGATCTTGGAGGTCTTTTCCACCCATGGTGAACCTCTGATTCTATGAGCTGGTGCTGGGAGGTGGACTCCAGACTGCAAAGCTGCCAGCTGGAGAGTGGATGGATCTTTGCATTAACAGAAGGAAACAAAGCCATTCCTTCGTCTAGGTACAGCTGTATATTTTCCCCTTTTTAGCAGTTAGTTCTATTTTCAGAAAGGCTTGCAGTCCCTTGCAGTTTATCTGTTTGGTAGGTGGTAGACACAATAAACCAAAACATATTACTATCTTCTCGCCTCCCGGAGCCTGTTGTATGACAGTCTCTGGGAGCAGAGTAACTAAGCTGTAAGATCTGCTTTCAACATACTGAAACTGTAGGCTTACTTTTAATGTGGCTGGCTTAAAAGCAGCACAGTTTTCTTTCTGCTTTGTCTAATGGCAGGACGCCAGGGCCCTGCAGGATTCTGACTGTGGTTGTGGTGGCTTTTGGAATTACAGAATAAATCTCCATTTTTCCTTTCTAGCTCTTCCTTAGAGAACTCCTGAAAACTCTGCTCTCTGAAAGGCATGTTAGAAGCCTTAACATGCCCCCATAAGAGTATCAAAGTGTGACGTGAGAGAATAATCTGCATAATCAGATTTTTGGGTTTATCTGGGCTTTTTGTTTGGAAAAGGCCACGTTCTTTGCTGAAATCTGGACTCTGACCTCTTACACCCCTTCTTCTGTTTATTTAACGTGCAAAAAAAAAGTCTCACTCCTAAACAATCTGTGAAATCTTGTGGATTCTTGAAGTTGTGAGGGCCTGAAATAATTGATCTTAAGGCAGAGGTACTGAAGGGGAAGAGCAATAATTCAACTTGACTGATAAGGATTCAGGAGTCACTGGATTGTCTGGGTGAGGTGTTTCTCTCTCCTGTAACTTTCTGTTTCTGCCAATACGTGTCGTAGGTGGGTTTGCATCATCTCTTGGTTTGCTTTGGCAGCTCACAGCTCCCTCCTTCTTTCCCCCCCAGTTTTATTGCTCAGTATGATGCCATGTCATGGCCCATCCCTTCCCAACCCATTCTACACCCCCAGCCCCTTGCTAGCAAAGCAGCATGAGGAGCAGCAAAGTCACTGGCACTGTGTAAGCACTGCTCAGCAAAACCAAACCATCTCTGTGTTAGCAGCACTGTTCTCACTGCAAATCAAAATCATGGTGCTGTATGAGCTGCTGCAGAGAAAACTAACTCAGTCCCAAGCAAAATAGGACATTGGGATGGAGAAAATAGGTGATAATGGATGTTAGCAGGCTTGGTTGATATCAGATTGTGGTAGATTCCACTTTATGGGAGATGGGCAAAGGGCTCTGTGAAACATGGGTACATACAACATGCAGCTGAGGCTGAGCCTTGCAGTTCTTTGCCCATGAGGTCTCGAAAAAAAGATGGTGATCCTGGTTCCTCACAAAAGGAGGGCTTTTCCAGTTTGGAAATAAAACTGCAGTGTGATTGGACACAAAATTTAAGAAGCAGTAACAACATTTTGTGCCATCTGTGGCATGTTAGGCAATATAGAGACAAGGACAACCAGTATTTCATAGCTTATTGTCTCAGACAGCCTGGGAAATGGTAAATCCAAGTTCATACTTCTGTGCTTTGCTGTAGCTTTTCGTAGGGAGCATCCTAGAAGCTGTATGTCTTCAGAGGGAGCAGCGAAAGAGCATACAGTGCTTTCTGTGGTTAAGCATGGTTGTGAAAGTATGGCTTTTTCCAGGAACACAGAAATGGAAGCCTGGCCATGAACACAGCTCAGCTTTGAAGCTTACCCTCTGCTGCAGGTTCAGTTGCAAAAACAGCATTTAATCTTTTGCTCTCTCAAGCAATGTATTTTTCTGGGGAAATGTGGAGTGAGTCCTATTACGATACTAACACTAATCTGTATTAATCTAATATAAAAATTAGGCTGCCCAAAAGTTTGCCAAGGGGCAAAGCCTCCTTCTTGCCATTAAAGTTTCTTAACAGATGACCTTGGTAGGTACAGCCGTAACGATTGGGTTTCCACTGCTGCAAACACTGTGCAGTAGGATTTACACAGGCATCCGAATTCTGGGCTGAGTTCAGTTTCCTTGTTGTAGAAGTGACCTACTTGAATATACACTGAGTAATGTAATTACCATCTGGAAACAACTCACCTTCTGTTGCTTAATTATATTTTCCAAGTATACTTAAGTCGATTTCAAAGGAACTGTGTTGGTTGACATACTGGCTTTCCTCTTCACTGCTGTATGAAAATTGCCATGTAATTACATTCTAATATAATGTGCACGTATTATTATGGGGCTGTGATTTGGGTAATGTCAGTATGTTTTCAAAGCATTATATATGTTCTCCGCACAGAATCAGCAATCCCTTTAATGACAGTAGTCTTTTACAGCTATTCATTACTTTAATTCTCATACGCTTAAGGTCCATAATACTCCTTCATCATCTTGTTAATTTTCTGGAAATTGCACTGGCTGGTTGAGGTGAGGTGTCTAATGATTGTCATCACGCTTGCAAAAGAAAATTGCGCTGCTGCAGAAGCAAGTCAAGCACACTAATAAGCGGGTGAAAACTTCAGGTAGTGGTATTCTGGTACTAGAATGTGCTTCAAGGTGTTTGCTACGTGTTGATTAAAAGAAGAAATTGTCACTAATCCCATTACTGAGCTGATATAGGTTCAATTAAATATGTTAGAGCTCCACCTGTGCACACAGGAGCGGCAGCTCTTTATGTAATCTGCTTCTTCTGTTAGGCTTACACGAGAGGTTTGCCAGGGCACTTCTCAAAATTAAATCTAGCCTAAAAGGATGAAGAACCTCTGGAGATTACCTTTGTGTGGATTACTTTCCTAAATAGGCAGTGACCCCAGGCAGAGCTCTTCAGTCCTTTGCTGTGATGAAAATGTGTGGCACTAAAAATCTTAAATGTAATTTTTGCATTGCTAATCTTGTTGCCAGACTTAAAGGAGAGTTTTGTTTGTCTTTTTTTTTTTTTCTTCTTTTTTTTTTTTTTTCTCCTCCATGATGCTTAACCTGCTACGTGATTTCCCTGCTGTTAACATGTTGCATATCAGCCCCTTTTCACTCTTCCTGTTGAGCAGACCACTTCTCAGCAGTGTGTCACTGTCTGCTTTGGTGCAGGTGTGGAGCCGAGTGTGATCCTTACTTGATTCAGCTTAGGTGCTTATGCACTGTCATCTTCTGTATGCTCATATATTAATACAGTTCTGTGCTGAATTCCCTGCATCTGGGAGAAGAACACAGTGGCAATGCAATACCAGCAAGATTCTTCAGTGAACAGGATGAATTTTAATGCAACACAGAAAGAAAGGTAGAAAACAGAACCTCTAGTTCATCACAGGATTTGCGTTTCTTTTTAAGGTGCTTTTTGACTTGCTGCAATTGTAGAGACAACTAAAAACTGCACTGTAGTGTGTCTAAGTGCTGCCCATTGAAATAGCAGTGCTAGCTCTTGCTGCCCTGTCCTCTCTGAGTCCCAGAGATGCATGGCTGATGAAATCAGTTGCAAAGAGAGAGACGGGCATCCACTTGCCAAGACCTTTTGCAGCAAATACTTTGTGATGACTGATAGTAAATTGCCTGGGAAGGGCTTTCTGAGCATCACAGTTCCTGGAATTAAGAGCTGTACTGTCTTATTTTCATCCTTCCAGATTTCTGTGGCACATCCTGTGTAAATGAAGATGTTCTAGGAAAAATAAATCTCTAGTTATGTCTTTGTGCTAATGAAAAAATGCTACTTTTGCCATATATTCCTAAATTTAGCCAAACTGAAGTGACTGGACAAAACAACATCTGCTTCTGAGCTGCGCAGAGCCAAAGAAGATGAAACCGAGCAGGACTGAGCCATGCAGTGCATTTTTATCAATTTAAACATCTGTATGTGGCTTTGGCTCAGTGTTATGCAGGCAGAATGAAACTGGCTGTGAAGGGGACAAAGGGCTCGTCACAAACACGTGTGATTGTTTTGTCATGCTGCACAGCAAGGGCAATGGCTTTGCTGCCACTGGGCCAGACAGCTGCATCAGTTGCCTTTCTGCAAACGTGTAGCTAATATCATTCATGTCATAATATCATTACAAGCTTCTGTATGGTTGTACTGCTGTTTTTGTACTGTTCTAGTCACAGCTCAGGCACCAGGCAGATGCAAGTCGGATGTTTGTTGTCTTGCTGTGTGGTTGTTTGGAGCTGGGCAGAATATAGCAAGGGATGCTTGGCAGCACTGTCACTTTTTCCTGCCTCTTAATCCTGTAAGGCCAGCTACTGTCTGTTTTGTATCTCTGTACCACTTTCATCTCTCATTGGAAATATGACTGCAAAGATTGATTAATTAATATCTTTTAGTCTTAGACCTCCTGGGAAACTGTCCTTAGGGGCACAGGAACAGAACAGAGCTGGCAGTTCTTTAAGGACATGCTTCTGAGAGCACAACAACTCTCCATCTTCCAGCAAAGAAATCACGGAGAAGAGGCAGGAACCAGCAAGGCTGAACAAAGACCTGCTGGTCAAACTGGAGGATAAGAAAGAAATATAGAGGCAGTGGAAGCAGGGATGTGATGCCTGGTAAGAATACATGGATGCTGTCTGTATGTGCAGAGATGGATCCAGGAAAGCCAGAGCGCAAATGGAACTGAACTTGGTGAGTTATGTGAAAAATAACAAGAAAATATTCTATGGGTATGTTGAGAAGAGACAGGCCATGGGGAATGTATTCCCTCTGATAAATGAGAAGAGAAAACTGGCTTCTACAGACATGGAGAAGACTGAGATACTCAGCTAAGTCTTTGCCTGGGAAGATCATGGAGCAGATCCTCCTGGAAGAGATGTCAGTGCACATGTGAGATGAGGAGGTGAGACAGCCTGAACAGCTTCACCGAGGGCAGATTATGCCTGACCCATCTGATGGCCTTCTATGATGGTGGAACAGCATCATCCTACACAGGCAGGGCAACTGATGTTCTCTGCCTGGATTTGTGCAAGGCTTTTAACTTCTGTTAATGGGAAAAAGATGGGTTTGAAGGCTGGACTGTTAGGTGAATAAAGAGTTGGTTGGATTGTCCCAGCCAAAGGGTTGTTGTTGTCAGTGGCTCTATGCCCAGGTGGAGGCAGGTTACCAATGGTGTCCCTCGGGTGTCTATCTTAGGACTGATGCATTTCAACATCTTTATCAGTGACCTAAGCAGTGGGATTGAGTGCACCTTCAGCAAGTTTGCTGATGACATCTAGCTGAGTGGTGCAGTTGATACAACAGAAGGAAGGACATCATCCTGGGTCTGGATATGCAAGGTATTGCACTTGAGTCGGGGCAATCCCAGATATGTGTACAGAGTGGAAGAACTCCTTGAGAGCCCTGCAGAGAAGGATTTAGGGGTTCTGGTGGACAGTAAGCTGGGCACAGCCAGCTGTGTGTGCTCTTGCAGCTCAGAAGGCCAACAGCATCAAACAGAGGGGGTGGCAGCAGAGAGTGGGAGATGATTGTTCTCTACTCTGCTCTTGTGAGGTCCCATCTGGAGTACTACATCCAGGCTTAGGGCCTCCAGTACAAGAAAGATACGGAGCGAGTCCAGAGGAAGCCACGAAGATGATCAGAGGGCTGGAGCACCTCCCTTGTGAAGAAAGGGTGAGGGAGCTGGACTTGTTCATCCTGGCTATGTCAACCTATCTGGAGGAAAAGTCTGGGGAGACCTCCTTGTGGTCTTCCAGTGCTTAATAGGAGCCTGTAAGGAGGAGGTAGACTCATTTTATACATGGGCAAATAGTTGATAGGACAAGGGGGAATAGTTTCAAAGTGTAAGACAGGAGATTTAGGTTAGATGTTAGGTAGAAATTATTCCCTCAGAAAGTGGTGAGGTCCTTGTGCTGCTGCCCAGAGAGCTGTGGCTGCCCCATCACTGGAAGCATTCAAGGCCAGATTGGATGGGGCCCTGAGCAGCTTAATCTGGTGTGTGGCAACCCTGCCCATGGCAAAGGAGTTGCACCTAGATGATGTTTAAGGTATTTTCCAACCTAAGCCATTCTGTGATTATATGTACACAGTATCATGACTTCCCTCCTGGGCAGAGCACAGAAAAAAAACCTCTGAGCTTCTGTTTATTTGGTGCCTTATTATTAAGGCAATCCTTAAAAATAGAGCAAACCTTAAAATCCTTTAGCAATCCTTCCCTGGGGAGAACTGCTTTCTTTCAAGCCATTCATCTTCATATTTGCCTTCTCTGTTTCTGAGTAGAGTGTTGTTTTCCCTTGGGGTGCATTAACCACTGGGGTGCATTAACCACAGCCACCAACCTGCTGTCTCACTGCCCCCCAGCAGGACAGGTGGAGGAAACAAGATGGAAAAGCTTGGTCAGGGTAAAGACAGGGAGATCCCTCACCACTTATCATCATGCTTTGGTCTGCATATCTCCTCTGATCCTGTGATATCTCCCTTGCATCTCCCTTGCTACCAAAATCTTGCCATGTTGACCTATCTGATCTTAGTATTAATGTAGCATCCTGGCAAGGATGTTTTTCGTGTCTTTGGTCAGAAGGTATGGAAACAGTTTCTTAAATTCTTTCCTGCTAGGAAGGCTCATTTTGAGCCCCCCCAGGCACACACACCTCATGCTATGACTCTATGTACTTCTCTCTGAGATACGATTGTCTCTTCTACAGTCATTTCTGTTTCTGTAGAGCGGATGTTTTGCCAATGCTGGGACAGTCATGGCTTCCCTAATGACTGTTTTCTGTGCTGCAATTATGTCAGCTTGTGTAGGAGTGGCAGAAAATAACAGCTATTTAACATGAGATGATCCATTCAGCTGCAGTGTCAAGAAGTCTTAGTGGTGGGCTCAAGTTGATGAAAAAGGAGGTTTTCACAGAGAGATGAAATGGGTAGGAAGGTGGGGGGTAAATAGCATTTTCCAAATAATCATTTGTCTGTTCCCTTTTAGAAACTGAACACTTGGCTTAAATAGCATCCCTCCCACAACATATTTGCAGTAGTAAATACTATGCTATGAAATCTTATGCCTTCAGAGATGATCGCCAATGCTATTGTGATTGCAGAAACTTGACTGTTCTGGTCAGCTGTCTTTAAATGAGGCTGCAGTCTATGCTGCTCCTTGCTAACAGTCTTAATCTTCTGTTTACAGTATGATCTCAATCATCTGTCACAGAAATAAAAATAGAGTTGAGAGGAGCAGGAAAGAAACAGCTGTTGGCTTTACACTTGCCCTTTTGTGCTCGTTTTGATCCTTGTATCCTGCTGTTCATCGTCATCCCACCCCTCCCAAACAACTATCAGGCTTTCTCAGACTCACACATGCAGATTATTTCAATAGATTCCCCATGTAGTTTGCAAATAGTTGTGGACGTTGGAGTGAGCCTATAAAACTGGAGTCTTTTACTCCTCTTGCAGAACTGGCTCTTGTAGTTTATCATATTAAGTATAGAATTTACTGTAGAATTTAAGATCTCATAGCACTTTTTTTGACCTTGTGAAATTACCCTTAGGTGCTGTCTTCTGTATGATAGGTGATGCATTTTGATCTCCACAGTGGCAAGGTGGCTTACCTGGCTGAGCTTACTTTCTCAGTATCCAAAAGTTCCTGTAATAGCCTTCTAGAAAGATGCTAGTGGTTTCATATTATCTGTGTTGGCATAACTTAAATATTTAACTTTTGGAAAGTGTGAGGCTAGTTGCCTTGCAGTGAAATAATCAGGGAGAATAAGACTCCATGTAGAGTCTAGCAGGAAAGAAAGAACATGGGAGGCCTGGTTCTCACGAGTGTCCTGGATCAGTCTGAAATCTGAGGTTAATACAGCTCAGTTAGACTTCTGGAAATATTTTTTTCTTTACCTGAGAATACGAAAGATGAGTTCAAAACAAATCCTTTAATGAAAAGCATTATCCTTGAGTTGTATGTCTAGATGAGTGGTATAAAAAAACAAAACAAATCTACTGTACTTACGTTCTGATGTATAGTGCTTGTAAATAGAAGTAGCTGTGCTTTAATTAGATTGTAGAGCACTCTGTTCCTGGTGCTGGACCAGGGATTGATGCATAACCATCAGTGTGCTCTGAACAGGCCTTTATGCCATTAGGGATAGATGCCAGAACTCTACAATGAGCCCTATAAACCCAACAGGAGAAGCTGTTCCACCGTACTGCACCCCAAATGGCTGCCAACTGGTGGCTGTATAAAGCAGCCATCACAATGTAGTTAGCGTGGTTGGCTCAAACAGGCTGTTTGGGCCAATGGATGTGAGAATTTTACTGTAATGCAGGTTGCAAATATGGATCAAGCCACTCACAGCTGAGTAGTCTCCGAATCACCTTGGTTTCAGTGCATTTTAGATCAGCATCATCAGTTCAGTAGGAAGAGCTGAGTTCCCATCGTTCGGCAACGCAAACAGCTCTAACCTCTGTCACCTTTCCCTGTTGGGATGTACTTTTGTTTTTTTAAGTCCATATGGCTGTTTCACTTAAACTTGTGGTCATGAGTTCACAAACTTTTATGGTCTGAATGTTCTTTGGGGATTTTGTTTATGTTTTCTCCTAAGGAAAGACATAGCTTGTTGGATAGCTAAGATGAGAACCTACAGGATGCTTTGAAGAAGGAGCTGTGATGAGATCAGTGTGTAAATGTTGAGATGAGAATATTTGGAGTTTGAGGTTAGGATGCTTATTATAATGCCAAACAAAGAAGACTGTGCCTGGGATTGCAGAGGTAATGGCACTGACTAAGCTTAGCTCACATTTTTCTGTGCAGAATTGCTTGGAGATTTAAATTACGCCTGCTATTTGATCAGCTTTTGTATTTAATGATGTCTGGGCTAGGTCAGACCAAGGTACTTCTGTGGCCCAGTGGGTCTGAAATTCCTTACTGCGTCTTCCTCCCCTATGCTGAACCTGGAGACTGACTTCCCCTAAGGTCAGCTGGCTCAGAAGGCTTGTGACAGCACTGCCTCAGCTCTTGTTTGGAGTGCAGCAGTAAGAAATCTCCTAAGTGCTGTGTGTGTCAGACATGCTTTGAGTGGGGCTCCATACTGTATCACTTCTGTACCCAGGCGAGCATAAGTAATGGTGACCAAGCTGAGCAGTTTTTTTTTTTTTGTACTTGCACTAATAGATAATATAAAGGAGGGTGGGGGAAGTGAGCAATGCTGAGTATTGCTATGCCCAAACCAGGGAGAAACTAAAACATGTAACCCATGTAACCTGCTTTTTGGCTGTTTGGTGCTAGAGAGAAAAAAGAAAACAACAAAACAACAAAAAAAACCAGTTGCTAACCTTCTTTCCCTGATATGCATTGGACACTTGATCCTTTAGCCTGCAGCTCTGGAGTATTCGGTATGACTAATCATAGAATCATAAAATTTCCTGGGTTGAAAAGGACCACAATGCTCATCCAGTTTCAACCCCCTGCTGTGTGCAGGGTTACCAACCAGCAGACCAGGCTGCCCAGAGCCACATCCAGCCTGGCCTTGGTTGCCTCCAGGGATGGGGGCTTTAAAATAAAATTGGCAATAGATTAATGGGGACTACTGTGTCCTCTGTGGGTTAATTACATGTGATTTAAGGTGGGTGTTTGTGAGTTTTCTTTTCCTTCACATGTGAATGAACTGTCTGGCTTTGTGTACGTTTCTACAGTAGGAGAAGCAGAGTTCAATTCCTCGTTTTAACCAGAGTGCATTGAATAGGGTGGCTGTATCAAGGTTTTTAATCAGCTTTGGCACACTCTCTAGTGGCATGGCTAAGCACGATTTACTGCTTTGAATGGAATAACTTTGCTGAGTAATCGCTGTGTGAGCTACACTCATAGTCAATAGGTTTGATGGCACGAATGCTTTCCTTGGAGTGTGGATCCTAAGCAGCTGGAAGGCTAAACCATCACGAAATCATGTCATAATAAAGCACACGTGGTTCAGTTGTGGTGAACTGCAAGCTTGCTGCCAGCTAGGTAATCTTTGCTGTTTGGTGTGCATCTGATGAAACGTTTGCCCATCTGCTGAGGGTCCTCCAAAAGGCTAAGATGGAGGATTAGAAAGAAATGCAAGTGGACTTTTATCCCAATTTATTGTGGCTTTCTTGTGTGGTGTTCCTGGCAAGATTTACGGAGGAATAATGTAATTGGATTTCCAAAGAAGGCAGAGGATAAAGCAGGCAGGAAAAGCCTGTCTGGGAGTGTTATATTGCTAGGGGAACTGGAGGCAGTCTGGATGAAGGCACATGGGGGTAAGTTCTCTTCTAAGACCTCAATTCAGGATTTGGCATTTACAAAGTAAGCATCTTTCCTGTTGGGAAGTACTCTGGACTAGAAGGCTCACAGTAGAGAAGAAAATATCTTAAGAATGTTCAGAAGTTTTCCTCTGGGAATGCTTCTTAAGCAGGATCTCAATTTGAGCTGTAAGCACATTGGTATAGGTGGCAACTATTCATTCCTTCAGGCAGATGTGTGGCACGTGGTTTGTCCAAAATGTTGACTGGCTAAAATATCAGCAACTCAGTGAAGGAAAGCAAATGGCAACTGTGTGGAAGGGAATTTAGGCTTTCCTAATGGCTGCCTGTCATTACAGTCTGATGGTATGTGAGCAGATATCAATCCAGAATGTTCTGGGCTCACTTACTGCCTCAGAGCAGGCTCTGAAGTTCCAACACTCACTAAGACTCCTCCTTTTTGGACTGAAAGACCACTCTCTGCCAGTAACATCCTCTGCAATTATCATCCTACGCCCAGCTCAGTGAGGTAAGTGGCATAGGAAGCCTTGTGATGCCAGGAAAGTGCAAGTGCTCTGTAGATGCAGGCTCTTTTAAATTGGGTCTAAGCTACCGAGCCCATTAGTAGGAGGATGGCAATGATGTTCCAGGTAGCAAATGAGGATGTGAATTAAAGGACAGATGCACCTGGAGGGGTCTGGGCTTCTGAGGGGCCACTGCCTTGTGATGTGCTTTGCCCTGTAGAGGATGCTCTCTGGAAGAATAGCAGAATGCTACAGATAAAATTCCGATCTCTACAAACATGCACCTGGCACCAATTCTGAGCTTAAACATGTATTTTCCACGAATTGCATTTACTTTTGGAATGTGTTAAAACAAGAGGTCTTGACTTCTCAAAGAAGAAATAAGATCATCCATGCAAATATATCGTGTTCTGTGGGAAGTACCGGGCTGCTCTCTAGCTGCAGTGGCAGTTTCCCTGAAGTTGCAATCCTTTCTTCAGTCCTCACTCAGGCCTGTCTGTTGTATGTTGCTGTGTTCTACAGAAACAGGCTTGCTTCCTCCAGTCTTAGGTCTGATGAGTTGGATGACTGCTGACAGCAGTGTCGTCAGCTGGCTTGCAGTCAGGCTTCGATAAGCCGAGGCACTGCCACCCTTTCATTTATCTGTTTGGCTGCACGGGAAAGGCTTAAAACAGCAGGCTCCTAAGATCTGCACTAGAATTGTTTGCAGATGTAGAGACTTAATGGTGAAAAATAGTAAGCCATCCCTTTAGAGCCTGAAGAGTGGTATCTAAAGCCGTGCCCTCAGTGCTTTCAAGCCATAAATAAGAGTTCGGGCATGTTTGGCTAAGGAAGATTATTAGCTTGGCAGGGGAGGGAGGTTGTTTTCCCTGTAATTTAAAAGATTGATTCCTAATTACCTGGTTGAACATTTGCTGTCGTGCATGCTGAGTGCCTGAATGCAGTGGCTGAAGACAGAATAGTTCCCTTTGGAAAGTCATCATAATTGCTTGGCCAGCAAAGTGCCTGATCTCATCACCTTTTGCTGTGGGGAAACATTTGAGTCCTGGAGATCAAAACAATCTTTTCCACAGCGTGGGAAGGAAACGAGAAGCAAAACTGTTTGTTTCACACATTCCTGGGCTGTGCTTGCTTTTGCAGTATCCCAGCACTGCCCAGCAGTGTGTTAGGTGACGTGGAGAATGTTTGTCACGTGCTGTTTGTTCTGTCATCTTTTTCCCAGGGGTGAGCGCGTGCTTGAAGTGTGTAAAGACAGGGAGGTTAAGGAAGTGCATGTTTTATCCATAGGCATAGCTGTGCTGAATGGTGCTGCTGTTACAGAAGGAGGACAATTTTTGTGGCTACTTTCACTTTAACGTGATTTAATTTTGACTAGGTTTAGTTTGTGGTGCTGTATGGTTTTCTTCATAGTAAAGGTTTGGTGGGGGGGTTAAAGAAATCAAATCAAAGTGAGCTTTATTATAGTGATGGAAAGCCCTTCTTCTGGTGTCTGCTGTCAGATCCACTTTCTTTGTCCTTAGCTTATTGGAGCCAGCCTGGCACTGGTGCCTTTTGCTCCAAAACCATCATATTAATGGGATGGCAAGATATTACAGCAAATCCCTGTTGGACAGGCAGCTTGTCTGGCAGCTGACCCCAGCCTGAAGGAACGCTGTCCTGGGGATTTCAATTGTGTGTGGCACCACAGTGGTTGTCAGGCAACATCGATCACACTGAGCTGCAGAGTTCAGCAGTTCATCCTGGAAGGGCATCCATGAAGGTGTGCTAATGCAGCCACGCTCTGCTTCAGGTGCTAAAATGCTTCCTGGGAAGAGTTCCTCAAGCAGCCGTCCTGAACTTTTGGCCTCCCAGCCAAAAGTGGAGGAAATGTGTGGTGATGTTGACAATAGAGCCTAGCATTTTTCAGATGGATGCTTTAGTCCGTGCATGACTCTGTGCAGCAAACAGAAGTGTTTCATTTAGAGATGGTCTGAGGCAGTGCCTGTTCTAGTAAACTGCATCTTAAACCAAAACAATTCTCAGTGAAGCTCACTGAGGTTGAAAGGTTTGTTCAGTGAGAGCAGGAGATGAACTGGGAGACAAGGAACACTCTGAGGAGGCTGTGCCCTAAGCTGCAGGCTGGAGTCCCACAGTCCCTGCACATGGCACATCTGCACATGCACCTGTTAACAGCACTACTGAGGGGCTAGCAGGGTCCCTGGCAGCCCTATGTAAGGTTAGGGAGTGAAATAGGGAAATCCAAGAGCAGTGGGAGCTGGAGTCCTGGTGGATAACAGGTTGGCCGTGAGCCATCAGTGAGCCATCATTGAGAGCTGATGCTCCCACTCTGCTTTGCCCTGGTGAGTCCACATCTGGAGAACTGGGCTCAGTTCTGGGCTTTCCAGTTCAAAAAAGACAGGGCTTTCCTAGAAGAATCCCAGCAGAGGTTCACAAAGATGATTAAGGGCATGGAGCATCTCTCTTATGAAGAAAGACTGAGTGACCTGGGACTGTTCAGTCTGGAGAAGAGAAGGATTAGGGGGAGTCCTATCACTGTTCATAAATTTCTAGTGGGTGAGATTTCAAATTTCAAGTGGATGAGACCAAGTTCTTCAGTGGTGTGCAGTGATGGTCTTTGGCCATGGGGAATGGACTCATCTTCCAGTGCAAAGAAATTCCTTGATTTAAACGAGTTTCACTGACTGGTAGAAATGACAAACTTCCATGTAGGTGTTTGGCTGAACTTGCTATCAGTTAATTCTTGCTTCCTGGAATATTTTGGTGGAGAGTGGGGTGTGCATGTTTTCAACACACTGCTGAATCTGCTAGTTGGCTTTTGCTTGATGATGTAGTAGAAATGTATAAGTGTAGTTTGAGGTTACTGAGGGTGCTTCACAGCTGAATGGCAAAGCGTTTTGCTCATCATTTCAGGTCTTTGCTCAGAGCAGAATGTGAAGTTTACCCACACCAGCACTGTGTTGATCTGCCTTGCTTGCTAATGTCTGCTTACATTTTTTTCACTTGCATGAAAAAGCAGCCTCATAAATTAGAAGCACTCAGTAGACAATATGCTGCTCCTAATTATGTGGGAGCACAGACAACAGTCAAAACAGTAACAGGAAAACTACCAAAGCAAATGCAGCAGGCTGCTAACTGCCAAATTAAGGTCTCAGCTCTTCATTGTAACTAAATTTGCATGTTGATGAGATTTGGTGGCACGCTTCTGGATTACTGTCCTCCCCGAGGAGGAGGTGCACTGCTCCTGCTGTGTCAGACCTGCACAGCCTGTGGGACACACAGAAGGGCAGTTTGGAGGTTGCTATTAGCACACAAAAATAAGTTCAAATTCACATTCTGTTTGGCTAGTTATATGTCTGCAGTCTGAAAAGGCACGCCATTACTGGTTGCTACTCATCTGTGCTCCAAATCCTTTTTAGGATCGAGGCGAGGAGTTTGAGAAACGTTTGGATGTTGGTTTAGTGGGGAAATACAGGTGGTGGGTGGGGGGGTTGAACTGAGTGATCTTGGAGGTCTTTTCCAACCTTGGTGATTCTGTGTGGCATCTTTATTTTTCCCATGAGAAAACACGTTCCTTGGTCTTCAAGTACTGACAGACAGCAAAAGCCAGGATTTAAACTGAGACAGGGGAGGTTTAGGTTGGATATTAGGAGGAAGTTTTTCACCCAGAGGGTGGTGAGGCACTGGAACAGGTTGCCCAAGGAGGCTGTGGATGCCCCATCCCTGCAGGCATTCAAGGCCAGGCTGGATGTGGCTCTGGGCAGCCTGGTCTGCTAGTTGGTGACCCTGCACATAGCAGGGGGTTGGAACTGGATGAGCATTGTGCTCCTTTTCAACCCAGGCCATTCTATGACTTCTCCCCTTGAGTTTCTTTTTCTCTCTATTACTGCTGCGTTGTGACTCCAGCTTAGTGAATTCTGCTTCTTGCAGTTTTAGATTGGCCCAAGCCCTAGGGATTGCTCCTTGCCAGTGCAGTTTCTAAGGTTTGCAGCTCAGAAACACTGGGAGCTGAAGGGAGTGGCAGCAAACTGCTCCTGAATTTTTGTGGTGTGTGAGACAAAGGGGTTAAGGAGAAAGCAATCACTGCGCTGCATCTTTGCATGAGCTGTTTGGGCCATATCATCTCTGATTTATGTTTTTCTTCTCCCTGTAACACTTAGGTTGATACTTAGTGACGGTGGTGGGGCTGGATGGAGTTCTCTTCCAACCTTCATGGTTCTACACTTCATGATTAGTATATATCCCTTAAAGCCTAGTAGGTGTGAAAGCTTTCAATCTCAGAGCGAGGTCTCAGTGTGTCCTTGCTGCTCTGTGTCGAGGATTACTTGGCTATGGCACTACAGTAGCCACTTCTATTTTCTCTGTACAGCCGTGGCACGGGGCTGTTTTCTCATTCAGCAGCGTGGGCTTTGTTTTCATTTTGGCTGAGATCTGTAGCAGAGAATACTGCCTGGACAACGTCCTGGAGGAAACTTATTCTCATTGCAGTCGTGCTTGCCAGGATTTCTTAGCATGAGGTTCCACAGTAGAATGTACATTCTTCATTACGTATCTGTAACGAGACTTAAAGTATGAATTAAAAAGGACTTGAATTGAAATGCTAAAATGTCCCAGGGCAAACTAGAATTGAGGCACATATGCCTCTTGTATGTTGCTGGGCATTGCAACAAAACAAGAACCAAGATGTTTTGAATGGAAACCATAAAGCATCTTGTTGTCATTTGAAGACCATAGCTGTGATAATTCTGAATGCCCTGATTGCTATTCTTTGTGCACCAAGGTATGTGTTTAATTACAGAGCCCTGTGGGCATCAGATACGGTGGGTTCAGTCCTGAGCACAGCACACTTGGTTTGCACTTACTGCATGGGGCACCGTGTTATTCAGCACTGATTGCACAAAGCTCCTCTGACAGATGGAGGAGCTCTGCCACCAGGTATGCAGGGGAAGATTTCCTCCGTGGAAAGCAAGCCTTATTTTTAGCATTGGAAACGCTATATTTCTTAGATCTCCCTCTTTGAGATGGAGACTCCTGTGGTCTGGCAGGAGGTAACTGTACACCTGCCCAATTCCTCCCCGGCTGGCCAGGGAATGCTGACTCAAGGAGACCAGATTAAGTGATATGGTGCTGGGTGGCTGAAATCAGCTGTGCCTGTTTCCACAGTGTCAGCTCGCTGTATTCTGTGTGCCTCAAGTATCCCCTAACGCTGGGTGTGAGCTTCCAGCTCCGGGCTCTGGTTTCATTTCATCTCAGACTGTCAGGCTCCTGATGTGAGCAGCTGTAACATGGGCTTCAAAGAAAATGGGTGTGATGGCATCTATTTTGGTCTCCGCTAATGTCGTGTTACTACTGGATTTTTAAGCGACTCCTAAGGAAAGGGTATGGCTGTATGGACCTACATTTTCTTATTCTCCTAATCCCGACAAAGAGAATAAAAAATTACAAAGCAGAAAACTCCTCACTGCTTTGTGGAAGGAGAAAGCTCTACAGAAATCCCTTTGGCCCTTCAGAGATGGAAGCAGATAGGAAGGTTTTTAGTTTTGGATTTAGAGGGAGAGCACTAACAAAGACGTGGTTACTACTAAGCTTCTTTGCATGTATTTTTTTTCCCTCTGGTTTTGGTTATCAGTGCTGTACACGCATGAAAATTCGCTTATATTTAAGAAATGTAGATGGGAGGCAGTTGTCAAACTACTTCTTTGTGCTTTGGGAAAGTGTCCATGTCAAGGTGCTTGTTAGAATGGCTCAGAAAGGACTTAGTTGTGCTCTCAGAGCCTTATACGTGACCATCCTAAACGTTGGCATTTTGATTGCTTATTACTTCCCTGTAGGGTGAGATGGGAGAGTTAAAAGGACCAGATGTTGGCTTTGTATGGACACAGAGCTCTTACAGCTCGAGCTGTAGCTGCCTCTGAATGGACAAAATTACATCTTGCTATAGTCTGAGTTTTCTAGAAAAAATAAAATCCTGCTCTCTTTGGCACTTCTCCATCTGTTGCACTGCCTCTTTTCCCCACCTGGAGGGGTGTGTTTGTCATTGCTGCTGCTACATCAGCACCAGTGTTTCTGTGTGGCTCAGGAGGTGGTGTTAAGGAGGACACTGACGTCTCTGCATCTGTGTTTGAAATGCTTTGGCAAAACTGTGCGTTTCCTCTTTTTTAGTGAAATAAATCTCTGGTCTCTCTCTCCTGCTTTGCTTACCCCGAGGAAGGCTGCTATTCTGCTGACATAACGTCTGTTCTGTGGTGTTTGTCAGCTGTTCCCTCCGCTGCTGGTTTATAGAATCATAGAATCACTAAGGTTGGAAAAGTCCCACAGGATCATCCAGTCCAACCCATCAAGATGCCCAAGTCCAACCCCAACCTCCCCCATGGTGCCTTAGAACCACGAAGGTTGCAAGAGGTCATCAAGAACCCCAACCCATCCCACCATGCCCACAGAACCACGGAGGTTGGAAAAGTCCACTAAGATCACCAAGTCCAACCCCAACCTCCCCCCACCACGCCCATAGAGCCATCAAAGTTGGAACAGACCACCAAGATCACCAAGTCCAGCCCCAGCCCATCCCCACCATGCCCATAGAGCCACAAAGGTCGGAACAGACCATCAGGTCCGACCCCAACACGTCCTGCTATGCCCACAGCATCATGGAGGTCAAAAAAGACCATCAAGAACCCCATGTCCAACCCCAACCCACTCCACTACGCCCACAGCATCATGGAGGTCAAAAAGAACTGCAAGACCTTATGCATAAACTGCAAGGGTTTATGTGTTGAAGCACTTGTTAGGGTTCATTAGGAGTTGAGTGGTTGTGTGGCATTGCTTAGTGTGTGTTTGCTGGACAGAAAACCCTGCTGCTTGATTACCTGTGAGTGTGGAAATGCTCTGCTTGTTTTCTATGGAGGTGAGAGCTGCTGGGACGTGGATTGCAGCGAGTAACTTCAGCCAGCAATTGCCACCTGCCTGCAGGATCTCATTGTAACATCTAGAGCAAATTCAGGGAGGTTCTAACAGAGCTGTTTCCCTTTCCTATGAATGACAGAGACCCCCAGGCAGAGCAGTCGTGTATATGAGGGCTGCTCTCAAAGTAACGCCTCCTATTTTATGATGTCAGCCCACGACATCAGAGGTGAATGCTGGTGGTATGGCAGTAGAGGAATGGTACTACGAGCCAAAGTTTATTAAGGGGTCCCTTGTGAATTCTCCAAAGCTGCATTGCAAGTGCATGTTTTGCCTGAAGGTGGCAGAGTAGAAGGTTTTGCAGTTACTGTGCTGGGAAGTCAGCGCTTGTCCCCAAATAATTTGACTCTCAGCCACGTCAGGTGTTGGGCAAATCAGAAAAAAAAATCAAATTTGGGCCTTATGGGTTAAACTGAATTATGCTTAAGGACTGCCAAGTTGGTGACTTTCCCCAGCACGCAGTGCTATCATAGAATCCCTGATCATCTAGTCCAACTCCCTGCAGTGAACAGGGACACACAGCTCTTATCAATGGAGGTGAACTAGTCCACTGAAGACATTACATTTTTTTGTTATAATACAATGTCTGTGTGTGTGTGAAAGTGAGAAATGCATGCAAGGGTTTTGGAACTTCAATCGAAGCACTTAATTTGAATAACGCTATGCAGAATAATTCAACAAGCCAATTTGTGGCCTTATTTCAATTCATAAGGAAATGATAATGGAAAGTACCTTTTCCTGTTTAAATGCTTCATCAGATTGTGCTGAGACAATCTCTCAGGTATTTGTCCAAATATGCACTGCCTAACTCTTTACGCTTTATAGAGCCAGCAAGAGAAGCCAAAATATATATTCAGTCTGTTCCTCTTTCTAAACACAGTGCTTTTATCTGTCTGTAAGGCAGGCAATGATCTAACAAGTGCTTGAGGTGATGCTTGTCACAGATGCATCTGCTTTGGCATAACAAATACAGAGCTCCTCCTGCTGTGCCTTTCTCCTGTGGGCTGGGAGATGGTCTGTGAGCTGGTTCATCACATCAGTGCTTCAGGGGGAAAAATGCACCTGCAAATCATGTCAGACATAGGTTATGTACATGCAGTCAACTCTGGATACAGCACTTGGCTGCCCATTAGGCAAGGCAGAGTCTGCGCATGGCGAAGTTGAACAGTCATGCATGAACCATGAGCAAAGCTGCTTCCAATGGCAGTGGCAGATGGCTCTCAGGAGAGCATTTTGGTGATGGCAGTGAGTGCATTTGCAGGTCAGCAAAGGAGGAGGGTGCTGCACTGGCTGTGAACAGGGTAAGATGGGAATCCCTTAAGGGATTTCAGCATTTGGAAGTCTTGAGGCTGTAAGCAAGGTCCAAGGAAATGGGTGTCCATAGCCCTGGGGGAGACTGCAGCTGGATGCTCCTGGTAGGTCTGCTCAGGGCAGTTCAGGCCTGTTTACCCTCAGGGTCCTGGTAGTCCTCAGTATGATGATCTTTGTGGTTGAGTGCTTTGTGGTTGAGTACCTCTCGTTCTTCACACAGTGTCTTCATTGATTTTTTTTTTTCCCCCATGCTGATGCTACCTGGAAAGCTTGCTGCTCCAACAGCTTTGTAAGAACGGGAAATGTTTTCAGAGATAAATATTGACTGGGTGATGAAGCCCTGGTTTCTGACTATTCACGTTCAAGCAAAGTTCCCAGTATCACTTTGAAAAGAAAAGGCAAAATACGACAGGCAGCCTTTTCTGTTCCTCACATGGGTCAGCAGTGGAATATATGATTGCTCCAATCTGCTGTTTTAGCAATAGGTGGTCTTCTGAGGGCTAAGGTGCTTAATTGAAGATGCTTTTGAACGGTGGGGGGGTGTGTGTTTTGTTTTAATGCCCTATAGCTAGGGCTGTCAGCTGAGGATTCTATTGCAGAAACAAATTCAGGCTTGTACCTTGTGCAAATGTGGAGTTTGTAACATAGACAGCCTGCTCCTTTTGCAACTCCAGTTGTAGGATCAGCTCTACCCTCGCTCCTCCTTGTGGCCATTTAAAAACATTGTACTTTTTTAGTTTTCAATTTGAATACATTTTTTTTTTTCCCCCAAATTAGGCTTCTGTCACTGGGTGTGTGTGCCTGAGTTTGTGACCTGGCAGACAGCTGCTTGTGTAATGGTAGTCTTGCACAACAACAAATTTCTGGGCATCGTTTAGCTTCTTCACTTCTTTTCTATGCAAGGATTGTGAGAACAGTGAGATGTTTTATCTTTTTTTTTTCTTTCTTTCTTTTTTTTAAATTTTATTTTACTTAAATGAGTAGAAGCCTATGCAGGTAGTCTTCTGTGATGGAGCTGGAAGGACTAATCTGAATTTTCAGCTCTATGGCAGAATTAGGTCTGTAGAATGATGTGGCTGGCTTTAAATCTCTGCTCTAATGATGTGCTTTATATCACCTTTCTGATACATGAGGTTGTTTCGTTGCACTTTTATTTCCTCTCCATTAACAGCACAGAATCCATTTAGAAAGTAAATTGATATCCCTCTGACCCCAAGGTTTGGGGGTTTAGGTAATAGGATCCTGTAATGGAAAGATGAGCTGAAGTACAAACACAGTAGGTGTCTGCACTTGAAATTGTGAAGAAGCTTATGGTTCTTTCCCTTGGAACCAGCACGTGCAGCACTCAAGCATCACTAAACATGGGCTGATGTGCACTTTGATGCTGAGCAGTCTCTTCAGAATCATCATTCTCTATCTCCCTCAAGCAGGCAGATGCCTGGCCAGTCTCTAACAGGGATAACTTTCCCCACTGATCCCCCTACCCTCTGTATTACTGAGCACGACACTCCATAGCATGGTGTAGATCCCTTGGGTCAGTTTAGCTCAGTTGGCCTGGATGTGTCCCCTCCTAATCTCTTATATGCTCCAAATGTACTCTTGGGAGCCAAAAAAAAAAGAGAAAACCTCGACTGTGTGTGAGCACTGCTTGGTTACAACCACAACATCACTGTGTTTGTTATAAACACCAATTCAAAACACGACAGAACACGGGCAAAATAAGTTGGAGCAACAATTATGTGCCTGTCCATTCTTCTTACCTTGTTCCAGTACTGAAAGATGGGGGTTAGAGAAAGCAATTGTAGGAGATGAACAGAAGTTGTCTGTGGGGAAAAGGGGAAAATTGCATGTAGGAAAGAGGTGTGCTGGGGAGAGAGCAGGCTTGCAAGGGCAGGAATTGTATGAGGACATGTGGGAACCATGCAATACATTTCCATTTCAGTAGGTGTCTTCCTGATACTTGAGCTGTTTTTTATCATGGGGATGGTCAAACACTGGAATAGGCTTCTGAGGGAGTCAACAGCACCTTCTAGTTTAATATCATCAGCAATCTTGCTGAGGTACCACTCCAGTCCTGCATCCAGATCATTGATAAAGATGTTGAGCAGAACTGGCCCTAGAATTGACCCCTGTGGAACACTGCTGGTCACCAGCCATTCACTACAACCATTGGAGTGCTGCTATGGAGTCAGTTTATCACCCAGTGTAGCACAAATTTGTTCAGATTGCAGTTGGATAGTTTTTCCAGGTGGTTGCCATGGAGGATGGTATCAAAGGGCCTGCTGAAACCCAGAATGATTCCATCCACTGCCTTCCCTTCACCTACCAAGTGGGTGACCTCGTCATAAAAGGGAGTTCACCTTATTAGGCACTTTCCTTTATGAACTCATATTGACAATGCCAAATAGCAGCTTTATGCTTTAAGCATCTTTCAATATCCCTCAGGAAAGTTTTCTTCATAACTTTTCCAGGAACAGAGCTCAAGCTAAGATCTCTCCAGTTTCCTGGGTCTTCTCTTATGCCCTTTTTTTTATAGATGGGATAGTGGGATTGAGGGCACCCGCAGCAAATTTGCAGATGACACCAGGAAAAGCAGTGCTGTCAATATTCTAGAGAGGTAGGATGCCCTCCTGGTCAAGCTAGCAGTTGGACTTCATGAACTTCATGAAGTTCAGCAGGGCCATGTGCCAGGTCCTGGGACAATTCCAAATATCAGCATAGAGTGGGTGATGAGTGGATCAAGAGCAGCTGGCAGTACTGGTGTATGAAAGATTGGAACACCTTTCCTATGAAGCTGAAAAAGTTGGGGTGGTTCAGCCTAGAGAAGTCTCTAGGGAGACCTTATTGTGGTTTTCTGATATATAAAGAGGGGCTAATTAAAAACAAAAAACAACCCACAGACTTTTTGCTAGGGTCTGTAGGGGCAGGACAAGGGACAATAGTTGGAAAGTAGATTCATATTGGAGATAACGCAGAAGTTTTCATGATGAGGATGATGAGATCCTGGAATAGGTTGCCCAGCCAAGATAGGAATGTCCTATCATTCAAAGTGTTCTAAATTGTGTTGTCTGGAACAACCTGGTCTAGTTGAAGATGTCCCTGCCTGTGGCTTCAGGGTGATCTTTAGGGGCTACTTCCAACACAAAACATTCTATCCTGCTGTGGTTCAGTGATTTTTGAATTAGAGGAGAAACTCCTTTTCATTGAGACCCTTCACAGTGAGCATTTCTTCTTTTCATAAGCCTGTAGTGAACTGTTCCTCTCTGTTGTCCATGGAAAAACTAGGATGAAAGGCAGCTTTCTGCCTGTCTGAGGGGAGTAGGCTGTCTTTTCCTTTAATGTTTCAGAAGCAAATGTCACACAACTGCCTGGATAAAGAATCTTTGCTCCTCTACACACGTCCTTTTTTGCAAAAGTATTTTCTAGGCAGTGCCTATAAATATCTGTAATTTCCAAGGCTTCATGTCTTTCAGGAGCCATGTTTCTATAGAGGAGAATCCTTGCAGACTGGCTTGATGAAAAATTCCTTTTTTTCCCCATCCTTAAAGCTTTTGGGCCTACAACTTACCCTATGCACCTCTGGCAATTGGTGAAAGGAAACGTGTTATCTTCTGGCACAACCATGAAGCAGCATGCTCAGAGCTGGCTGGAGCAAAGTCTGGACTGGAGAACAGTTGGGCTTGATGCAATAGAGTCCATTTATTTTAATTGTAAAAACAGCCCTGTTGAAAATCTGTTCAGCCCTACGCAGCTCTGATAATGGGACAAGTTTGTAGAGCAGCTTATGGGCTCTGAGAGGAGGAAGCAATCTTTCTGGTCCTGGAAATCCAAACTCATGCAAAGACAAATGCCTGCCTCTCCCATCTATCTTCTGCCAGGGTGTTGATGGTGAATCAGCTCCACATGGCTATGTTTGTTTGCTCTTGGGTTTTCCTCCCTTGCCCTTAACACTGTGACAATGGGAACCTGTTTAGAGTTGGATTAGAAAGGGAATTTCCAGGACTGATAGCTCAGGGGATGAACAGGATGATGCTTAGAGCTGGCTGCTGGGAAGGGAGCAGAGAGCATGGAAGGGATTTGAGTAACAGAGGTCAGCGCTGCTGCTGCTTTAGAGATGGATTTCATCTTCTGACACCAAGTGTTGATCTAGCTCCTTCACATTTAACCTTGCTTTCTATGCGGTGGAAAATGATTGCCCTCTTATTCTTGCTTTGTTCTGTTGCAATGCTAAATACTTTCTGAGAGCTGCTTCTCTGCGCTGATAATGTGTGGTAATGGGATTGCTATTTTAAAAAATCGATACAAATATCACACTAAAAAAAGGAAGGGTTTATCAATTAGTCTGTCAAGGGCTGTTTTAATAGATCTGTCTGACATTTGAGACACTTTCCCCAAAAGTCTGCTTTCAGTTTCAAATTACTTTTTAAATGCTGTTGGTTGCAGATTCCAGGCTAGCTAATACAAACTGTTAATGGTGAAAAACTTTCTCAGCAGTTCCAGAGAAACTGGAAATCATAAATGCTTTCATTATTTTTTTTTTCAATTGATCAAGAATGTGTTCTCTCACAGAGGAGGGAGTGGCAGCTCCAAACCCTGCCTTATTTTTGTGGCTTCAGCTTTCTGGTAGACCAGAGAAGCTGGAAAGTGGAAGCCAATGTGAAAGTTTAGAACAGATCTTTCTAATATTTGCATTTGCAGTATGGAAGGTTGAATGATGCTGGCTTGATTGAGGCTCTTTTGAGATGCAAAATAATTTGCTGGCAGCTGCGTTTGTGAGTTAGATGTTTGAAGTTGTCTTTATGTCCATTTTGGTCCACGTGCTGTTTGTTATTTGGGGAAGTATTCCATTTTTACAGACCTTGAAATCAGTGGAGGAGAAGTAAGATTGTGTTAGGATCCATCTGTTCCCTCATCTTTTATATGGCATTTCTGGCTTAGTGAATGGCTGAAGTCTTGGATGAGGAGGTGGTTAATTGTTTTACTTAAGCCCGTGCTTGAGGCTTTAGGGCTGGACCAGGTGAAAAGGATTGATTTGTATAACTACTTTGCTGCTGGTCTTCTGTAATTCTTAGAGCATCATTTATTTGTAGCATTTACTGAAATCTTAGAACAAATAGGTGTTACAGTGCGAAGAGTAATGACAGTCTCTCAAAGAATCCCCAAGAGCACAGTGTTTGAAACAGAGCTTGTTCCACAAGGAGGAAACTGTATTTGAAATGCTTGGCTCCCTGCAGAAAAAGAAGGGAAGACTATGCACGTACGCTCTGTAAAACATAAAATCCACAATGACCAGTTTAAAACATCATAACTCTGCAACTATACTGTGCTGTGTTCATTGGGGAACATGCAGTTCAGAGATACACCATCAGATTGGCTTCCCAAAACAGGTTTTGGTGGATCTTATCTCTCCCAGGCAGATGTTGATCTGCAAATAGGAGAAACCAAACGGGTTTAGAAACCAAAGCCCTGTTGAGCTCTGTGCCATCTCAGCGAACAGTTGCTGACCTTCCTCATCAGTGCCCTCCTCACACATTTCCCCCTCAACTTCTGGATTGAGAACCACCCCACACCCTCAACTACACTCTCTATGGTTTTGTAGTTAGTCAGGTGGCTCAGGTCCTTGAAAGAATGGTGTATCTTCAACTTGGAGGGTGGTCAGTTTCTGTTAAAGTCTATTCCAGACAGAGAGGTCACTAATAATGATAAGAAACATCGAGGAAGCAATGAAGGGAACAGTGTTATCTTTAAGGCTGTAGTTGACAGGAATGACTGTTATGTTAATGGTGGCAGTGAAGATGCCTTTTGTTAGCCTTGTTGATACCTCCTTCAGTACAGTGACTTCAGTACCGTGAAACTCTTTTCTGTAGGGAATGCTTCCAGCTGGCACCAAGATTGATAGAATACAGAAACTGGAAAACTGTTCCTCACATTGCTACAGCTGAATGATGGACCAGGGACTCGTGGCATTCCCAGGGAGAAGGTATCCACCATAGATATAGTACAGAATAAGCATAGCACCCAACTACATCACTTGCTGCTCTTAGGAAGAGACCTTCTGGTCTTGGGGCTGAGTCATTTTTTAAGCTTGTGGATGTGGCATCTTGGAGGAAGATATACTGGTTGTGATGCAAGTGTGCCCAGTCTTGGAGAAGTTTGACAGAAGTTTGAATTCTGTATGCAAGACCAGTATGTTCTAGAAAGTCATTTGTTGTCAGGATCGATTGGCAGCGTGGTGTTTTTAAGCGCATAGGCTTGATAGTGGCAGCTGATGAATAATTAACAGAAAATAATGGTCAATGGAAGAAATATATCTTTGCTAATTTATAATGACTTGGAAACTTCTGCATATATTTTCCATGAGTGTCTTTTCCTTGGAGGACTCTGAAGAAGGGTTTTTAGGGTTTTCAGTGGATAATGACTGCAACTGTGTCCTGATCAGTCTGACCATCCCCAAGTAGTTGCATTCCTTTAGCTGTCTCTGTCTCCTTGCCTCTCTCTGTGTGCTGAAATTCTTGGCGCAGCTGGTTGCTCTCTCTATTAATGCTGCCTTTAATGCTTCATATTTTATGACTGTCCTTAGCTCAAAACTTTTCTGAACAGTCTCATCTAGGATGGGAGTTCTTGCTCAGTTTGACCTCAGCTAAATTTTCTTGAAAAGTTTCCTCCCATCAGTGGGGAGAAGGAATTGCTCCCACTTTTCTCCAATTGACTTTCCAGTGGCAGTAGAGAATGATGGATTTCACCAAGCTTGGTTGAACCCAGCTTCTGTATTACAAGAGGTAGAGATGTCCTTGCCTTCAGACATAGCTTAGTGGGCACGGGTTGATGGTTGGACTAGATTATAGTGGTCTTTTCCAACCTTAATGATCCTGTGACTCCTTCTCTAGTAAATCTTATTCTAGGTTAATGAAAGTGTCATTAGCTGTATCTGACTAGGAGCCAGCAGTAGGACAAACAACTGTATTTTGTTGATGGCAACTGGGATGTAGATATTGGTACAACAGAAAAAGGCCACTTCTCATTAGACTCGTGGAAACTTTGCTTGCAAAAACTGTGCTTAGACCTGGGAAAATGTGTATATTGCCCCTTCTGCTCTTGGAATCGATGGTTATTTTTATTGCTTGAATAAACCTGTGTAGAGTTAGTTCTTTGTGATGGAGCCACTTAAAAGTGTCAGTAACTGCCCAGCATGGAAAGAATGAATGGGAAACATATCCAGGCTGTTCTCAGAGGTGTGTAGGAACAGAGCAAAGTGCAATGGACAAAAACTGGAAGTCAGAAAGTCGCAGTTAGATATTAGAAAACGAATTTCAGCATGAGTGTGGTCAGATGCTGGAAAGGGAGTCTAGGGAGGTTGTGATACCCCTTGCCTTTGTGCCGTATAATTTTACGTATGTGATCTCATGCAAAATCTCTCTTTTCCCTCTTCTGTCCCTCTTCTCAACATTTCTATCAAATTAAGTGCCTAAAAGCCTGAGGTGCACAATCACCAATCGCTCTGAATGTTCGTAAGCTGAAAATGACATTATTTTTTTGTGGATTTATTTCATTTTTAAGGCTTTTACAGAAAGAATCTGATAGTGTTCTGTTCATAACTATTAATATTTCACACAAAAATGCGCTTTTAAAGCTTTCTGGGCTAACATGCACATCAGTAATTTCACCCATTTTTTCTCCAAATGCGCCGCGCTCTCACGCTATAAATAAATATAAATGTCTGCATTTAGGAATTGTTAAAAAGGATTTTAAATGCTTGTGGAACAACAGAATAAGTAATGAGTGAGGGTAGCTCTACAGCTTTCTGTTTTGTCATAACCATGTTTTCAAATTCTGCTATCAAGAAGTCTTTGTATCCTTGCAAAGGAGCACCTGGAGTTATTCAGGAGAGCCGTCCCCTGTCAGTGATCCCGACAGCACGCTTGGAAGAGGGATTCTAATAACGTTGGGCACTCTTGGTAATCCCTTCTTGAACTGCTCTAGTATCTGTGATTGTCACAGCACTGTAATTTTGCACTGGTGTGTCGTTTATGTCACTGTAAACTTGATGGACCAGTGTGTCGCATCTTGGAAAAACAGCGGGTTAAAAACAACAAAATTGCTTTTGGTAATTAATATGAAATCCTAGTGACTTGAGCAGCCAGCTGGAAATATGACTTTCCACTGGAAAGAAATAAGAATCACTGGAGCTTAAAATCCTTTATACAGTTTTGAGTGATCTCCAACAGTGCACTTGCCTCCCTAAATGCAGGGAGGAATGAGTAAGTTCGTTCTTAGAGCTGTGCCTTTACTATATTTACTATTTCTTTACTATGAGAGTGGTGAGGTGATGGAACAGCTGCCCAGAGAGGCTGTGGATGCCCCGTCCATCCCTGGAGGTGTTCAAGGCCAGGTTGGATGGGGCCCTGGGCAGCCTGGGTTGCTCTGAAATGTGGAGGTTGGTGGCCCTGCATGTGGCAGGGGGTTGGAGATTCATGATTCTTGAGGTCCCTTCCAACCCTGGCCATTCTGTGATTCTGTATCTCTGGAGCAATAGTCTCTGCAGGGGCAGCTTCAGCTCTTTAGGCTTTCCAAGATCCATAAAGACACCAACCTGTTACAGTTTGAATAGTTTAACTGACTTTTCTTGCAACGAAACCACCTTCTGCTGCTGCTCATTTTAATGAGCCTTCATATATTAAGCTAATTAAAGCTTCACCTCAGGAAACATAATTAAACTGTAAGGCCCAGTTAAGTATAATTTCTGGTTATAAATAAGAATTGAAGCCAACAAATTGCCTGTAGTGTCCAAAAACAGAGAAATTTATAGCTGTGGCTGGTAGGTGTGCAGAGCATCCAAGTGCTTAGCTTGGAGGTGCCTCATTTCCACACCACTTATTTTGACTTCCAACCCAGAAGCTTAAGGTTTGTAGCTCTTATATAGCACTGGTGACCAAGAGAAGTGCAGTCCATGCACACAGGAAGGATTCAGATCTCTCTTGGTCACAAGCAGGATGTGGTTTGGGGAAAATCCATCCTCATCCATTTGCTTAATCTGAAGAGTTTACTTTATTTCAAAGCATTTGTGGGATACTTGTTGCTGTTATATTGACCTTTCTCCTTTCAGAGTCTTAAGAAGTTTCTCCTTAGCCATCAGTAAGAGAGATGCAGGGGATGAAATTGAAATGACAGTTTATCCTTCTTTTTCCTCAGGTTTGACGTGGAGTTTGTGCCAATTATATCCAGCATGCTTTTGAGAAAGTGCTCGAGTCCTGTCTCACACTTTACAATTTTAATTGCTTTCTCTCCCTCTCTCACAACACTTCAGAAATGCTGTGTCTGAATTGGAGACGTGATGAAACAGATTTGTTTTCCCCAGAGGAGAATGGGCTGTTTTCTCCTCCAAACTCACACTATTAAAAGGATAGAGTCATGCAGGCTGTTACCCCTGCTAAAGGTGAATTTCTGCTGTTTGGATAAAAAGGGAAGAAGCAGGTCATTATAGAAAGCCATCAAAGAGGGAGGGATACAGAGGGCAAGGCAGACACAGAAAATGAGCTTCTATATGAAACTGCATCAGCAGAAATGCGTTAGCCAAGGCAAAATAAATCCAAAAGGGACTTCTGTGATAGAAATATATGTTTAGTGAATCTCCATGCAACACTTTGTTTTTGTTTCTGTAATTAGAAAGTAACCTGGCTGTTCCACAAGAGTGGCTGGCATCTTGTTCTCTCTGCTGATCCATGGGGATAATTTAGATGAGGAAAGGATGATGATGGCACTCAACAGAACCTTTCTGTCCGTTTGATCCATCGTGCTTGGATAGTGCTGCAAAGCCCATCTGTATGGTTGGTTGAGCTCTACTGTGAGTTTTGGGTGAAAACAGGTGACCTCAGCCATTGAATGCTGCAGCATGGACTGCACTATGAAACTCCATTAGCAAACCAGTGACCACCACAGGCAACTAGCATCAAACCAAGGGCTGCCATGGGCAACCAGTGTCAAAACCTCCAGTGAGATGTTGTTCTTAAACAGTGTTGATTGCATGTGGCTCAGAGCTCAGCTGAAACAATCCCTATTATGGCTTTCATTGGCCAATGGTTGGTAATTTTATTGCTGTCAGCCTGTGATACTACTTGACATAAAAGAAACTGAACTCTGCCTGGTGAAATGAGGTTAACTGTGTTAAAACCTACAAAAAATAGAATTAATATATTGGTCAGCTTCACAGGTGCACTGCCAGTGCTGCAGTAAAAAGCCCCATGAAGCTCTGATAGGTCCTGGGTTGGAAGATGATTTACTGTTAGCTACTGAACCTCATTGCACCAGACTTTCTGCACATTAGAGACTGCAGGGTTCAGAAATCCCTGCAGCACTTCAGGCACCATTTGCCTTAGATCTGCTCATTCCTTTACACTTTTTGTTTTTTTTTTTAAAGAATCATAAGGTTCATTTGTGCACAGAGAGATCTTTCTTCCTTACAGTCTTTGGAAAAATGGAAAATACTTTTATACTTCTGTTTTCTTTTTGTGTTTTAGTAATTTAAGTGCTTACTTCCTTCATAGATAGTGGCATAGGTAGTCTTTAAATGCTGATCCTGAAGATGAGAAATTTTATGTCTTTGGTCATAGGAACACAGCTCTTTAGCCAGGGTTCTGAAGAAGAATCCATAGTAGCACCTCTTTTATTGCTCAGAAATCCCTTAATTTAGTCCAAAACAGGACTTATCTTGAAATACTCCTTGGTATGTTCTGTGGAGTGGGAAGGACAGCAAACCCTATAGAGTTTGGCACATTCTCATTGAAGTCTGGTGGAAATCGAGACCTGTTTTACTGGAATACAGTAAATATTAATGTATTTGCTACCACTTGAAATAATTGGTGTGGGTTTAGAATATTTAGAGGTGTATTCTCAGATAAAGAATGCAGAAATACTGGGAAGTACAAGTTGTTGCCAGGGAAGTAATTCTTGTCTTTGCAAAATATTGTCTGTCTTATGCTTGGGGCCCGCTCCCTTACTTAAGGTAGAGGTAAATTTACTGCATTTGAGAACCATAAAGTTTTCCTAAAACCTCTTCACCAATTTTCCTGTACCTAGGACCAGACCAAAGGGTTTGTTTCCCAATTCTGAAGTTGCTTTTTCAAACAAAGGATTGAGCTCCCCATTTATCTACTCATTAGTTCTTCATCTTGAGATCTATCAGTCAGCTGGGCTGCTTTCTCAGGGCTGTGGCTAAGGGACTCAATGCAGGTATAAGCCACAGGTGAAGATTCATCTTCACTACTACCCTATTATGGATGCATGACCACGTTGCTTCTGGCTGCCTCTGAAAACTGTGTTCCTGTGAAATGTGATTGTGAATACAGAACATCACCAGGAATGGCTTTGAGAGCTGGGCAGAAGATGTACAGAAGTGTTGTAGCTCCCTCTGAGAGTTAGCTGCAAGTCTTTGATTTGTTTTCTTATCCTTCTGATGAGTAGTGGATCACGATGAATTACGTGCACACGTAGAGCAAGCAGCCTTAAATCCTTCCTGACTTAAATAAAAGGTCACTGGCCTGTGCTATTCTAGGGGAAGTTTCTCTCATGGATGGTGAAACTGCATCCTACATTTCTGGGAGGAAATGAAATAAAGGAAGCATTTTCCTTCAGTCTGACATTGCTCAGAAAGTAAACTGAGAACTGTAGTTGTCTCCAATGGTTTCAACTCTTAATCATTTTTTTACTGCTAGCTTTGGGTAGTCTTCATGGGGTAACAGGTCTTAAAACAGGTGAAGTAGCATGCGTGTGTCATGATTACAGGCTGTATGGCTTTAGTGAGGTCCTGGAGTTCCACGTGGTCATCATTTTGTGATCCTAGCAGCTTTTAGTGTCTAAATGTTTTGTTTCTCCTTCTCTTTTGTTCCTTGTTTTGTGGGTGAACACCAAGTCAAGAAGGAAAGAAAATGGAGCAATGAAGTCCATGGTAGCTGCCTGTTTGTAAGTCATTAATTGCCAGCAATGTGTACTGAAGGGCTGACATGCTGCTTGAGGCCAGGTTGGATGGGGCCCTGGACAACCTGATCTACTACCTGATCTTGTGGTTAGCATTCCTCCCCATGGTAGGGGGATTGGAAAGAGATCATCTTTGAGGTCCCTTCCAAGCCAAGCTGTTCTGTGATATGATTCTATGGAACTGCAGAGTGATGTTAAGCCTCTAAACGAAGACCTCTGCAAATGCAGCTGTGCGTGTGCCAAGGTAACACGAAATTTTGGATAAACAAATCTCCATCACAGGTTGCTCCGGGGCCGGGCAGCAGAATGGAAGAAGCAGATCCATTCCTTCTGCTGCTGCTGCCTCCTGGCAGTCAGTTTGCTTCCTCCTGCTTCACATCCTCATCATCACCACACGACCACTCCCCACCATCACATCTGTCCTAAGTGGGTGGTTAAATAGGCACACTGGGTACCTCTGGCTTTCCAAGCAGTTGCTGTGAATTTCAAGCCAGTAGAAATGACTTCTACCGAAGTGGATAGTTTCATGGGTGTTGATTTTAGAACTGTATTTTACACTAAAATCTGATTATTTATTCTCACAAGCGTTTTCCTTACATCTCTGGCTTTGTAGTAGTGCTGCTGGTAGGAGAAATCAGCTGCAGTACTGTTCTCAGTTTCTGGAATCCATTGGCAGCAGGTGGAACAGAAACAGCTCTCCTGCAAATAACCTGCAGCAGTTATTTATTTCCTGCATCCTGCTGCAATTATGCCTTTCTTCATTATTTATCAGTGAATGAACAGGTAAGTAATCCTGCCATTGATTATTCCTATGCATTTTCTCGTTGTCTGTGCTCTCCCTTAAAAGGAAAGCATGACACAGATTAAAAAAGGTGGGGCTTTGCAAGCTGAAGTATATCAAAACCTTCCTCTTTGAGTAATGATTTCAGTAGAATTGCTGGGGCACGTTCTGAAGACTCTGGTAAGTGCTCTGCACCACTACATGATGAGGCTTTGTTTTTCCTTTGCTTAAGAGTGTGTGCTTTTTTATATGCTGAAACTGAGGTGGCTGCACCTCTGAAGTTTGGCACTACTCTGATCTGTTTGGAAGACTTTGCTTAAAGCCAGCTGTTAGAATTCTGTTGCTGCAAATAGTGGTTAGATTGATCTGAAACCTTTCTGAAAATGGAAGCGAGTCTTTTCAATTGCAGGCAATATTTTTAAAAGCCTGTTTATTAAAACCTCTATTAAAATTTATTGTTTACCGCTTCTGTCCTATTTTTTTTTTTTCCATCAGTTGCTTGCAGGCTGGAGATTTCCTTGGAAAATGCTCCTTTAAGTGCTGTGGGAGCTGTATACTTAGCTGTACAGCTTAGAAGATGATTCTGATTTTTCTCTAAGAGCTATTATTCTCTGAAACGTGCTGATTCCAAACAGTTACACTTTCATGCAGTAGTCTGTGCTGTAAAAAAAATGCCTTCCTATTCTTTAGTGGGTTGGAAGCATGATGAAAAGTGAATTGTGTTTGCCTGTTGCAGAGGCTATAGCTGTCACATCTCTTACAGTATGTGCAAATGCTGCTATTTCTGATGCTCAGGGAGTTAACAAGTCTGTCCCCTGAATATCAGCTGAACGCTGTGCTATCAGCACAGCTCTTCAGTACATAAGCTTACAAGCAAGTCCGTTTTGCTTGTCTCTGGTTTTCAGGGTTCCTTTGCACCATTGCTAACTTTGCTCGCTTTGTTTGCAGCACGTTCCTTCTTGTCAATTATTTACAAATGCAGCAAGACAAATCTGAAATTCTTTAGTGCTCCGAATGAATAATTTAATGCCCTTGTTTCTATTTAATCTTCTCTGCTTACAGTTATGCCCACGGTCCGTTTTCTGATGTTAACTTCCAAGGCAAATCAACAAGTGAAGCAAAGCTCGGCCAATAAATGCTTCACAAATCCAGACCAACACTCATTTCTCCCCGTGGATCTTTTATCTTGAATTTTACCCTTATAAACATTTTTGACATCAAAAATAAAGCACGTGAAATAACGAGAATTGCACGGTGGATTCTTTATAACTATGCCTCCCAATGCAATCAACTGGCACACAGCTAAATAAGTGAGGTGCTGTGCATTTGCTGTTGCTTTAGACAATCCAGTTTTGTGTTTTCTGCTTTTTTATAATGATAGTGACATAAAATATAAATGTTTCTGTGAAAACTTGCCTTTTTTCCTTGCTTTGGAAGGCTCTAATGATGACTACTCCTTCCAGCTGCCCTTGACTGGTAGTCAAGGTAAATCTGCTTTTAGTCCAAATCTGTGAGTAAATGGTTTCTTTCCCTCTGGGTAGTTTCTGGTCCTCAGAAATGGTCTGTTCTCACCCAGGGGGGCTTTTTTAGAGCTGGAGGATGAGTGCTGCTGCATCTGGGAGGCAGCTTTTCTCTGTGTGGTGTCACCTGAGCCCAATATACACAGCAGGAGGAAAGGCAGCATTGAAAGCAGTGAGATTTCAGTTCTGTGCCTTAGCTTAGCTTCCACAGAGGGAAGCCAGCACCTTTACACGCTCTAGAGGGTAACTGCAGTGTGTTTGGTACTGAGACTGACGTGTTAATGAACTTTAAATCCACTTAATCTCCTTCAGGTTGCATCCTTTGGCTGTCGTTGGTAGAGCAGGTGACAGAGATGCGAGGGCTCTGAATTGAGGTGCTGTGGTGCTGCATCTGCTCTGAGTTTCTGGTGTCCTCCTGGACCAGAGGACCACAATGGCTCATTTTCTGTGATTGGAAGTGTTGCTTATTAATATCACGCACCAAACTAGGAAGCTGCTTGTTGTATGAACACTCAGTAGCACAGTGTGCCCATCAGAGATGGCAGGGAAAGTGAGAAATATTGGGATGAAGCGAGATGTATGCGATGGCATATATGGTCCTTTCTCAAAGCATGTTGACTTGGAATTCTTTCTAAGTGGGGAAAGAAAGAGGAAAGTCTTCTTGTGGAACGAAATAAGAGAAAAGATTTCCTCTGAGTGCTAGTTTCACCTTTTAGCAATCAATTCAATGTAAAATTTTTATGCTGAATTTGAATAAGCCCTCCCTTTACCCCCTCCCAGGACGCCTTGTCCTTGCTGATTCTTTCTATTGAAGGAAATGACCACAGCAGTGAGCTTTTCCCTTCTGCCATGCCATTCCAGGTTTCTGCAGGCACCATGAGGCACCGAAGAAATGGCAATTTTGAGAGTTCCAGACTCCTCAATTCCAGCATGTCTCGCAGCATAGATGTGTCGTGCAATGACAGCGTGAGTATCAGGGCATGGCTGATAAAACTGGGAGTTGTTTGATTTATGTGTCAGCTTTGCTTTTATGGAGGTTTCCCAGTCAGATGGACCAGAATTAACCACTGTTTGGAAAGTATCATCAGGTTTAACCTCTGTAAGTTATTTGGAAATTCATGCAATCTGTGCAAATGGAGATGTTCTCTAGTCTACAGTTGACTGTATAGTGCCACTGAAGTCAAGTATGATGTTTTTCTGTGTGGGTCTTCTGGATTGCAACTGCTGAAATTCAAGTAAGCTCTCCAGCAATTCATAGGGTATAAATTCTGCTTTGGTGTTCAGGTTTTTTTATGGGGTGAAGTCCCACCTTCTGTTACATTGTGCTTGATAGAAAAGTATTGATATCACTTTTTTACTTGAGTGCCTGCTTGTGATGTTTAGCTGCCTTTTGTGTTTTGTCTGTTTCCCTCAATGCCAACCACTTTGAGAAGGCAGACTTGAAAAATCACACCAATTTCACTTTGTGCTTGAACTGACTGTACTGTTACTGAGGTCTGTGCTGTTTCATAAGCTATTGAAAGTAATTCTTTTTTTCCCCCCAAAGGATTTGGTCAACTTCATTCGAGAAAACTTTAAGAAGAGAGAATGTGTCTTCTTTACAAAGGACAGCAAGTCAGTGTAAGCAGCCATTTTTCTCTTGTTTTGCAGATGTTGGGTGTCAGGAGCCTTCTTGCTAAGCCATGTGGCAGGGGTTGTTTGGGATGCAGACTCAGGAGTCTGAATCTAGCAGTGCAACCTCACCTCAGTCTTGCTCGTACAACTCCTTTGGTTGTCATTGCTTGTTTGGTCTGTTAGCATATGTCTGGGATATTGTTCAGTCATGGTCAGAAGAACTGGAATTCTAATGGTAGGATAGGTTACCCTGGGATGCTTCTCCCAGCCCTACAAAGTGTTTTGATCACACGCTCTATATATTGTAATTTATAAATCACATAAATTTGCTGCTGTGCTAATATTACATACATTATAAGATTGATTTCTATAAAAAAGAACCTACAAAGAAAATCAGGTCCATCTGCCTGCTTCTGAGTTATCAAAAATTGAAAGCATGTTGTTGAGGGCATTATCCAATGCCTTTTGAACACTGGCAGGCACAGAGCATTGACCACCTTGCTAGGAACTGTGTTCTGGTGTTTGACCCACCTGGGCCATATCCCTGATATTTGCCCAGTATTATTTATGTCCCTGCCTCCACTATCTATACATTTCCTTTTTGTGCTACCTGGACCAGTACCTCTGACAGAGAGGAGTAAGAAGTGTATTACCTGTGCTGCCAAACTTATATCCCTCCACACAGTGATGAGTTGGTGATTCTGAGTTGCCTTGTTGCTACTCAGTAGTGAAAGAGCAGAAGCAGATGTCCTTTCCCTCTCAATTTGAGTATGTATTAGACTAGTCAGCCCCTGGATTTACATTGAAAGTGATTATAATGAACAGAATAGTAACTTTTTACTCTTCCTACCTGGTTAAGAGCACAGAAAGGAGAAGAAACTATTTGTACCCTTAAGTTTAGTGGCTGATAAGGTCATCTGGTGGTGTCCGATGCTGAGATCTGCTCTGACTCTGCACATGGTGGTGTCTGATGCTGAGATCTGCTCTGACTCTAAGCATCCTGTAGGCTTTCAAATTAAGCTGCTGTTGTTTTAACTTGGATTTAGGGTAAGGAAAGAAGTCATATAGACCCATTCACTCTTCTTCCAGGGGCAATTTGTGTAAGTGCGGATACCCTGAAAGTCAACATATAGAGGGCACTCAGATCAATGATGATGAAAAGTGGAATTATAAGCAGCACACCAAGGAACTTCCTACCGATGCCTTTGGAGACGTTCACTTCGAAAATATAGAAAGAAGAGGAAAGGTAAGTGATCTTCTTAAAGGGCATACATCAGACCCCTATGGGAGCCCTGAATCCAATGCCAGTGGGGGCTCCTAAAAACAGGGAAGGTGAAGCTGAAGTAGATTTTATTCTCAAGGAAATGGGAAGAGTTAGGCTAGAAAGGAGCTGAGATGGTTTCTTAAGCTGTGATAGCTGTAACAAGGAACAATTTCTGCTATGTTATTTATTTTGTAGGCTGATATATGTGTGTGTGTGTAGGTGTTTCCAGGTGTGACAGAAGAACGGCTGGGTGAAGGTGATGCTTGTTTGCTCTTTGTTTGGAGTCTGGAGGAAATAGTTTCAGCTTGACCTGTGATGTCTGTGATGAGTGTATCTATGTGCTGTTGCACTGCCCACTCTGTGGTCCTCACCACTCCTGAAAAGTGATGGTGTTGAAGAACAACTCAGCACCCTTTTACCAATCTTCACTAGTGAACCCAGCACAATAAGCTTAAGTGCCTGAATGACTGAGCTCCTGATAAAGAAGCTTTTTTCCTGTCTGACTTTAACATTAAGGCAGGGTTGTTACTTAGAATACTGCTCCTTTTCAATGCGGATAAACTTATGCTTTAGAAAGAAGATGGTGTGAGAGTGTGCACCAGTGTGACTCCTGGGGCAGGAGCATGGGTAACATGCTTTGCTGTTGAAGGTGCAACAGGATTTCACATCTGGAAGGACATAAGACCTTTTTTTCTGAGGATCTGTGCTCTTCAGTACAGAAGCTGCATGCACATACGTGGTTGGTGTTCTCCAAAATCATCACTCGTGTTTTTAATGGCTTTACCATTGCATGTCATTGCTGCCTACAGAGCTTTCTGTCCGCTCACCTTTTTCTCCCCCCCTCTCCTTTTCCTCCTCCTCCCCTGCATCTTTTTCTCCTTGCCCCCCTCCCCCAAATCTGAGGTAATTAAAGACCCTCTTCAGTGAGGGGCAGGAAGATTTACACTCTGCATCCCATGGACACGCCATTATTTTGGTAGAGATGCTAGATGTGAACAGGCCAATAAAAAGTCTACCTTTAGTAAGTCCTACTTCAGCTCGTTTATTTCTGCAGTACTGCTCAGAACCTGTACCATCCAAGGACATGCAGTTTCTGTATTTAATGTTCTGGTGGCTTTCAGTCTGAATAAAAGCTTGCTTTGCTGAATACCTGCCTGAATTCAGCTGCAGAGACACCTGTTATTGCCTGTGTGCGAGGGTCCGTGAGTCTGTGGGCATGCATTAGCTGGGTGCATCAGGCAGATGGCACTGTTGGATTTTGGAAATAGCAAGCTGCATTCAGCTGAACGGCTTACAGCCTGGCAAGGACTGGATGTGGAAAGTGCCAGGTGGATCTTGGGGTTCAGAGCCTTGTACAGGAGAAATGCCTTCTAGCTACAGAGCTAATAGGAGCTGCAGGATGCAACCAGATGCAGGAACTAGGCTTGGGAACCTTCCTAGAACATAGGAATGTGTTATTTGGTTCAATTTGAATGCCTTTCGAGGTGTTTTCTTAGCATAGAAAAAATATAAATGAGCTTATTTACATAAAATGGAGAGATGGTAGGTCTATGTGAAACTAGTTATCTATTTAATGTTCTTTATGGCATCCTTGTAGACTGTTCAGACTTCACTGTGAGTTTGATGTAGTTAGTTTTGTTACAGTTGGAACTGCTGTATCACATGCTTGTGTTCCTCCTGTGGATCCAAGGTCCATGATTTGGGAAGCCTCACAGTGACTTTTCAGGTCTCTGAAGGGAGTATTTCAGTATTGGTCAGGGGGATCTTTTTCTCCTTGGGCGTGAGATGCTAGGAGTTGTTTACATAGCTCTTTTTCAAGACAGTTTGCTTGTGCTTTTTCTTCTCAATGCTTCTGAATTATGCAGTTATTTCAGTTGGATTTGTTAGTTCTTTAAACTATTTTTACCTTCCTCACACATTTACACTCCAACATTGACTGTTATTGCCCACTGATTTCTTTCTACAGATTGTTACCTGTGCCATCTGGCGTCACCATTCTTCCACACCACCCTTCTTGTGGTCATACATCATTCAATCTCCACAGAATAACTACTTGTCATCATTATAAGCTAAAGCTAAGACAAACACAGACAGTGCTTACCAGACGGCTGCTGTCACAGCTGTAATCAGTTCACACCAAACAGATTCTTAGAATCTCGATTCGGTACAGAGGTAATGAACTTCAGGTTGGATGGTAGAGAAATTTCTTCTCTGGAAAAGTAGTCAGGTGCTGGAATGGGCTGCTCAGGGAGGTGCTGGAGTCACCAACCATGGAGGTGTTCAAGAAACATTTAGATGTTGTACTAACAGATGTGTTTTAGTGGGAAATACTGGTGGTAGGTGGATGGTTGGACTGGGTGATCGTGGAGCTCTTTTTCAACCTTGGTGGTTCTATGATTCTATGACTCAATGACTTTCATTAGTAGTGGCAAATATCACATTTCCTGGGCTATGCAGTTTATCTTCCGTGCAGTTGAAGATGTATGTGGCAGAACACAGGGTACGGTCTCGGCACTGCAGCTCATCCAAGTTGCAGTTTGGGGGCTGAAAAGGCAGAGCTGGGAGACTTGAGATGAGCAGTCATGTTCTTCACGATGCTGCTGGTCGTGAACTACCACTCAGTGCTCCGCTTTAAGGCTATCCCTTATCTCTAGACCTGATCTATAAATAAAGGAAAGCACCTCAGAAATCCTAGTAGTGGTGTCTGGTTGTAGGGAGAATATAAAGAATGCCCTAAAGGAAGAAATAAATACTTAAGCTCCGATTCTTCATCAGTTCCCTCGCTGCCCACCAGCTGTTGGAATGGGACGATAGAGAAGAAAATACAACTCCTGGTCTGTTTCCAGCTATCAGTGTTTATCTCTTGTTATTTTTCTCTTATTTTTTCTCACTGAAGTACATCCGTTTGTCATGTGACACAGACCCTGAAACACTCTATGACCTCATGACACAGCACTGGCACCTGAAAACCCCTAACCTTGTCATCTCTGTCGCTGGAGGGGCAAAGAACTTCGCGCTCAAGCCCCGAATGCGCAAGATATTCAGCAGGCTGATCTACATTGCCCAGTCCAAAGGTAAAGACCTACGTCTTTACCTACAAAGGTAAAGATGCTACGTCTGCATAAGGATGATGGAGAGAAAGCAGCTGAGAGGGTCAGCACGGAAGCAGAGCGTTCGCTTTGTTTCTGCTTGGCTGGTGAACGTGGGACAAATGTTATCTATCAGTTTGTAAGTTACGGAGTTGAGAACTGGTCATTTGGATGCCCATGGCAATGTAAGGTAGGCTGCGTGGCGTGTATTTTATGTTTAACTGAAGGATAAATGCCTCGAAGTATCAAGTTTTGAGTGGGAGTGGGATGGTGGTCTTTGAAAGGGAAGGTATTCCACTGTATCCTCCCATGCTCTCCCTCCACATTGTCCCCAGGGGCCTGGATTTTCACAGGAGGCACGCATTATGGGCTGATGAAGTACATTGGGGAAGTGCTCAGAGATAACACCATCAGTCTGAGCTCTGAGGAGAATGTGGTGGCTATTGGCATAGCAGCCTGGGGGATGATTTCCAACCGAGAAAGCCTGATTCGCAGCGGTGATAACGAGGTAAGAAACAGGTACAGTCAGTGGGGAAATAACGATGGGGCTCTGCTCTAAATTATGCAAATTACATCCTTGACTGCTGCTCTGAGCAGCGATGGGTTCAGCTGATGCTATCAGTTATGTGATGATTGACTTGAGCAATTAGTAAAGAGATCATCTTATTATGTTCTGGTAGACCTGATCTTGCTGGACTTTTTTTTTTTCCCAATGAAATGAAACACAACAACAACTTAGCAACACAACAGTTAGCTTTTGTGTACCTGAAATAATTCAACTTGAGACCAGCTTTTCTTCAGCATGCGTTGCAGTGAGATGAAATACCAAGTGCTCTTTCCAAATCAGAAGGGTATGAAGGTGTTCTCATGTGCAAGATGGTCTCAAACATCAGACCTGGTGGGGGGGAGGACCAGCTGTGATGCCAGCTGTGGGCTTAGCAAGCCTGCATGGAAGTTCAGCTGCTCTAACTTCATGTCTGGCAGAGTAATGGAATAACCTCTTCCACAGTTACTCTAGCTGTGAAATCCTTGCATAGTTGACCACAATGGGGATTCCCATTAACTAAGACACCCTGTGCCACCTGTCCCTGTTGAGGCAGTCCCATCAGTCAGGTACACTGGCACATCTCCTTTTATATCTTGTGTAAGCTAGCTCTTACAAGCATACCTAAAATTCATCCAGCTAGATAAGAAAACTGATGAGTTTACTGAGGGCTCTGAGATGATTTGGGAATTGGACTAGGTGATCTCAACAGGTCCCTCCCAACCTCGAAAATTCTGCAATTCTCTGATGTGTTGAAAGTAAGTTTTCTGCACATTTAATCTTTCCAGTGGCTGAAGGAAGCATACTTGCCTCTTGCATTGCTTAACAGAACTTCTGAAAGGACTAAATTGTTGCAACTAATTTCATTCTGTTCCATTACCTGAAATGAAGTTATGGGAGGATCATCTCAAATCTGTACTTGTAAAGAAAACAAGATGTTTGTATCGTGCTCTTTTGATGATGTTTCTCTCACTACCTTTTGCTGCTGTTGGGACTGCTAGTGTCTGGAGTCAGGAAATATAGACCCCTAAATGATAAAGAATAACTGGTGTTTGGAGGTTCAGCTGCCACTGGTTTGACCTTCAAAACTTGTGCATGCTTTGCCCTTGCTTTTCTGTTAAACACTGTGCTTGTGATTCTAGGGGTACTACTTGGCTCATTACATAATGGATGATCTCAAGAGAGATCCCCTCTATTGCCTGGATAATAATCACACCCATCTCCTACTGGTTGACAATGGCACCCACGGTCACCCAACGATAGAGGCAGAAGTACGAACTCAGTTAGAAAAGTACATTTCGGAGCGAGTTATCCCAGGTAGGTGTGGATGTCAGGTTGCAGACCTCCTCCTCCTTGGAACTTGCTTGCTTTGGGGCTCAGTGTTCATTCCAGGGAATGAAAAAGCAATAGAATCATCCCTTGAATGCTAAGTGGGAGGAGCGTGTTATCTGCATTACATCTCGAGCACTTTCAAGAACAGCCAGGCTTCTTCAGAGCCATCTCTTTCCCCTCATTTCCATTTTTTATGTGACAATAGTCCTCTGTAGGACACAACAAATAATCCGCTTCAGCAATGCAGCCCTTCTTACTCTTCCTTCTGATGGAAGCTGACCATTGACTTCTGCAAGTAGCCCAACTGGCACCGAATTCCAGGTTGCTGAAGCACAACTACGCAGGAGCTGATATTATGCTTTTAAAAAGAATATCTGTGATGATCCATCTGCGTCCTGCTTATAAACAGTTTCTTCTTTGGCCCCTTCTTTGCTAAGAAGGAAAAAGACAAAGGCCTTGGCAGCTGTTCTTAACTTTGTGTCTCTTAAAAACCAACTGGAGTCATGTGGTTCTTAGCTTTCCTTTACCATTGAAAATGTGGAGTTCTGAATCTTCAACTTTTGATGAGAACCTTGCATCTAGACTCCAAATGATCAAAGCAATAGGTAAATAGAGTGAAATCAGATGTTTTGGGCAGAGATACTAAAATTATGATTGCTAGGAAGAAAAAAAGCTGGAGAAGGCTGAGATTGTCAGCTTAGCAGAATGTTAAGCAAAACTGAGTTTTCATTAAAAACGAGAGAAGTTGTTGTTGATAGATTTGCCCAAATCAGCAGTAAACTGGTATCGAAATGAGTGCACGAACAACTTAGAAAAGATGTTGTTGAACTGAGGAAAATAGATTGGTCAAACTGCACTAACGGGTTGAATCATTTTTTCCTCTGGCCTGTTTCACAGAATCAAATTACGGTGGGAAGATTCCAATTGTGTGTTTTGCTCAAGGAGGAGGGAAAGAGACTTTGAAAGTAAGTTTATTCCTTTCATTTGTTTCTTTCACTTTTTCCAGGAGTGACATGGGAACGTTGCTCTTCTATATCAGAAGAGTCTTTGTCAGCCGTGTCACTGTTGACCTTCTTTAGCTTATCTAATGGTTTGGTTTGCCAAAATTTGCCTTGAACTTGTTCAGTGGAGATCAGTATTTTCATTTCGTACACAGAGAAGATGAGCTTATGTTGGAGATACTCCAGTTTAAAGCCTGCTAAAGCCGACCTTATTGCTGATCCTATGAACTGTAGGCCGTATCTAGTTTAAACCTGGAGAGCTGAACAAGTTAGCTAATACTGAGGCTAGTCAAGCTGGGTGACAAAAAGTGTTCCTAATAATTCTAAGCACAGTCTCTGTTACCATTTCATTGCTAACATTAATCAATTAGTCTCTATCACTCTGTGAAATCATTACCCCAGCCTTTCAATAAGTTTCCTGGTGTTTGATTCTACTTGTGTGATTAATTTAGCTTTGCCCACAAGCATATTGTAGATGAATGCAGATGCAGAGTTCAGTGTGCTAATCAGAAGTCCAAAGATAAAGATGAGATGAAAGCATCCACTTTTTGCTGTAAGTGCTATCTTCTTTTAGTTTCAAATAGCCAACTTTTAAGAGAGGATTTTACTACAACTGAAGGAGTTGTACTGAATGCTATGTAAGAACAGCATTATGATTGCCTGTATGGAGAGACATCAAACTACCATGATGCATAACACATTTACTAGCTATCTAATCAGTCTGATAAAAGCCATGTCAAATTAAATGCTTCGTTCACGGAAGGAGGATCCTCTGAAATGTTACTGGATGATGCTTCAAGGATGGGTTCATGCCAACCATGGGGTTTACTCATTAGTGTTAATAATACGCTCAGACATCTGTGTCTGCCTTCTTGCTCACTTCTAGGTAAAATCAAAACCTATCTTCTGCAGGTGTAAACTGAGTCTCTGACCAGTGATCAACAGGTTTCATATTGCAGAAGTCTGTCTGTATAAGACCATTGGTTTTTCCTCTAACAAATAAAGCTGGAGCCCTTGTACTCACCTTCAGTGTTATTTAAGCAATGCTTGTCCATAAAAGAGTAGTGACTGTCGGTTTAAGTTGGATGTTGAGAAAAATACCTTCACAGGAAAGGTGGTCTATACTAAAATTATTATGCTTTCTTCCTGAATATTATTCTTGAATAGCACAGTTGTCCTTCAAGTCATCATCTCTCCTCTTTGCTCCCCAGTCTATTCATGTGGCCATCAAAAGTAAAATTCCCTGTGTTGTCGTGGAAGGCTCTGGACGGATAGCTGATGTTATAGCTAGCTTGATGGAAGCAGAAGACACCCTTACTTCCTCATGCGTCAAGGAGAGCTTGCTGAGGTACCTGCCTCGCACCATTTCAAGGCTCTCAGAAGAGGAGACTGAAAGCTGGATCAAATGGGTGAGTGGTATGTGCTGTTGTAGAGAGCTGGTGAGGCCGAAAGCAGCAGAAGGTTAGAAAGGAAACGAGGTCAGGAGCAGCCAGCTTTTGGAGGAGCAGCATGTACTGCATGCATGGAATGCAACTGAAGGTGTGACATTGTACATACATCAGCAAATTCGTTTGCCTTTTTTTTTTTTTTTTTAATCTTTGACCACAGATAGAACACTCAGAATTCAGCTACCATGCTGACTGTTTATTACAAGAGTGTTTTTTGGAGACTGGGCAACTAAGGAGAGCATCTGCTCTCTTATATTACTCGAGCCAGACTCAGGAAACTGTTTTGACTCTCCATTTACCTGATCTTCTGATTGACCTGGTTTTAGATATACTTCTGCCCTCCTAAATAGGGACAAAAAAAAGTGGAGCTGCAGGAAAATCTTAGTGTGTTATTTTTCAGAAGTCTTTGTTCCAACAACACTTCTGCCCAACAGTCCGTTAACTTAGGTTAATTGATTTCCTCAATTAAAAGCCAGTGCTTTATCATAGGGTCTGACTCAGTTTTCCTCTTCTGTTTAATTATCTCCTGCCTTCATGGGAGGGAGCAGAAGGTGGAAAGTGATTACGTGTTCATAATGGGGGGTGGAAAATGATGTGTTGCTTCCTGTACGTTTAAGTCCCCCTCACTCACTCTTCTCCCCTCTTTATTTAATATTAGTCATTTTTAGTGTATGTACCATTGTAAGTTGTTTGCAAGCTCCAGATAGAGATTCAGTAGGTCATACCTAAGAGTAGTTTCTTATTTCTGATGCTGTGTTTTTTGGGATATTTGCTGTATTCAGAGGAAAACTAATCTTATACTTTGGCAGCTTAAATCTCATCTGCTTCTGTCTGGACTTGTGTAAATTTTAACTGTACTTGGAAACAGGACTGATAAGGAGGTTGGCTACATTGTGATGGAAGATTTCTTTTAAAGAGGCTCTAGGAGATCAACTGCTAAGCATTCTAGATTACTTTGAGTTGAAACTTCTTTTCGTAGATCAAAGAAGTCCTTGAGAACCCTCATTTACTGACAGTTATCAAAACAGAAGAAGCTGGAGATGAAATTGTGAGCAATGCCATTTCTTTTGCTCTGTACAAAGGCAAGTAATTGTCTTTCTGTTCTGTCATTTTGTGTGTGTGTGTGGTATTTTTGTGTGCTGCTTTTTAAACAGGCGCACAAAGATGGGTTACTCTGGGATTCTGAATAGTGGGGTTTTGCCCTGTGCAAATGTGTTTTCATAAATTGAGTGATATGCTGAAGCTGGAAACCATCAGTCCTTCTGCATGCAACGTTTTTGAAGTAACTGTCCCTGGGGGAGATGGGTTTGGTTTTAGCATTTGGTTTTATTTGTGCTAGTTTAATTTTCTCCTGTGAAATTCCCTATTAAAATTAGTACTGAAGATACAAATGAGTATAAAACAAATAATAAAAATAACAAAATAGTACCCGATTTCTGCATGGTGTGTGAAACTGAAGATGTGGTATGCATGCATGAGGTACTAGGTGTGTCTGTAAGCTTTGGAAATCCTCTAAAACCCAATCGGGAAGATACAGATGAGTCTGGGGAAAGAAGCTTGATATAGAGCTCTTGTTGAGTAGAGTGTGAAATCAGAGATGAATAAATATGCCAAGAAGCTCTTCTGTCTCTGGTCTTTTACCTAGAGGATTGTTCCTCCTCAGCAGCTTTCAGCACCAATGAACATAACAGAGATAACTGGAATGGGCAGCTGAAGCTGCTGCTGGAGTGGAACCAGTTGGACCTGGCCAGTGATGAGATCTTCACCAATGACCGAAACTGGGAGGTACAGATGGTTTCTGAGTACAGTGATATGGGCCAGGGGAGAAGGGGGAAGAGAGACGTGGTAACAGCAGCCAGTGTCTCAGCATCCCACCTCTGTGAGGATACTTAAGACCACCTTTTCCTCCTTGCACTGGTATCACAGACGGCTCATGCCAAAAGTACTCAAGGCCATCCAACAAGTGCAATGTGAAAAACTGTTTCTCATGAAATTGTGCCAGCCTGAAGGAAAAATGTGGCAGTTAGCTACAGGTATCAGTCCCCTTAGGTAAGCTTTTCACATCCCATACGACCCCTGATATTTACTCTTCCATTTCTTCCTAGTCTGCTGACCTGCAGGATGTCATGTTCACAGCCCTAGTGAAAGACAGGCCCAAATTTGTTCGTCTCTTTGTGGAAAATGGTCTGAATCTAAGGAAATTCCTTACCACAGAGGTCCTTAGAGAGCTGTACACCAACAACTTCAGCAGCTTGGTGTTCAAGAACCTGCAGATCGCCAAGAACTCCTATAATGACGCGCTCCTCACGTTTGTGTGGAAGATGGTTGAAGACTTTCGAAGAGGTCTCAAAAGAGATGATAAAAATAACAAGCATGAGCTGGAGATACATCTTTCAGTAAGTGATGCACCATCTCTTTCCGTTTTGCATCCCTGAAAAAAGAAAAGTTATGTTTTATTTCTAGTATAGCAGGATTTACTTTTAGCGGTCTCAGCCTTATTTTAGACTTAACATGTGGTCCCGTTTTACAAATACATGTAGGGGTCATTTTGCTATGAGCAAAATGGATGGATGTATTTGGATGTTGAGTTATAATAATTTCTATTGCAGAGCTTTGGTCTGAAGAATTGTTGCTTTTTTTCTTTTTTTTTTTTTTCAGACTGAGTGTCCTATCACGAGGCATCCATTGCAAGCTCTGTTCATCTGGTCTGTTCTTCAGAACAAGAAAGAGTTATCCAAAGTCATCTGGGAACAAGTAAGTTGAGTTGTTCTTAGTTCCTGTTTGTGAACAGCACAGTGATGTTCCTCGTCTTTGGGTCGTTGGCCATATCTGGTAGATAATTGCAAGGTGATCCAGTAAGTATGTTTACTGTTACCCATTTTGTGTTTGGGCACGGATTTCATACTTTCCTTCCATAATACTAGATACGTGTCAGCTGTCCAAGCTAGCATTTACATATAGCTACATTTTCTTGCCTGTTTTCAATCTCGAATGCTAAGTGCTCCCCATTCTGCAATATGGAAGTGTTGTGATTCCAGGTATTTGATTGAAACCTGTTTCTAACTTTGATTAGACATTTAGATATAATTGCATCGAATGCATAATTCACAGACTGCAAATGTGATGCTAATGCATGCAAAGCTAACGGGTGCTCCTGCTCACATTGGTCTGTGTCTCCAAAGCAGAGTGCTTCCTCCCTGGAATATACTAACATAGTCAACTGGTCCAGATGGGTGTACTGTGAGTACAGGATTGTAGTTCCTGGCAGAGCAGACCCTCTTCTGTGCATCTTCAGCCAGAGATGCAAAGCTGATATCTGACTAAAAAAAATAAAAGAACTTTTCAGACTGGTCACAGAGTTGTTACCAACCCAGTACAGAGATAGTTACCATTTGTTTCATGGAACTAGGTCTTCATTTGCCAGTCTTGACTGGGAACACAGCAGCTGCAAAAAGAGGGGATAATGTTTAAAGAATATATCACTTTCCCTCTTCAGAGGAGTTTCAGTGACTTAACTCTCTCTCCACAGACCAGAGGTTGTACTTTGGCAGCTCTTGGGGCAAGCAAGCTCCTGAAAAGCATGGCAAAAGTGAAGAATGATATAAATGCTGCTGGTGAGTCTGAGGAACTTGCTAATGAGTATGAGACAAGAGCAGTAGGTAAGTGCCTTCTTAAGCCCTTTAGAAATTTAAGAGAAGGGTCAGAGATCAGGAAACTGTTCCATTTCTTTGAATGTTACTGGCTTTAGCAATCTCCAGATCTGATGTACAGCAGTGCTTGCTTAACAGTGTTTTAATTTTGTGCAAATAATGCAGAATGAAAACCATGTTGATTTTCCTCAGCAGAAAGCGAGGAATGCAATTCATTCAGTTTGCCTCAATACTTCCCAGAAGTCTAGCCTGATTTGTAAAGAAGAGTATGACGTTTCAGGAAGAGGTAGAAAAAAACCTTCATTTAGAAAACTAGTTATCCAACATGAAATCATAGAAATATAGAATGGTTTGGGTTGGAGAAGGGACCTTTGAAGATCATATAGCCCAAACCATCCCACACTATCTTTCACTAGATGAGGTTGCTCAGAGCCCTGCCCAACCTGACTTTGAACACTTCTAATGATGAGGCACCCACAACTTCTCTGGGCCACCTGTTCCATTAGCCTTGTGATTTTCACTGCTTAGAACTGTTTTCCACACCATCTGTTCCCATTAGAAGCTGTGTTCTGTCTGAACAGCTTGCCTCCAAATCTGAGTGTTCAGGGATTATTATTATTATGGGTTTTTTTTGTGGAGAATTTCTTTCCTTAGGAAGAAAAGCTACCTGGCTGTAATGGCAAGGCTGAAATAGCAAGGACAATGTAGAGTAAGAGAAACTTTCTTCATGAGGGCTGGTAACGTTTGGGTTGAGAGGAGTTCTCTCTCAAATTTGCAGTAGTACTGCAAAGTAGGAGTGAGAATAAATTGCAGATAAAAAGTATATTGAATTCCTGAATTCTTAGCAACAACATCATAAGCCTTTGTTATTCTGAAAAGAAAAGCAATACTGTCAGTCATTGAGAATGCATTCTAGCTCAGTCATTTTTCTTTTTGTGACCTCTTGTTTCTCCTGTTAAAAGGGTTGTCAGTGATCCAGAATTGAGTCCTGCATCTCATGAGCTGGAAGTAATGAGTATTTCCTATTTAAAGAGGCTAATTGGTGTCAGATAGTTGGGGTAGGGCCCATCATACCATAACTTGGAGCAAAATACAATACACTGTTACCTCCAAAGACTTTATTACAGGTCATGGCCTTGTTCTCTTGACTGATGTGCTTATACAAATGGTAGGTCTGTAACTGCATTGTCAAGCAGTTTGCTGTCATATCCACAAATCACACTAGATGATGGTTAACGTGTAATAACCCGTGTTATACAAACGTTGCTGTGCATCAGATCTGGAGATCAGATCTGCAAAACTTCTTGCTTGTTACCAGAAAGTGTCTCCTGCTTCACAAGGTGAAAACTGCTTAGACTTTCTTAAAGGTGTCTGGGTCTCTTGGGTCTGATATAGAGAAATGACCACTGAAGTCTGTTTTCAGAACCTGGTAACACCAGCTGAAGGTATTGCTGTATGTGTGTATCCTTGCAGTTATGGTTAAAAGCTGTTTGAAAAACACCTAGGAAAATATATTGCTGGAGAGGAGCACTTCCTCAGTTTTTAGTATAGAATTCACCTTAACACCATCCCTGTGTAAGGTGACTTTATATTACAGTTTTTCATCCCAACCCGAATTCTGCATGAAAGCTTAATAGGTGCAAGTCTATTATGTGTAAAGTGTATGCACACGTTGTTTTATCGTGCTGAAAATTTGGAAAGAACTCTTCGGTCTGCATGCTTTAACGTTCCATTTTTTAAGTCAGTGAGGGGGAATTGCATCCCAGTTGGTGGAAAACTGAGTCTGATGTTGGAGCTCAGTGTGTGAGTGATCGTGCTGGAAAGTCTATGTGCAAGTATGCAGCAAGTGCTGTATGAGCAAGTGTTAATGCTGCAGGACAGGATAATTCCTGCTCTTTGAGCTCTACAACTGTTTCCAAATGGGGGAGAGGCTTGGAAGAGGTGCTTTCTCTCCTTATGGACCTGCTTCTTTCCTCCAGAGCTGTTCACCGAGTGCTACAGCAATGATGAAAACCTAGCTGAGCAGCTGCTGACCTATTCCTGTGAAGCCTGGGGAGGGAGCAATTGCCTGGAACTAGCAGTGGAAGCAAAAGACCAGCAATTCATTGCACAGCCAGGGGTGCAGGTAATATCAGTGCAAAGGTGGTGCACATATTGCTGTAACTCTTGTGATCTGGGTGACCTTAGGAAGAAAAGCAAATATTCTTGCTGTCAAAATGCTGCATCCACATAAATAGCCTGTGGAAACTCTACTGCTCAGGCACTGTCTTCATGGAAGTCAGAACCTATGGGAGTGCTGTGAAATGCATCCCTTCTTGTGGCTTCCATCCCTCCTGGAAATGGCTGCATTGCCTACAAATGCAAAGTTGAGAGGGGAAGATTATTTAGAGCAGTAAATCATTAAAAAATAACAACAAAACCCTGATGATAAAGTCTGCCCAAAGTGGTTTCTTCCTTGGCACAACTTCTGTGCTCTCACAGTGTGGATGTACTGCCTAGTGTAAAGTGCCTCATAAATCAGTTCAAGGCCTGTTTAGGCTCACATTCAATTCCCTGTCAGATAAAACTAAAGGATGACTGGATTAAGGAACCAGCACACTGTTACTGATGCTACTGTATTGTTGATATAGAAATCATTGTTATTTTGTTTTAAATCTCAAGGTTTTTTCTTCCAAATCAAACGTGCTCTGATAGCATTCCTAAGTTATTTTGTTGTTCTTGAAACAAATGAGAATATTTTCCTTTTCCCTGCAGAATTTCCTTTCCAAGCAGTGGTATGGAGAGATTTCAAGAGATACTAAGAATTGGAAGATTATACTGTGTCTATTCTTTTTCCCTTTAATAGGCTGTGGTTTCATTTCATTCAGGTAATCAATTGGATTCTCATTAACAGAATTAAAGCAAGTCAATTAATCATAGAATCAGAGGGCAATTCAGGCTGGTAAAGATCTCTCAAGATCATCCCCCTGCTACAGCAAATTGCCCAGGATTGTGTCCAGTTGAGTACTGAATACCAAGAGTGGAGCCTCCACAAATTCTGTGGATACCCTGTGTTCAGTTACTGTCATATAAAGACATGTAATGGCTGAAAAAGCTTTTGACGGGTTGTTTCCTCACTCTGATTTAAGTTAGAGTTAAGATGTGCCAATACACTTTGTGTGCCTGAAGCCAGTGAATGGCTTTTACCTGGTGCAGGGAACCTGCTTTGGCAGGGGGGTTGGACTCGATGATCTTTGGAGATCCCTTCCAACCCCTACAATTCTGTGATTCTGTGAATGCAGAATAACATTATGAAGGAAAAGGATCTGGGGATGCTAATTGACAGCCAGCTGACCACAAGCCAGCAGTGTGCCCAGGTGGCCAAGAAGGCCAGTGCCATCCCGGCTTGTATCAGCAATAGTGCAGCCAGCAGGAGGTGACCTCCCTCATTGCTCTCTATAACTGCATGGAAAGAGGTTGTGGTGAGGTGGGGTTGGCCTCTTCTGCTGGGTAGCAGCAATAGGACAAGAAGTAATGGCCTGAAGTTGCAGCAGGGGAGGTTCAGATTGGATATTAGGAACAACTTATTCTCAGAAAGAGCAGTGCTGCAGTGGCACAGCTGCCCAGGGTCACCGTTCCTGGAGGTGTTCACAAACCATGGAGATGTGGCACTGAGGGATGTGGGCATGGTGGGGTGGGTTGGGGTTGGACTTGGGGATCTTAGAGGTCTTTTCCAACCTGAATGATTCTGTGATTACCTTGACAGTGCTATCCTGTGCTAGACATCGCAAGCTTTCTAATTTTCACTTTGATAAAGAGCACAAATATTTCCAGGCATGAAAGCTGTGCTTTGAGACCTTTTCCTTCTTTTAATTCCTCAGGAAAAAACCTGTGGAGAAGAGTAAGAAACTCTTCTTGTATTATGTGTCGTTCTTCACCTCGCCCTTTGTAGTCTTCTCATGGAATGTTATCTTCTACATCGTTTTCCTGTTGCTCTTCGCCTACGTGTTGCTCATGGATTTCCAGAAGGAACCTACCGTCCTGGAGATCATCCTTTATGTGCTGGTCTTCATCCTGCTTTGTGATGAAGTGAGACAAGTAGGCAGCTCTTGAAAACCAAAAATGTTCAATGCTAGATTTAAAGCCTTGTCTTGACGGTTTCCTCCCTCACTCATAGCTTAAGGCAGTGCTGTCTGCTTCAAAGTTATAGAGTTCTTCCTGGGTTGTACGTTCTGTCCAATGTTTGATTCCTATTTACATCCCAATGGCTGTAGGCTTGTGGGCTATTGAGCTATTTTACACACAGCTTTGGGGCTGTGTGGCTATGTTGATGCCACTGGAGATGCTTGATTGAGGTTGCCAAAGCAGTTGAGAACTTGGAGGCTAGATTGAACAGAAGATAGACCTAGATACGCACCAGTATATCAAATGATTCTCATCCTCTTTTCTCTACATTCCCCCTTCCCCCTCCTTTATTTATTTATCTATTTTCTTGAGCTATGAGCAACATCATATCATTATGTATTTCTGTTTGGCTTCACTGTTTTTGCTAGTCACATATAGGCCTGCCTAGGACTGCCTTCATATTAGTGCTGGTGTTGTGTGGGAACAGTGTGCAGGATTGCCTTGATAGCCAACCCACAGATGATATTCTTCTGCTTTACATGCAAGGGGACTCCCTTTTTGAAGAAGTTCTGGCTTCTACTAAACAGAAAATACTTTCTGGGTTAGATGAGTATTCCAGATGAGTTTGGTTTGTTTGTTTTTTCTTCCTTCCCCTGTGTGCAGTGGTTTGGCCTCTCTACGAAGACACTGGTTTTCAAACAAGTTCAGTATTTTGGGGACCTGAATTGCAAGGTGCTGGAAACATCAGTGTGGTTTCAGTGTACAGCTGCTTTCTGCTCATCCTATGAAGCAAACAAGAGCTTCTGAGTGATGTGTGAATCAGACCACTCTCCAGCCAGATCTCTCTCATGAACCTAAATGACTTTACTTAGTGTTGATGCTACGATGCTTAAATTTCTATGTAGCCTTTTTCCTTTTTAATAGTCATGGTAGTACCCTATTTAAGCCAGCTTTACTTGCTAAGAAAAATGGGACAAAAGTAAAAGACTGTCACAATGAAAGCACCAATGGTGTTTGTTTCTACTGGTTTAGGTTCTGGTGTCTCTGGACCTGTCAGTGCATTTCCTCTGTGTACCCAGCAAAAACCCAGGGGAAAGGCTTAGGGGTAGAAACCTTTTTTCCTCCCAATGCCACTATTTCTCACTAACCCGAGCAGTAGAACAGCTTCAGATCCTAATGATTCTTTTAATAGCTAGCAGCCAGACTGTATCAGCTTGATTATCGGAGTGGAGGCAGCTAAAACAGAGACATTATTGAGGATTTAAACTTGATGTTCTCACTTCAAAGCTATTTTGCTAAGGAGCAGAAGGCAGAACAGTGTCCCAGCCCTATTGGCTTCTCAGGATGCTTTCTTCCTAGCTTCCTCTGAGATAGAATGGACAAGTATGGGTCCAATTCTGCTGTCAAAATATTATCTGTGTCCTTAGTAATTAAAAAATAGGTTTGTATCAGATTTTGCTTTCACATCAAAGGAAAAGTAAGAATAATGCTGCATGTGGTCCAAATGTAGATGCTGCCATCAGATAACCATATGGAGGAAAAAATTGGTCCTTTGATAAGAGTAATGTGACTACGGAGGTACCAACTACTAGAAATGTTCTCTTCCTGCTGTCTTCTTTGCCTCCTAACGTAGCCTCCATCCAGGTGAGTGGGTAGATGGAGGCGTCAGGCTTAAGCCTGCTACATTTAACGCAGCTATAGGGCAGCACTGTGCTTATTTCTTTGTGAAAGACATTTGGACCCTATGCATCGTGTAAAACACCAGTTCACTGTCATTTCTAGTTGTTGGGTTTTTTGCCTTACTGAAAGCAAGGCAACTTATGTTTGGTGTCGGAAATTCTTAGAGTCAACCCAGTGTCACAGGGTTGCTGTCCTCCCTCTCCACTCAACATTTGGTACCTTAAATAGTAAGAAAGGGGTACGTATAGGTCCCAAGATGCTGAAATGGTATCTGGTAATATCTTGAGCCTTGCAACCTGCTAGCTGCCAAATACTTGTCTATCTTTAGCAATGCATGAGCCACCAAGTGTCAGAATTCTGCCTTATGAAGGGCTGATGATCTTCCAGGACTCAGGAGACTACGCTCCACATAGGCTGCAGCGTTGTAAGTGCTTGTTGAACCTCTGCCACTGCATGAAACTACTTTCAACAACTGCGTGTGAATTAGGGGGTTGGAGTTGATTTTGTCGATTACACAAGTCAGATCATTCCAAACATGAATAAGGTTATGGAGCTAACATTCTGTGGAGCCTTTGTAATGGAATTTTTTTTTTATGATCAGAGCTCAGGACTGGTGGCTTAAACTATCTCTGCCTTGAATCCAGAAGTTGGTTGCACACATTTTCAATCCAGGATGCACTACCAGTCATTCAGTCTGGGAAACAGTAGAGATTCTTAGTAGCATTGTAATTTAGAATTGGAGAGTTTGGTTGTTAGAAGAATTAATTACATCAGCATCTTTGTTCTAAAGCACATGCATGTAGCTAGGGACAGGTTACTGAATGAGCTCTGATGAAAGAGAAGCCTGAATACTTCAGTTGCCCCGAAGCAGTGACCCTCCTGCCTCCCCACATTGTTTCATCTGCCCCTGGTAGGTCAAACAAGACTCCTTTGACCCAATTGGCAGCAGTTTGCTGGAGCATACTATGATTTACTCAAAAGCTCCCCGAGGTGCATTTGTGTTCATTCATGTGATCCTTAAGCACATTGGTCTCAGCCTTCATCAGGAGCATTCATGTGATTGGGTTGTGTCCTCTGAGCACAGGAACCCACATTGTGGTGCAGTGTCTGTGCTCTCACTGCAGGAGCATTAAGTTGGTGAGCTCTAGACATAGGAAATCTTGAGATGTAAGCAATAAAAAACATGTTGCCAGTAGTTTTTGGCATTGCTGGGTTCCTAAAAAACTCTTTTTGGGTAAATTGGAAACAATCTGGTGTACCTGTTGTGTCTTACAAAGTATTACCTGGGCAAGGAAGCGTACCTTACTGTTGCATTGACAGAAGATTTACCCATCCAGTGGGAGAGGTGGGGGGAGGAAGTACTTGTGTATGAGCACCTCAGGTAACTGGCCAGTGCTGTGTGACTGTTACTTTCTGCTCTTTTTCCATTCTAGTGGTACATGAATGGCAGTAAGTATCTCTCAGATCTGTGGAATGTTATGGATACCCTAGCAATCTTCTACTTCATAGCAGGGATTGTGCTCAGGTGAGTAGCATCTTGTGGCCGTCCTGTGACATCCCTTTCTTTCCAACTTTTGACTACAACTTGTCACGAGATTTTGGAAAACATGTTCCTGAAACTCCCTGTTCTTTATGAAGGCAACAAATACAACAAAGTCTTGACTCTAAATTGTGAAAATCAATTAAAGAAATAAAATAAGGTGATCGTAGGAGCACCTGCATGAAACATTTTCTCTTTCGTTTAGTGGGGGTTGAGTCTTCCTTGAATCAGAGTCAACTTCCCTAAACTCAGGTCTTTCTGGGCCATTGGAACAACCATTCTTAATCTGGATTTGCATAAGCGTGTTTCCAAGAAGATGGCTTAAATGGACATAAATTTAAAGACAGTGCCTTCAAGTCTGGCAACACAAAGCATAATAAACTTTCAGGATAAAATGACGAATGTCCCAGATAATCAGAAGTACTTTGGGATTTTTCCTGGCTCCTGTTATTGGCTATTTAGTATGGTAAACTGGACTCTGATCTGTAGCATGTTGTGTTTAAGTGAACTGTAATTTTACTTACAGAGGTGTAACAGAATGTCCTCAGTTCACGTAAGCTGCTTGACATGAATGGGTGGGTTAACAACCATGACAAAGATCTGATGGTATTGTAATTGTTCAGTCAGCTATAACTTAGTTCTTGTTACCTCAGTGCAGCAGTGGTTGTTGCACTGTGATGAGGCTTAGGGATTACCTAAAGGTACCTTGCTGCTAATATTAGGAAGAGACAGGAGACAGCAGTGATATAGCCAAGAGAGAATGTGTGTAAACAGCAGGAGTTAACAAGCTTGATGATTAATATCAAGTGGGACTGGGTCAGAAGGGGCTTGAGACCCCTGGTAGCTGTGTTGTTTTCCATTATTCACTTTTCACTCCCCATTTCAGTGTCCCAGTGTGTTTTTACACAATTTTTGTGTGCTTTACCCAATGCTCATCTTCGCTTTCTTTTGCTTGTCTCCATCAGGCTTCACTCATCTGATGAAAGCTGTTGGTATTCTGGGAGAGTCATTTTCTGTTTGGACTACATAGTTTTTACTCTGAGACTGATCCATATTTTCACCGTTAGCAGGAATCTAGGACCCAAAATTATTATGCTGCAGAGGATGGTAAGATTCTGGCAGCTGTTCAAGAGCGTTTAAATAAATGGTGTGACAAGGTGTCGTATCACCACTGTTCTGCTGATGGCAGCAAGTTCACTCCTTCTGTTAAATCTGCTAAACAGAATTAATTAAGATTTGAATAGGATCTAATTAAGAGCAAGGCCTTTTCCTCTGTGCAAGATTGAATTTCAGACTCAAAGAAGATCAGATTAAAGAACAGAAGAGAAGTGTTTCTTCCTCGTAGCTTTTGTCTTACGTGTTTCAAATGTTTCAGTGGCATATTTCAGTCACTGGAGGAAGGCTGGTCTGCAACAACAGGAAGGCTTAACTAGGATATTGCCATATCTGTCTGCTACTGAAAGCTGGAAATGTATGAAACCACTAGCTGGAGTGCTGGGAATATTAATGCCAGACTTAAGGCACCTGGGCTGGCATTTACAGAAGTGGTGGCTGCTTTCACCTGGCACTTGGCTGCAAGGCTTACTGCTGTAATTGTTCCACAAATGGCTTTTACATGCGGATCTGTTTTTTGCGGAAGGAGTCTGTCTGATGATGGTGGGCCAATCTGTATTCTGAAATTTCTTGTTTTCATAGTTTTGTAAACGTTTTTGAAGTTCTCTCGTGGGAATAGTCAGTTATTTCTGTTGGTGGCTGTAAATTTGCATGAAGATGATGCTGACCTCGTAGACTTTTCTGATACGTGCTCTCCACTCTCACATCATCAGGGAGCAAAATGAAATGTGGGACGCCGACGCATTTGCTTGTTGTCCTTTTTCAGATGATAGATGTCTTCTTCTTCCTCTTCCTCTTTGCTGTGTGGATGGTGGCCTTTGGTGTGGCCAGGCAAGGCATCCTGAGGAAGAATGAGCACCGCTGGGAGTGGATATTTCGATCGGTCATCTATGAGCCATACCTGGCTATGTTCGGCCAGTACCCCGATGATGTTGATGGTAGCTATCTTCTGTGGTTGGTGGAAAGTTCTGTCCTTTCAGTGGTTGTCCAGTCCATTGTTTGTGTGGGAGAGGAATTCTGTCATCTGTGGTCTTCAGGGGGTCAGCAGCTGACTGGTTTCCCAGGCGAAGGCCTTTGAAACAAGGCCTACCTTGAGAAATTAATTCCATGTCTAATAATTTCCATCTGTTCAGTTCTTCCCTGATACCACGTATGTCTGTAAGTGCCAGCCTTCTTTTCTGCCTAGATAGCCAAAGTACCTGTCTATATCTGTAGCACAGCATCTGCCCTTTTGTCCCCTTTTCTCCAAAGAGCAACATTTTTATGTTTGAGAGGACACAACACGTGTTGTGTTCAGCCACAATATCTGGGGCTGGACCAACAGAAAGAGAGGGAGAAGTTTCACTGTTTGCTCTCCTCTCTTGCCCTTTGAGGTACCACCTACAACTTTGACCGCTGCACCTTTTCTGGGAATGAGTCCAAGCCCTTGTGCGTGGAACTGGATGCCAACAACCAACCTCGCTTCCCAGAGTGGATCACTATTCCCCTTGTGTGCATATACATGCTCTCAACTAACATCCTCCTTGTGAACCTACTCGTGGCCATGTTTGGGTACGTAGTAAAGGAGTGATCATTTGCTTGCGGTCACTGTATCAGTCTCTCTTTGAGAAAGGGAATAAAGTCCTGGAAAGTGGCAGGAAGCCGTGCCTTGGAGAGTGCATGTCTCATTTGCAGATGTGGGAGTAGTCTGTGGGTTGTCTGTGGGATCCAGCACTTGTTGAACCTCATCTCATTGGTTTCAGCCCATTGATCCAGCCTTCCAGATCCCTCTGTAGGGCCTTGCTACCCCCAGGCAGATCAACACTTCCTAATAACTCGGTGTCATCTGCAAACTATTAAACAGCTCTCAGTAATCACCAGCTGGAGGGGGCCACCATGAAGCCTCTCCTCAGCCTCTTCTGCTCCAGGCTGAACAAACCAAGGGACCTCAGGCACTCCTCACACATCACACAGCGCTTCCAGTTAATAAAACCACATCTTTATTATCATAAAAAGGCTGCTGTAATAACTCATCCACGTGGTCTAACATTACTGATACTTCTGAAATTTGGGATTGCATTTATCACGTAAAAAAAAAACAGATAATTTGCACCAGCACACTTGCCAGTTAAGGTCCTACGTTATCTCATGGAAGGGTCCATGATGATCTCAACACCCACTTACCATTTAATGACAACAACAGAAGTTCAGGCACTCTGTGAATTGTTTGCTGTTGTGGCTTTGGCTGTGTTGGGATCATGCAGTATTTGAATACAGTAGGTCTGATCCATGCCAAAAGCTCTCATTAATATCTCTACAAAAACTTGAATAGCTTTTTTTTTTTTTTTTGTGACCTATTTTATTTTTATGTTTTTGCTTAGAAAAATATGTTAGCTGGTGAATTAATGAGATGTAGTATCTTGCAGTGAAGCATTCTGTTCTCATGTGTTTCATGTGTTTAGACTGAAAGAAAATTGCCTAGAGCTAAGGTAGTGAAAACGTGTGGAGTATTTTCTCCCTTTTTCTAATTTTTGAGTTTATTTTTGACTTCATCCTTTTTTTTTTTTTTTTTTTTCCTCTGCTGTCTTGGTTCCATACATTTTCAGATTGCTCAGAAAAGGATTACACAAACTCAGTAGCCTTCTGACCAGTGAAAATGACTGGCTCCAGGATGACCTTACAAAAACACGTCCTACTACAATAGAGAAATATTGTTCCTTGGTGAATAGCTAACGACATCTGTGTTTTTTTCTCCTTCTTTTCCTGTCAGTTACACTGTTGGATCAGTGCAAGAGAACAACGACCAGGTGTGGAAATTCCAGCGTTACTTCTTGGTCCAGGAATACTGCAGTCGCTTGACCATCCCCTTCCCTTTTGTCATCTTTGCCTACATATTCATGGTGATGAGGAAATGTTTTAAATGCTGCTGTAAGAATGAAAGTAAAGAGCCATCTATTTGTTGTGAGTAGGACTGTTTCTTACTCCTTGAAAGTCAGCTCTGGGGCAGATGCGTTGCAATTTTTTTTCATGATGTGCTGTGCTTAAACCACATACTTTGGGCAGGAAATACTCAAGGGCAGCGTAGAACCTCGAGGAGGTGGATGGAGTGGAGATGAAAGGCAGCTCATTTGTCTTCTCCATCAAATGCAAAACCACTGGAGACCTTTTTGATAAGATACAAACCAAAGCCTCAGCTTCTTCTCAACTCTAATCTTCATTCAGCTCAAAGCTGTGCTCTGTCTGGGATATGGGAAATTATACTGCTAACATGCTAAAATTCTAACAGGAGGTTTCAAAAATGTTGCTTTTGTCGTGATTCTTACTCCCTGTCCCTCGGTAGCTTTGGGTTTGGTCTGGTTAGAGAGCTTTTGAGTTCTACCATGGTACCTGCTCCACTTGAGTACTCTGAAGTTATCCAGTGCTTTCCTGTCTTCTGGGGCAGAATTAATGTGTATAAATCAATTAAGTCTTCAAATTATTTGTATCATTTTAGGATGCTTGTGATACTTGCTAGCTTTGAAAGTTGTTTGTTTTTTTTTGTGTTAGAGCGCTGAATAAATTCATTCAGAGGCTGCAGCTGCTGAAAGCCATCTGCATGTTCTGCACAAAGAAATTAAAATAAACTTTGTGATCAGCTTCTGGTAGGGCGTTCCTCCTGCACGGTTCCCATCAAGTGCACTGATGCCTGACTTGGTACACTCTAAATATTGAGGTAACTTGTACAAGAGGTGGCCTTAGTCTCCAATTACTACTCTGCCTCCTGGAATTTCTTTTTCCCTTCCTATCTACCAGCTGACACAGCCATTGGTTGCAAAGACAGCTGTTTTCTTCATGGGCTCTTCCATCTGCTAGCGTGTGATTGAATGAACTACAGAGACTTTCCTGGCCCTCTGGGCATGGACAAGTGGACAAACCACCTGAAAAACAGAGGAATGGTTTAGTCCCTTAGCAATCCCCTTATTTCCTTTATCAGAGAGCACAGATATGAATTGTTTTAACAAGCTTTTTCCCCCCAACTAGTGGAATGTCTTCAATAATTAAGTGCCATTTAGAAGCAGAGGAGAGATAAGTTGAGCTAATTGACAGACTTATTTCCCTCCATCAGCATCCTGACTTTTGCCGTGCAGCACAGGCTGGATTTGTTACCTCATTAGGACAAAGGCTATATATCTTAGGGCTATAAAATTCCTTAGTGCTGACTAAAATGGTCTTGGCTGTCCACTTCCCTTTCTGGGAAGGTTGTTTAACAGATATTTCTGCACAGATGATGCGCAGTTGTGCATCTTGCAGTGACAGCAAATATAAGAATTAATTAAAGCCAGAATGTCACTTGAGTTGTCACGTCGATGGGAACTGAGAACTGCATGGAGAAAGCACGCTACTGAGTTGACTTGCTGTGTAGAGGAATCAGGGCTGAAATCATTTGCTGGCTCTTGGCTGCACACCTCTGTGACTGAATTAATTGCTTCTGAGGTTACATCAACCCTGGTGCTTCTTTAGAGAGTTGCAGTTGGTCTGGAGTTGCCAACAGATAAGAGTGTCTGTAATTGATATACAGGCTTTATGCTGGCTTTTGAAGGGGAAAACTTAGCTAAGTTTTGTCGTTATTAAGACCCATATGGTTTGGGCTAATCCAGCTGGAACAAGATAAAATGCAGAAATATTATCCTGGAGGACTTTGATGCCTCCAAGTTTGTCTTGCTCTTTGTCATTCTTTAATTCACAGCATCAGCAGGAGATGCTTTTTAGAGGAGTCAGTATTACAGCATTTTGAAATGTTTGGATTGAATGGTAGGTTATACATGTTCCTAACAGATGTTATTCTTAACAATCCAGTATAGGAAAACGTAGAAGCAGTGAATACAAACAGAAAGTTGACACCCACATAGCAACTTTCCTATGCCTGGCGGAATGGGTGCAGATTCACAAAGCACTAACAAAGACTCAAAAAAAAATCAGAGAGGCTTTTGTTTGTTTTTGTTGCTGTTTTTAACCAATTCTGAGCATACACTCTGATGCATTAGGGTCATGTTTATCAGAACGTTCTCAGAGGTGGAAGCAGGGCTGTGAATGTTCTCTATGCAGAGAAGGTAATAGCAAGCACTAAGCCAGCCTTTGTGCATCTTGCCAGTAGGGACAAATGGACTGAATGTTGTATTTTCTCTGTATTTTTGTTTTTTTACCTACGTTCCCCAGGCTCAAAAAATGAAGACAATGAAACCCTGTCATGGGAAGCTGTCATGAAGGAAAATTACCTTGTCAAAATCAATACCAAAGCCAGCGATACCTCAGAAGAGTATGTCTACCCTGCTTTGTCTTCATTCTGTTGAGTATTTTTAGTTTTCAGCCACTCTAAATTTTTACAAACTGTTGTGTGTATGAATAAGCCCAGTATGAACTCGATAAATAAACTCCAGTATGGAGTTGCCTTTTCTTTCTTTAATAAGACGATTCCTTCTTTTTTCCTTCCCCCCCCCTCTATTACTTGCTGCAAGTTGGCTTCAGAAATAGTTGATTTGGCTGGTTGGTAAAATGCTTAGACTACCAAATTGTGATGCATTGATTATTTTGGGGATCAATCCCAGCACTTTCAGACTAATAGTATAAGAGGAAAGATAAAGCTAGAAGCTAGAAAACAGCTAGAAAACATGACCTGCTATGTATGATGGTTTAATTTTGTAGCCAGCTTCCAAGAGCTTCAGAATATCCCTAAATCAAATGTAAGGGAAGAGCTGATAAGAATAGGTGGGGAAAAAACAGAGCCTTCCATACTTCTCTGTCCCTGCTGTGGATATTGCCATTTATGAAGATGCTAAGTCTACACATAAGAACTCAGCATTGAATAACTGTGTTAAAAACAGCAGTTCATGTTTTAAATTTGAAGAGTCTTGACAAGAAAGATGTCAAAGTGCAGCATTAACAATAATTTGTGTGTAGCTGCAATAAGTGCTTACTAAATATAGGTAAACACTTTTTGGCCAGTGAGGAGTAGATGGGGTGGTTAGCCAAGACTTCTTCAGTATCTGGATTCATTCCTCTCTTCTGTGTCTCTTTCTGTTTTCAGGATGGTGCATCGATTTAGACAACTGGATGCAAAGGTACTTGTGTTCCATCCTGCTCTGGGGGATGTGCCTGTGTCTGATAAAGCAGATAGTGACTCACTTGGAAAACGAATCATTTGTATTCTGTGTTGTTACCACCAGGATATCCCATTTTCATGGTGCTTTTTTAACCTGCTCCTTTGCACCCTTGATTCTATATGCAGCTTCCTATTGTGCTGGCAAATGAATAGAAAGATGCTTACATAGCACTGGAGAAGTGTTTTGCAGTACCCTCGATTGGATGGGCAGCAGTAAAGCCAACTATCCACAAAACTGCAGCATTCAGCTGTTTATACGACCCTTATGAAACACTGATGGGAAGAAGCAGCATTACAGAGAATATACCCTTCTCACACACATCTTCTGTCAAGTTCAGCCTCTAGGCCAGGTTGCAACAGGGATCTCTGCCAAAAGCTTTGGTCAGGGTTGTCTAGTGAATACCACCTCTGGGGCTGCTCAAGATGGCCTTTATGCTGTTGTTTCTCTGACAGTGCATCTGCATTGCTGTAGAATTTGAAGGCAGCTGCATGTGAGAGAATGATTTCTCCAAAGTGTTGTGTTGTTTTTTTTTTCCCCTGAAACATCCCAATGACTTCCCAAAGGAATAAGATCTTACTCTCCCTAAACTGTGGCGCTAGAAACCATTCCTTGGCTTGGCAGCTCTGCAAATTTGTATTGCAGGTGGTAAAGGAAAGGGATATAAAAAAAAAACACAATTTGGTGTGTCCACAAAATTACATTGATCGTCCATCTCTGCTTTGAAGGAGCAAATAGAGATGGGATATAGTTTGGAGCTTTTAGCTGTCGTGATGCCTGCTTGTTAAATAACTAAATTACATGTGTATTAGGGCTCACTGCATTAACTGAATAGCTGAGAACTGTAATTGGAAGTGTCTTTTCGAGTACTATTGTATTTGAGATAATATTTTGCGAGGCAATTGCTTGTAACTCATATTACTTATTAGCGTTACTTCTGTGTGAAAAGCAGTATTAACACTGCTTCATTTGCTGCCATGGTGTGACTATTGAATACAAATAGCAGTCAATTACTGCTATCTAACTAATGGCTGGCACCCACAGGGTAGCCAGGTAAGCAGGAGTTCAGATTAGGGATTTTATGGTCGTTATTGCTGATGTTGTATGACATTTTCTAGGGCATGTTTGTTCTATGTTGTTTAAAGGTACTTAAAACTGCTCGCTTTTTCTGTTCCCTTTCTACCAACCTGAGCTGCAATCATCTGCTGGAATGAGTTAGATTGACTTGTTTTTTTAATTCTTAAGCTCTCAGATTTGAAAGGCCTCCTAAAAGAGATTTCCAGCAAAATCAAATGAATGTGGCTGAAAAGCAGCTATCTGAGCAGGGTAAGCCCTCTTTAAATCCATTCTGTGACTTGAATGATTTATCTGCATTCATGATATTAAATTAATGTGCTTTTGGAAGTCCAACTAGAATTAATCAATTAAAAATATAACTTCCTACCGTGGTTTCTAACAATTTTGGGCAAGGTTTAAAGTAGCTTATTCTGCTTTCTTGGTTGTAGAATAGCAGACTTCTGGAGATCATCTCATCCAAGCTGCCCAAACAGCACCAGCTCAGATCAAAGTTAGCTGCAGTTTGGGACATTAGATACATACAACATCCAGGGTTAGCACTAAGCTTCAAGGATGATGATAGAGTGGCTGGGAGAGTGTTTGAGTGATGAGTGACTGGAGGTCTTAATGGCATAATTTAGAAAGGAGGGAATTAATTAGCCTAGGAAAGAACTGAGAAGATGACCATTATCTTCAGCAGCTGTAGTATCATGGGATATTTGTGGTTGGAGGAACACTTTGATCCAAACCCTGCTTAAAACTGGGCTAGCTCAGATCAAAGCTGCAGGAGGAAGGAAACCACACATTCTTCATACACACAACAGGCCTAATTCACAGCAGGGCAGTTCTAAGTTAAGTGACAGGAAATGTTTTTGAGCAGCATCACTTGTGATGCCATGAAGCAGTCTGCTCTGGGAGCTTTCGAAACCCAGTTGGCTAAAAGCTGCCTACATTGTTTTAGGTATATTTGGTCTTCAGAATGGTGGATGGAACTGGTCTCTGAGGAGGCCTTCCAACCTGTTTACGTCAGGGCTTGTGGAAGAGACCTCTTGTTGTTACTAATCAGTGTCTTGAAAAGATGGAGTCTCTTTCCAGCTTATGCCCACTAAAATGTCTAGCTGACATCCTGGATGTGAGCATCTGCAAAGACATATTATGTGAGGCACTGGCACAGAGATGTGATGAATGCCCCATCCCTGGAGGCACCCAAGGTCAGGCTGGATGGGGCTCTGAGCACCTGATGGAGCTGTGGGTGTTCCTGCTCACTGCAGGGGAGTTGGACCAGATGCCTTTAGGGGTGCCTTCCAACTCAAATGATTCTGTGATGATAGGTGATGCAGAGAGTTCATTGATTCAAAGCATTGTGCGAGACATCCAAGATTCCAAGTGGACATCATGAGGGTGAAGGCAAATCTGCAATCTCAACTCTAAAATTTTTATTTTGCTCACACAGGTTCCAGTTCACCAAGAATCTCAAAGCTGGAGGTAACCACCACGCAAACAATCACCAACTCACCACAGTGTCAGTGTCTCAGTTTTGTTTTCAACAAGACAACCCTTTCACCTTGTTGGATGATGATGGTAAAACGTTAAGACCGTTTCTCTCCTGTCAGAACTCCTGAATTACTCAAGCTCATTTTCCCTTGCTTTCCCACAAATTCAATGACAGAAGATAGTTCTTATCAACTTCTGTTAAAATTCACTCCTACTTCCAAGTGCTGCTGCTGTAATCACTCTGCTTTTGAATTTCACTTGAAGGAATCTATTTGTGGGTTTCCTTTAGCTTCCAATTGCTTGTCTTAATAAATCTCCATTCCTCTCCTTCACGTAGTAGCCATCTCTAGCCTGTTAATTGTACAGCCTGTCTGCTGAAATCTGTAATGCTGGCATCCCAGGTCCAACAGCCTTACCTTGGACTGCACGTGAACTTCCCTCTTCTACCTGTAACTGTGTAGCTATCAATGCAGAAAATCAGTTGTTACAATCCTGCTTGGAAAGGATGTAATTCATACAGAAATACTTCTGAAAAGCCTCGTGTGTAATCCTTACTTATTTTTATGGGTGGGATTGGAGCGCTGTAATTTGTTTTTTCTTTCAAGCATGTTTGCATTATGGATTTCAAGTTGCGAAGAGATTGTTGGCTAGCTTTAAATTTCGTTATACTTCTATGATCTGGCTGCTTTTGCTGTTTTCTTTCTAAAATAGCAGCTGATTTCTGTGGCATTTGTGTGATCTAACTGGGCGCATTACCAGCTGTAGGGAAACTACTCCAAATGCCATTCATTTACCTTGCAATATGTATCCATCTTCACCTCCAGCATCTAGGAACAATCACCCAGTAGGTTTGATTCTGAAGACTTAGATACTTTTCCTCACCTCACTATGGCACCTTTAGTCCATATGCTTTACCATACAGCTGGTCTGAGGGGCGTCAGGCAGAATATCTGAGGCAGGACATATACAGCTAGGGAAGTGGAAGCAGAACATTTCCTATGGCAAATCAACCCATGTAGTGCAAAGAGAGCCATTTGCTGCCTGGCTAAAAAAGCACAACAGGGCAACAGAAGGAGACAAAGCATGGATGTTTTGGGGGAATGTTTCTATACCTCTGAGATGCAGCTGACTGAGGTACAGCAAAGCTGATCAAAGAGGCCAGTACATGCATGCACTCTGCAGGTAGACCTTTAAGTCGGACCTCTTTTTCTTACATACCAGAAAACACTCCAGATCATCCTGCTTCATTGTTTGCAGAAGCTGCTGCTCTGTTTTTTTCTGTAAAAGCAACAGTTTTCCAAGGAAAAGTGATGAAGGGTTACTAGTTATTTTTTGCTGCTTGACCTTTCCTGATGTTACTTACACCCTGCTTTGTCCTGGGGTATAGAGCATTACAAATAGTAGTGTTCCTAATTTATATATATATAAATACTTTCAGTATTTTCCTGTAAAAAGGATTAGGAAGAACTCAGCAAGACCTTCATAGCACTCTGTGGTATGTAAATCACATCATAAATGATTAAATCTTTACTTTCTAGAAATTATTTCTTGTTTGACGTTTGTGTATCTAGGATGTGAAAAAAAAATATGCTTTCTGTACGTAACTTTAATTTATAAAACCTGCAGGATACATGCCAGAACTCATAGTGAATTATTCCTTTGTGAAATGGTGAATGTAACTTCGAGACAAAGTCTGGAAGAACAAAATGCTGGGGATACCTATTCCTGCTTCTCCACCTTGTGTGTGTGTGTGTGCCTTTCCTTTGTGGCAATGAATCCTTGGACAACTCAAGGCTTGAGCTTGGCTTCCTTCAGATATGGCTCCCTGCTCTTGGCAGTCCTCAGCTGAGGACTGGGAGGAGTGGGGATCTCCTCCAGAAGGAGGAGGGGAAGGAAGGAAGGAGCCTGGCTCCCTCCTGCCTTGCAGAAAGGAGAAGGACATGGCTGAAAGAGCGTGGGCTTTGCATGGATGGATGGAACCCTGCAGCAAGAATGGGGCTGCCACGGAACTCAGTTTCATCCTGGTTAAACTTCTCCCAAAAAGAAAGTGGGGTGGGGTTGGCTTGGTGTTTTTTATGTTGTTAGTCATTTGGTTGGGTTTTTTTGAGGAGTGTTAAGAAGGGAGAGAGCAGGGATTAACACCAAATCAAGGTTCTCTCCTGCACAGTCCCAGGTTCAGCTGGGACAGCCGCTGTGACAACAAGCAGGTTGTCTTCTGATGATACATTCAATGGACATAACAGCACAGGACCACAGTGCAAGCAAATTTCAGTCTCCCCATCCTCCACAGGATGAAACAATTGCTGAGACAGCTCGTTTAGTAAGCAAAGATGGAGCCCTAGTGTTTGTGCTCAAGTGAAACTGCAAAACTGAGTGCACTAACGCACATGGGCTGCAATGAACACCAACTCTATCTCAGACAGACCCAGTAGAGCAAGATGTGATTTGGAACAGCGTGCTGCACATTTAAATAAACTTGATGAGATAGTCATGCACCTAGAAGAGCTTGCAAGTGATGAAACACAGAATTCACTTGGAAATATTTGCTCAGCTCTGCTGGAAGCTGATGGGCAGATATTTGCGGGTGAACACGTACGTGCAATGTTTGGGATAAGGAAAAGAGCCTTGAAAGTTGTCAGCAAAATGTAAAAAAAAAAAACCAAACATAACAAAAACCAGGAAGATGTATCTCTCTTTCTTTAGCTTTCCAGGTAATGGTCTTTGAGGCTGGAGGTAACGTTTGTCTTGCATCAACTACAGCATTTTACCAGTGACCCCATAAGAACTATTACTGCTGAGCTGGCAGAAACAGGAAATATAAATATTTAACGTTTCAAAGGCTCAAGGGAACAAAGAGAGACCTCTGAGGTTCTGCTGCAGGCTGTGATGTTTAAGAGCAGCCACCCAGTGTTGAGGTTTTGCTTGCTGCAATGTGTGCTTTCTATTGCTTCACTCTCAAAGTCCACAGCAACGACAGTAAAAACCATGCAGCTTTAGGTTGCATTTCTTAGACCAGCATGGATGGTGCACCTTAGGAGTACAGTGCAAAGGGGTTTGGGCACTGCCTCTACACGCTTATAGAATTTAATCTTTGTAAATTGTTGTGATGACCTCAGTTCCTACAGCTTTCAGTCCTGAGATGGAACAGCTCAGCGAGTTCCCTGGAACTACAGCAGAGATTGCACAACATGAAACTTCCATAGTACAAAATCTGAACTTACAAGATGGATCTGTTTCCATCCTTTCCATTCCCACTGTGGGTGTGGGGAGCTGAGGTGTCACTGTGTTCCTTTGTTTTCACTTCACTGTCCTTTTGGCCATCAAATCTTTTAGTCTTGCTAGTGCTTTAGTAGAAAGCTGAGAAATGGCACTGAGAAATGCAGCCAGAGTGGCATAGGGTACCATTTCAGGAGGGCGTGTGGGCAATTAGAGAAATTGGAAAAAAGAAAGACTTGTTCTCCTCCATCCCAGCTGCCCCAAGTGGGCAAGGACTGAATAACTTCTGACAACCCATGGACTGTGCACTGGCTGGACCATTGCCTCCTAGTTTCTCCAGGGACAAACAAGATCCAAAGGGAGTCAAAGTTGAGTCTTTGAGTTGGTGTCTATGAACTATGGCTCAGGTCTCAAAGTCTTTGTTAGTTTGAGCAAAATCTGGAAGACTTTTTCCTGTTGCTGTCACCTATAGTCGATACAGCAATTAGGCTTCTGCATAGGTAAGAAACAAGTTAACCACAGAGAAGAACTTTTAGGGAGACTTTTGATTTTGCCAGTGCCAGGGCTAGGAAAGAAAAAAAAAAAAAAAATTGCAAATAGCCAGCTTATATTTTATCTAGAGAGACATCATTAACTTTTATCTGCCAGGAAGCAAGCCATGGGGAGTAGTTCCTGAGTGGCTGGGATGGTGTTTGGACTGTTTTCAAGAGTACAGATGGAGCAGTGCTGCACCATTTACATTTTTAATGCAATTGTATATTGCAAATAATCAGAATTTCCGAATGATTGTTCTCCGAGTAGTCTGGGAACAGCTGGGAGTGAAAGTGGTCAGAAAACAGTCATATGAGAGAAGTTATTAAACTCTGATGTTCTCTTTTCTTCAATGGTGCGTAACTGTTTTCAAATGTACGTTAAGTTGGATATATCTCCCTGCCCTAAGGTGCTTAGCATTGCCTGGTGTTGTTGTGAGCAAAGTGCAGGACCTGGCACTTGGTCTTGTTGAAACTTGTACAGTTGGCCTCATCCTAGCAATCCAGCCTATCCAGGTCCTTCTGTAGGGCCTTCCTACCTTCTTGCAGAACAGCAATTCCTCCCAGCTTGGTGTCATCTGCAAACTTACTGAGGGTGCACTCATTCCCATTGTCCAGATTATCCATTGATCTCTACTCTTTGGAGATCTGTCCAGCTTGTTTTCAATGCTGTCTGCCCTGTTGGATAGAACACAACAGACTGTCTTCTTAAGGATCTTGAGTATCTCCAGCTCAGTTTAAATCTTCAGCATTGTGGTGCCTTGTCCTGGCTGTAGGGGGAGGAATATTATTGGCCTTCCCATGGCACAGACAGCAGTTAAGGAGAACTGAAAAAGAGGAAGGGCAGGCTTTGCTACAGATGAGTGTGTCCAAGAGCTTGGAGGGAACGTCTGTAGCTGTAGTGAAGAAGGAGGATGGATGTACAGACGAGGCTCTGATTTCTGATAAAATTTCAGTCATTATTTTGACACGTTCTCAATGCTGAAGTTTAAGTTGGCTGGCAAAAAAAAATAATGTCAACTTCAGTTTGGAAGATGCACTCACATCTCAGCTTGGGTGTGATGGCACATACACATATGATGTGGCACTACCCAGTAATGTGGCTCTGATAAGCTTTCCTTTTTGCACTTTCTGCTTATCCTCCCTCCCCCCAGGCATGGCTTTTTTTTTTCTAGCACGCTCTCTGTTTTCATGTGTGCTTTTAGCAAGTGGCACATGAGCCTTTTCCTTGTTTGTAGCATGACTTTTTTTCTAGGATCTCAGCACAACAACATGGAATGAATGCAGTGACATTCAAGGCTCACACCTGGGCAGCTGTTTATTATCATGCCTTACAGCTACATGGCCTTTATGGGTCTTTGTCCTAAAGTACTTTCAATATTAGTGCTACCTACCAGAATCCACCCATCTGCCATCCGAACAGATTCCTGCAGTGTGCAGCCTTGCTGTTCTCTGCCATCCTGCAGTCTTGTGAGAAGGAAGGAGCTCCCAGCAACTGTGTGCTTCGTCCAGGAAAGATGAATAAACTGTGGCAACGCTGTGAAATAAAAGCTGGTGTGGGTTTATGAGCACTGTTGAACTGTCACAGCTGTGAACTGCATTTGGCTCATCTGGAAGATATCCCTGGTCAGAGCCAGGGACAGAAGGAACTCTTCTGATGACTTTGCTTGGCTTAGCTTTGCAACATCATTATTTATCACTTTTGGAGTGCAAAGCCCAGACTGAGGAGGAGATGAATTGCTTGTTCTTTCAGCGTTGCTTGGAACATGACTTGCTTTGAATAAAGATGGGAGTAGCTTTCCTTTTTTGACTGCAAGTACTTGGAGGTTTTTCCCAAAAATAAGAATATGTAGCCACCACTATAGCACAAGCTATGAATGTAGCAATGAGGAATGGCAGGGAGGTGTGATATTGGCATTGCAGAGTATTGATAGGATGCTGAAGGCTACCTTAATCCTAATGTTGTACACCCAGAACAAGCAAGTAGACACAGTAGTCTCAAAGGGGCAACCTGTAGTCAAGAAAGTATAAGCAATCAGTCACAAATATGGGGAAAATGGAGCAAAAAAGCAAATAAGGGAGGATGAGGAATGGTCCTATAAGTGATGTTTTGGTTCATCTGCATATTAAAAAACACACTCATCAGTATTGAGATGAGGTTAAAATGAGACAGCAGCAACCTCATGCCAAATGCAGAATCTTTGAGCCCCATAATACACGCATGCAGCAAAGTTGCAATAGAGGAAGCGATTAGAAAAGGGAAATAGTTTTGTAAACAGCACTATATAAATAACTGCACTCCTGTTAGGGGTTGTGCTTGCTTTGTGAAGGATCGCCAAGGACCTCACTCCACTCAGAATTAACATAGAGGCTCTGCATGGATTCTGAATCTTCTTATTGACTGTGTGCATTGGGCCTGAAGCCCACTAGGAAGAGCAATTCTTGGGGCTCCCAAAGCAGCCTTGTCCAGTCTAGCTCGTTGATGTTGGCAGTGGAGGACAGAATGTCTGGTAGAGCCATTAGTTACGTTGCCTGCACTTGGAAAGTGAGCCTAGCAAGTACTGAATGCCTTGTGTTGGAGTGGGTACAGAGAGCAACTTGCCCAGTTGCAGCTTGGCATCAGTTAGCTAAATGCTAAGGTGTCAGGTCTGCCCTGTCCCTGTGATTCTTTACAAAGCTTTCCATACTGAAGAAACTTTGTAATTTTTCAAAAAAATCCCATTCATTGCTGTGCAGGGAGTGAGTGCTGAGCATTAGGAGGATCTGATAGGGGAAACCAAGTGGTCACAGACGCTTGTTTGGTGAGCTGGGCTCTGGTTTGGCAAAAGATCAATGTGGGACTTCCTCAGGTGTGTGCTAATTAGCAAAGGGCTTAGAAGGCAAATGGGCCTGGGGTGTCCCAGGGGTCTGCTCTTGTGACTGGAGGGTGTGTTCAGTGCTTTGTGCTGATGGGTCATGGTGTCAGCCGTGTCCTGGTGCACGGATTCCCATTCTGTTCCTAGGAAACTGGGGGGTTCCAGCTGCTAAGTGCTTTCTGTTGTGCCTGGGACACAAAAGTGCTGGTAATGGACTAAGGAAAGCGTTGCCTCACCAGCTTTCAGGTTAAAACTCATGGCTAAAAGTTAAAAAAATGCCTACATTCTGCCACTGCCTTTGGAGCTATCAGGTATCTAGCACTTCTTTTTAATGACAGCACTAAGGAAAAATACAGCAGTCCATCTCTTATCAGAGAACTGCTGCTAAATGGAGAAAAGCTGACAGCAAATATTTACTCTCAGATCAATTCTGTTTAAAGTGCAATGTTTGTAGCAGAGCTTGAACACAGGAAGGTCAGATATAGTATCAAGGCTGCATGTATATAAAGACAGGGATATGCAGTGGACACTCTTGCTTAGATGGGGAAAACACGAGAGGATTTTGAGAGGCACACTATGAGGAGCTTGATTTTTGTCCTCACTCTGAGCGTTTTCTCATGTTCAGGTAAGCTGTTCAGAATTTTTCAGTCCTTTTTCATATGGCTCAGTTAAGAAAAAGAGTGAACTCTAATGGAACTGTGTGTCTGCCTCAGGGTTTCCAGTGTACGATTATGAACTCCCTGTCACAGAAGAGGCTCTCAATGCTTCTATTGCAAGGATCAATGCTCAGTCTTGGGGGCCAAACCTGTATGGTGTTGTCAGGAGCCACGTTAGACATGTGAGTGCACAGAACAACTGAGATCCTTTACCTTCAATATGCTTTGCTGACTTGGAAAACTCTTTTATTTTGCCTGATCTTGGAAATGCACATTTAGTTGGAGTTCTCTGATGTGTCTTGGAAGAGGGTGGTCTGAGGCATTGTACAAAGCTATGGCTTTAAATATTCTTTGTATGTGCAGTTTTAATTAAAAGCATGTTGGGAGCTCAAACTGACCACCCCTAGAACAGAAGACTTTGATGGATATCCTTAAAGATTTTGCTCAAAAATTAATTCAGAAAAGAGCTGGTATTTTTCAAATACCTCCAGCTCACTGTTTTGCTTTGGGCATAAAATAATCTGGTTTCCATCTGATGGAGGTATTCAGTGCAGCTGAATATTTGCCCTCTGGGCGAGCACTCTGCATAAGGAGCTGACAAATAGTGATCCTACAAGCTGCACCAACTCAGTGTTTTGCAGTTCTGTGATTTGCTTTCCGGGCACTGCTTGATTTGGCCTTTCTCTTACCAGGTTGACACGTGGAACAGCAATGATTATAGACTAGAGCTGCAGCTCAGTATTCGTGAAACCGAATGCACAAAAGCTTCAGGAAGAGACCCGTTTACATGTGGCTTCAAAGTAGGGCCTTTTGTGGTAAGTGCCTCTGGTGTAAATGGGAAACTCCCCTCAGTGCAGGGTGATCTCTGGACAGGTTGAAACATTACTGATTGGTTCTCAGAAGACAAAAAAAAAGCCCAAATACAACCTGCAGAATAGAGTGGGTATTACATGGGAAGGGGCCACGTTGAGAAACTCTTGTTTCTGACCAGTGAGGAATACATGAGATGCTCTGAGCTGAAACAAGAGGATGCTTGCTTTGGAATGGCATGAGGTAAAAGTGTCTGTGTGCTTTGCAAACAAATCCTGGAAGGAAAACATAGCTGCTTTTCCAAGTTAAGAGGATGGTAAAACTGGTACTTGACCTGATTTATTTTCTACCATGCGTGTAGGCAAGAAGTCAGGAAAACAGGAGATGAGAACAGAGTTGGCAGTCTGGATAGGATGGTGTGCAGCATCCTCACAGCTTTGTGCTGCAGCATTTAGTAAGTCTAGTTGATGTGAGGTAGGGATGTTATGCTATTTGGAAGGTTGCAACAAGGAAGGATTTGGCGACTAACCTTGTTCTTTTACTCTCCTGAATTCTTGTCTCTTTTCTTCTGTGAATGACTGCCAAGTTCATCGATCCTTCCTGGACACAAAGTTTAGAGGAAAGGAAGGATTTGGGGAAGGCACTGAAAAGGTGGATCAAAGGCTTTTCTGGTAGATAATGAGTTGTGCTACCAGCCACTGGAGGCAGTTTATGCCCCCAAGAGAGAGGCAAATGTCTCTTCGGGTATTACTACTCTTGAGTTGAGTGGCTTGTGTGTGCGTAGAAGGAGCAACACCAAACTGATGAATGTTACTAAGTTTTCTTCCAAATCAGAGGGATTGGTGGCTGTGAAGTTATTACTGCGTCCTAAACGGACACTATCCCATAGGTCCCTCAAATCCCAATCAGAGGGCACCTGATTAGATCTACCTCTTTTAGATTAGATTAGATTTGAGCGAAGGCCTGGAATAGGTTCATCTTGATGTGTATACTGAGCATATTCATAAAGATTGAATGTAAAGAGATGTGACCCCACCTTAGGCACGACAGTTGTGTGATTGAGAGGACATGTCCTGTTTCTCTTCTTGTTGGTGCAGTACAGCATGAAAGAATGTGAGGATGTCACATTTCCAAACCTGGGTGCCAGATTTCCAAATCAGAGAGACAGCTTCTTTAATGGTTGTTCAGCTTCTAGAGGTGGAGCTGCCATCAGCATCGCCCTGGGTAGATTTTCTGTTTGTGATCGGTGATGCTACAGCCATTAAAAGGTTGGGAGAACTTTTTTCCTAACACTAGCAGGTTCAAAGCTTCACGCAGATAATATACAATTATGGATCAATAAATTGTGTGAAGTTATATACTGCTGGAATATATTGACCTGGCTGCAGACTGCTCCCAGAATTTGTTAGGCATGTCGCTTCAATTTTGTCCTTTTGGAATTTGATTAATAACTCCCTGTAAAGATTTCCCACTTAAACTCCCATGAAGTGCTTTGCACTGTAGCTTTGTTCCATCAGATTCATTCTATTTTTATCTGTTACAGCCAACTGCTGTCTGCAAAAGTGTTGTGGAAGTCTCCGGTGAGCAGATTGTGAATGTTATTGTGCGATGCCATCAGAGCACATTCAGCTCTGAATCGATGAGCAGTGAGGAGGTAAGGAAGTGAAAAACTGCTTTTTTGCTACCTGGGAACATAAAAATTCTGCTTATCCTCTTTCAAGGAGAAGTCAGGTATTTAAGTGTCAAGTCAATCTTTGCTTTGACAGTCTGAAGCAGCAATTCAAGGACTTTTACATATCAAATCACTTAGCGGTGTTCCCACGTTGGCAGTGGAAAAAACTGAGGCGTGAGGGGGCATGGAATTTGCCCATAATTCACCACTATGTCCCACCCAAAATAGAGCAGGCACTTAAGTCTTGAGTATTTTGTCTATGTGCTGTCGTGTTGCCAGAGGACACTCCATCCCAATGGTGGCACGTGCCACGGTGTCTTTATTCTGTCCTTACTCAGACGTCTGGTAACCTCCTTGTTCTGTCTTCTGTGCTGTGGAAGCTTCTGATGTCTATTTAGAGGCAACTGGAAGTTTTCAGCATAAAGCTGGTTGTGATTTGAAGTCCAGCTGCCTCCTCTAATGCTTCACGTTCCTTCCTATGAGAGGCTTGACCTTGCTCGATGGATGCCTGAATGGAGTGTGAATCTCTGTGACAGTCTGGCACACCCACCAAATGTGACACTCTTTCTCCATTGAAATATACACCATGCCTGTGCCTGGAAAATAGTGATTGGCACATCTTAGAGACAGAAACAAATTCTGGCTCTGTTATCAAATCCCTCAGCTGAGCATGTAATCATAGTATAGGTGAAGAGAGTTTGCTCCTTTGAGATTTATGATCCATTCATCTTTACTTTTGAGCTCTCAGCCAGTTTCTAAGGTATGATTAAATGCTGACCCAATCAGTAAATCCCTGCTAGCTGCTTTCGGATTGTACCAGTATCCAATTTTTCCTTGAATTTATTCTTGAAATTGTATGCCTGCACTTACAGCATAGGCCTGCAATGAGTACTGTGCTTGAGGGTTATATTCAAGGAGTGAAGCTAGTTTCACAAGCAAGGTGGCACAGGATCTATGGACAGCATTTTTGTTTATGGAAGCTGCACGTGGAGAAGGATTCCATGTCGTGTTCTCCTTATTTGAATTGCCAGCTTTTGTTCAGAATCTCTACTCAGATGGAGACAGTAAATGCACCACAGGAACTCTTGATTTGCAGAGCAGAAAGACAGTGTGTGAAGTACTGAAATATGTACAGCAGTTTTGCATGTTCAGTCTGTCCTCTGTGTTAAGCATAACTCTCATTTAATTGGGCACTAACTATAAAAACATGCTTCTATAAGCAGAGCTCTTCCTGCAAGTCTTCTTTAACTGTCACTTAAAATTCAGTGCTTCTGCCAATATTCCTGCTGGGGGATGTATTTCCTACAAATTTAATAAGGAATAAATGCTAAAGAGAATTATTGCACATGAAAAAGAAAGTCTTTCTGAACAGGGTTGCGCTGCAGCTTTTGCTCTGTGGGTTGTAAACTCAGTGAAAGGGATCTCAGGTTGGCTCGCTGTGAATGATGTTGATGTAGTGCTGGTGATATCTGGGTAGGAGATAAAGATAAAGGAGATGATTGGGGTCGAGGTCATACTACTGTGATAGGAATCTATAAAATAAGAATATGGAGAGCTTTAAAAACAGTAACTTGATGAGTTGAAGAGGTGCCCTGTGTAGCTAGAACAAACTCATTCAGCTCTCTGAGTCCTGTTCTCTTGGCTGTATCTGCACTAAAGCTCAGGTCAAGTCTTAGGTACCAATTTCTTTTTGAACAAACTGCTTTAATTTACAGATGATGCATATGCTGATGACAAGCCCAAGGAAGCGAGGCAGCAGTCGCTCTGAAGGTAAGCCATGCTGGACACTCCTGGCACAGGTTGGTTTGCCATTTGCATTGGCCACGTGGAGGTCATCTGTCTGAGAAAGAGGAAAATACAAAATGCCAGCTGTGTGCTCAGGTCACATCCAGCTTCTGTTACTGTGGAGGGGAGCTTCTCACTGAGAAAATGGTGAAGGCGTGGGGGTGCAAGACAGGGCAGTGCTGAAGCTATAAGCTTGCAGCCGTTTTCAGAATTGATGGATTTGTGTTTTCATAACCTGTACCTGTGTGCAAACTTACGGTTGTCTTGATGTGCAGAATGCTGAAGAAACATGCTTGACAGCATGCAGCACTCATGCGTGTCTCCACGTTCTTTCCATTTTTGTTTCTGAAGCCTTCTCATCAAGGGGAAGAGGCCGCATCAATGGTGACTGGCATAAACCTGATTATACTAGCCCTGGCAAGATCGAATAATGCAGTTTGGGTGAGTATCAGAGAATCCTAGAATGGCCTGGGTTGAAAAGGACCACAGTGATCATCTAGTTTCAAACCTGCTGCCATGGGCAGGGTCACCAACCATCAGACCAGGCTGCCCAGGGCCACATCCAGCCTGGCCTTGAATGCCTCCAGGGATGGGGCATCCACAAAACAGCATGCTTGGAGTATAGCTCCAAGTGAGGATTTTATGCATACCAAGTTTGCAGGTTTTGAGGCAGAGTGGGAAAGAGACTGCTCAGCATAAAAGACTTCTTTGGGAACATGCTTCTTGACTGGGAGCATGTTAGAAGCCATTGCAACCTGAGGCTTGCTTATGGGGAAATCAAGGTGTATCACTTGGCAGTGGGACTTTGGACAGGGCATTAACACAGATAGAGATGAGCAAGTCACCTGCCATCTTTATGCCAGTACTATCTTCTCACCCACAGCTTGTTCCCAGCTCTTAAATGTCTTTGTGCTGACACTAACTTAACGGGGCCTTGAGGCTGCATAGTTCAGAAAAAAAGAAGAAAAAAAAAAATTAGTAATAAGGTATCCAAAAGAATGCAGTTTGCCCAGGGCAAGTGTTTGTTGTAGAAAAGCTGTGATGGAGGTGTTTGGAGCTCAGGTAATGGAATGATAGTGAAAGGTACACAAGATTCAGTGGAGCTGGCAAAGCTTAACCTACACAAACCACCTTAGCAGACCCACTTCTGAAGCTCTATGTGGGAGAAACTCTCATTTCTGCTCATGTGTTACCGACCATTTTATGGAGTGAAAAAAGGGGAAGTGTCTTTGAGAGCATTTTAGCAATAGAGAATGAATGTCATGCTCGGGCATGCTAAACTGATTTAAAATAGTTGGAAAAAGGAGAGGAATTATTTGGCACTATGTCTGTGCAATCAGAAGGGTTTCACACATTCACTAGCAGGTGTTTGTCCCTGTAGACTGACTACAGAATGGAATGCTGCATGTGTGGAGCTCAATTCAAGCCCTCTGCCTTTGAAACAACAGTTTTAGATGTTATTTAGCAGCAGTGACTCACCAACAGCATGTTGTTCATAAACATATCCGAGGCAAACCTGTGTGTGCTGAAGGAGACGCGGCCCTACTCTCATAGAAAATAGACATGAAAGGAAAACACAGTCATTTGGTTAAGTCAGATCTTTGTAAAAATGCTTTCCTTAAATCCGTATGCTGCTTTGGTTTAGCCATGAACCTGCAAAGGTGCTGGTTTTATTCCTCTTACGGGGATCACTGACTTTTCTGAATGCTTTTGAACTTCCTCGATGATACGCAGTGGCATTCTTGGCATGCGCTCTGCATCCAACACATACCAAAATTATTTCATGTGTTTGAGGTCAAGGAAACTTGTTCATGACTTTTTTTTTTTTTTCCTGCTGTGTTTTGGTAACTGTGTGATCATGGCAGGCAGCATTGCAAGCCCATCTACGATGATGGTGTTTGCTAGGTCATGGGAAATACTGTGCTGTGCTTTGAGATAGCAGAAGCTCAGCTGGCATATTCTCTCAGATGAGAATATTTTGGAGGAGGCTGGGGAAACAGATTTAATGACCGAAGGCTTTCATCTCTTACTCAATAAACCTGTTGTTGACAGGCAAAGCTAGACGAGTTCAGGTAAGAAATGAAATGTGATTCTATTTTATGCAACAGGGTGGGTAACTGACCCCTGCAAGAATTGCTAAGGCAAGCTGCTGAAAGAACATTTCATGCTGGAGTTATCATTTTCTGAAGTAGATCATCTTTTTGGCTACAGGAATTATTTCAGGAGAACCCTGTGCCAGAGTGTATGCAGGAAGCTAGGCTAAATGGTCTCACAGGTGCTTTCTGTCTCTCTGTTTTTATTTATTCGAATGTGCCAAATATTCAAGAGGAAAAAAATCAGTGCAACTGTTATATAAAAGATGTTTTCAGGTCTGCAGTGTTCAGACCTACCAACCTGCTGCTGCCAGCCAGGGGTTACCAAATTGCATATGAAAGAACCACACCAATGACTAAAGAGCTTATTTCATTGGCAAGTGCTAATCAGATTTTCTGAATTAATTTCCTAGTGCATCCCTGGAACTGGGGAGGCTGTGAATATTACTTGTCGTGCTGTGGACTGGCCTCTCCAACAAATCATTTGGGCACGTGAACAAGTGACAGCAGGAGAGCCAGCTGCTGTGCAAAGCTATCACAGCTTAACAACCTGAGCCTGCAACAAGTGTTAAGGTCGTTGGTTAGATATAGCACATATCTAGCTCTGCCAGCCTTTAGTGCAAGGTGCAGTCCAACCTGTGGCTTATGCCTGTGGTCACCAGCAGTGCTTGGTTTGCTTGGCCAGGAAAATAAAGCATGTCATTGCTTGCATTAGATGTGTAGGTTGTGAGTCGTTAACCACGCAGGGAAGGTGTTTTGTTTGTTTTAACACGCAGTGGGGTTCCTTCTGCACAAAGGGCTGTGATTTCTTCCTGGAGTTTTCTACGTGTTCTTAAAATGATCCTCTGGCTGAGTTCTCATGTGATGTAGCTGGAATGGTGGCAGTTGGCTATCAGTCAGTAGACTGTCATCCTTGGCTGTTAGGGCTCTTTCAGTGAAAGAATAACTGGTAATATTGGGCCTCTTCCACTCATACCCAAGAAATCCAGGATCCTGATCTCAGAGTGAACTTTGTTTCTCCTATTTCCAGAAAAGCAGCAGTGCAGCAGCATGCATAGCCCTCCTGGGGCACAGAACTAAAAGCTTTTATCCCCAGTGTTCTTATTACAAAGCCATCAGAGGGAAGGGAAATCCTTGCAGAAGGGGATCTTTTGTGTAGTGCATGAGCTCCATGTCCTGATCAGCCCTGAGAGAGAAAGCGAGGCCCATTTACCTCCTAATGACAGGCAGCCATTGTGTTCCTCTTGCCTTGGAGTCTGTGATTGCAGAGCTCTGGGTGTTACCTGGCATTTATGACAGCATGCTCTCCTACGTTCCGACCCTTTGTCACTACCACATGTGTGAGCATTTGTTTCTGGCACCAATCTCACCCATAGAATTGACTTCCAGAGAATTTTCACATTGCCATGGTTACAAACATGATGGAGATACGGTGCAGGCACTCACGTGTCCTCTTAGAAAAACAGATCTCAGATCCCTTTGTGCATGTTTAATTCAAATGCATTTCTCAGAAGACCATACAGCTGCTTATAACCTCAACCACCTCTGCTTTTGAGACTCTCCAGTATGGGTTGGTTTGTATCCACTGTATTGCTTATGCTTTTTCTAACAGCTTGGGTTTATCTCTCTCTTTTTTATTTTTTAAACGCTAATTAGCAATTAATGTGACATTTTTGGACACGTGGTTTTTTTGTGTGTGTGTGTATGCAAAACAGATTCCTCACTATATGATTGTGATGATAAATAAGAAGCAATTCAGTGAAGTTGAATACCCTTTTTTCCTGGGCTGTGGATGTTCGGTTAATTCTGCTAAGGAAGCAAATTTTGAGCTACAACTTTTCTCCCCCACCTCTTTTTCTTGGATGAGATCAGAGAATGAGGGATATCAAGATTCAAGGATCATGGAATGAATCATAGAATGGCTTGGGTTGAGAAGGACCACGATGATCATCTAGTTTCAACCCCCCTGCTAAATGCAACCGCTGCTAGGATGCAACATGTGAAAAGCAAACCTGATGCATTTCCTTCTCTTTTTCAGGAAAAAAAACTATTCTGTGCTGAAGTGAGTCTTTCCTTAAAATCACCTTCTGCTTTACAGCCAACTGGCCATTGGATGAGTTCATCAGGTGCTGAATGGGTGCCCTGCTCAGTCAGTAGTGTTCTGACACATTACAGCTCATCAGGAGGACTGTCTCAGACACCTAATGTAACTCTGTATATGTAGTATGTGTTGTACCATCTCATAGCAATGATATTAAAGGATCAAAGGACTGCTGTTGCATCTTTGTGTTCTGCATTGCTCTCCAGGCACAAGTCTTTTCAGTCCTGTCCCTTTCTCTGCACTCTGTGCATGTGTCCCCCTTCTGCAGTCCTATAGGAAGGGACTGTGCATCTTGGCTTTTTTTTTTTTTTTTTGGCTTTTTTTTTAATATCTCTGCCATGAAGAATGAAAATCTAGTTTGCTCTCTGGTTATAATTAGGACACATTAGTGGCAGGGATCTGTCCATCACTCATGGGATACACTGCCAGTCCACTGTTATTGCGGTGCATAGGATATTTAGATTATACATACACAGTTATTGTCTGAGCTAAAAAATCCTACGTGTTCAAGAATGAAAAGTGGGGTTGCCTTTGACCTCCAGATGTGACCCTCATGATGAATGAGTAGGAAAGGTCTTCTGATCCTTTAGCATTGATGTTATGGGTGTCATAGAGTCATAAAGCCATGAAGGTTGGAAAAGGATCACCCAATCCAACCACCAGCCCACCCCCCACCATGCCCCCTGACCACATCCTCAGTGCCACATCTCGATGGTTCTTGAACACCTCCAGGGACAGTGACCCCACCATGAGCAAAAACTTCTCTGAAGGCAGGACTTTGTCGTCATGTCTCTTGGTCATGAGGGCAGGATCTGCAGTCAGGCATCATGGTAGCATGTCCAGGGGCTGTAATATTTCTTCTTGACTGATGTATAAACTGCAATGAAAGGCCACCCCTCTCCACTGCACGTGGGTCACCTGTATGCTAATCATCTATGTGCACTTCTCTGCAAAGTTTGCAAAGCAAACACTTTTTTTTTTTTCCCCAGAAAAAAATGGATTTCAGGTACTTGAATCTCCTTGCTGTATGTATACAAATACCTTCACACCCAGAAGCTGATGTGACATCTGCTGTGCAAATGTTGCTCTGGGGCTGCAGAGTAATATTTTGTCTGCATTACTCAAGTCTTCTGTGGTCTCAGTGCTGACTCTAGCACTTGTTATTCCAACATACTAACGATAGTTGCTATGGGTGTTCCCTTCCAACTCCCATATCTGCGTGTCTGTTCTGAGAAGCAACATCCATGTCCAAGAGCAAATCTCACTGGGACTGATGCATGAAACCATATCAGGGTCCTGATTCTGTTTGCATTCAGTCATGTCTTCACTCCAGCGAGCTCCAAGTACAGTGAAAGACTCCAAAAAACACCCATGTTGCAAAAAGAGCCAGCCCTTTTTGCACTCCAGCACCAAGAAATATTTTGACATACTGTCAAATTCTCTGTTCTGCATCTGCATGCTCTGCTCTCCATGGCCCCTCTCCACAGCATCTCAGTTCGTCCCCGTGGAAGAAAGAAAACTGTTGACTTCTTATTCTCAACGAAAACCTAATTAAAGCTTCATTCGTGGCAGTTGGTTCTTTTAGGATTGCAGAATGTCAGGGATTGGAAGGGACTTTGAAAGATCATCTAGCCCAGTTCCCCTGCCAGAGCAGGAACAGCTGGATCAGGTCACACAGGAACACATGTATTATCCTATATAATAATAGGCTTAGAGCATGTTACCCTCAAAACCATGTTTATAAGCAAAGAGAAAATATATATAAAGACGAGAAATTGTTAGTATTATTGAAATCTTATCAGTTTTAAGAATTTATTCTCATCCAATTATTATAGAAAGGGAAATATATACATACATACATACATATATAATGTTTCAGTGAAACAGTTAACATATTATAGTCACCCTTCCTAGCATCTTCCCCTTTTTTGGTTCTATGCTCACTCTTCCACTGATTCTCTGGGCCATTAGGTTGGTGGCTTCAGCCTGGTAACAGGCATGCTTAGGCCATTTGCCAGCATCTGGGGGCATTCACTAGGATGACTGTTGGCTGCTGCTGCTTTACCCCACTGTGATTCATCTGGGTCTTTACATGTTTTTTGCTTTTACAAGCCAAGTATTCTGTGTATGATGTACTCTACACATGTTACTTGGGGGGGAGGGGGGGAAGGGGTCTCAATGCCCTTCCTGCCCTTCCATCAACATGTGGGGAAACGTGATGTAGTGGGCATGGTGGTAATGTGTTGATGGTTGGACTAGTTGATCTTAGTGGTGTTTTCCCACCTTAATGATGCTGTGGTTCTATGAGATACGTGGGGATTTGTGCTCCAGGGCACAGCAGCATTTCATTTCCTGGATCTTCTCTTTGCCATCATGTGCTGGAATTACTGGCAATTGTGAGGTGTTTGGTGCTGCATGAAAATAGTCTAGAAATGTTCTCAAAGGCAACAGCTTGCTTCTCTTGAGCGACAGCTGGGGGAAATAAGCCCATACTCAGAAGAAGCTTATTTCTCATCGTGAAGGAATGTGAAGATTTCCTGGCATACACCTTACTGTCAGCAGCTTAATCTCAGGTGAGTGACAAACTAGGTTGACCTTTGGACGATCTCTCTGAAATGAAGGATAGGCCTTCATAGCTAAGCCTATTTCCTAATTTGGGGCAGTGAGATGTCGGGACTCAAGCATTTTTCAGCCTCGACTCTACCACAGAATGTGCAGTTCTCAATACATTTACAAGTGCAAATTCAGCACAGAGGCTCGGGAATACATAAGGAAACACAGCTGTGCTGAGGATGGAGTGCATCCCTTGCAGCAGCCAGTTGGTAGATGATGCTGAGCTGCTGTTTGTGAGCCCAGCTCTCTGCTTCTGCATCCCACTGGTGGCAATGCCCACTAGGTGTCAGGATTGAAGCAAGGCTGATGCAGTGGAGAAAGGGTCTGAGTTTTCAAATTCTTCTGATTCTTAACGTTTTTTTAAAAATTCCTGACTTCTACCCCGCTGTGCCATAAAGTAAATAAAGGGAAGAAGAACCTGTTTGTTTGAAGGCTGGTGAGAACAGGGGAAGAGAAAGGAGAGAGAAAGGAGAAAGCAAAAGAGTCTCAGCCTGCCCAGAGTACTTGCATTATGTGAGCTTATATTCTGCTCCAGGCACAAAGTTAATTTTCCTTTTTAATGCTGAAGTCAGTAGACTCTTCTCTTTCCTCCATGACAAACTGCTGCTTTTTGATGAAATGGTCATTTGTCACGTTATCCATCCGTGAGTTGCCTTGAACTATAGGCTGTAAGATGCCTTTGGTGAGAGGAGGATGCTGGTTGTGGAAAGGGCTTCACTGTAGGGCTGCAATTTCTAGAGGTTCAGGTTTGATAGAGGGCTGTGGGACCTGGAGATTTTCTGTGCCATTTGATGGAGGTTTCTGCAGCTGGTTCTACTGGATTCATGGGTCAGGGACATGCCTCTTCACAGCCTTCAAGTGCTGCTTGTTCTTCAGACTTTGATGCTGAAACCAGATTCAGCTGCATGTACCCACCTTGACCACCAACATGTGGTTCTAGGGATTCATCTAGATAGATGTCAGAATATGTCAGGGGGAGGTGAAACTGGAACCAACAGGGAGAAAGTTGGAAGCTGAGATGTTCTGTTGGCTTCCAAGAGCCTGGAGAAGTTCATGGCATTAGCTAGCTGTGAGATCTGGGGCTGAAGCAAAAGACCACCTGGAAAACTGAGTTTGGCAGGATCCCAGGGACCACAGACAGTGATTAATGACAATTTTGAAAGGATCTTATGTGTTTTCTTGAGGCTGAATCTTTTTGTAGGCAGTTGGGTAGGTGCTGCTGCTGGCTGAGCCTCCAGATCTGGGATAAATAATGAAGAAACAGCCTCCAAAAGTGAAGGCTATTAATTTAAATGGGAAAAAAAAAAAAAATAAAACAAAAAAAACAGAAACCAGCCTGTAATCTCAGTAAAAATAGGTACTGAGCAAAGGTGGTTAGAAATATTAATCCTGGAAATTAAAGCAGCCAGCCTTGTGTCCACACTGACCATATTGACTGAAATGATATAGGAAGTACACTTGGCATATAGCAATATCATGAAGTTTTACCAGTGTTGTTTTTGCAGAGAAAATTTTGGATGCATCAGGAAAACAGAAGCCTGGTCTAGAGTTCCCAAAAGCCTCCTGACAGGCCTTTGTGCAGAGAATGCTAGAGGAGTGACATAGGCACGATTTAATGAAGCATCATGGCTCAAAAACAGGCATGGACAAAATTACAAAGTGAGTGGATGGCACTTGACAAGTGCAGCTGGTTGGTTGTTGTAGATAACCTCTGAGAATGCAGTGAGTGGCTTTTTGGTGCCTCCACAAGCATCATGTTTATTTACAAAAGGGCTGCGCCTGTGGGCAGCAAAAGCCTCAATACCAACCATGAAGGAGGTTGAAACTAGATGAGTTTTGAGGTCCTTTCTAACTTAAGGCATTCTGTCACTCCTCGTTACCCTTGTGTGTCTTAGAGGTTTTTAATTTTCCTTGGTATTTGTATATTGAAGGCAGTTTTGTTCAACAGTGAGGCATTGTCAGGTATTTTGTGAAATACAGAGGGGACAAGAAAATGGAAAAAACTCTGGGATTCACTGATGCAGGGGCTACGAAGGAATATCTTACACTGTTCCTGCTCAGCACAATGGCCTTAAAGAGTATTTTGAGGGGAAGAAACACTGAATTTATGAAATGTTAGAACTGATAGCAAGAGCTATGATAGCAAGAGCAAGAGCTTTTGATTTGATTGGTTTTCCAAGTTTAAAAATGGTATTTTATGAACTGTAACCCTTTTATCTTGTTGGAAGGAAATGAAATGAACACTTTTCCACCGAACTGTTTCACCATCTCGAGTTCCCTACGTGCTTTTAAAAGATTTACCAGTCCTGATGGTGAATGGCCAAAGCAATGCCATTTGCTTTCTGTCATTGGAGCAAGACAGCAATCATTTTTCAACACGTGAGCATAACCAGAGCACTTTGAGCTAGGCTAGGGGACAATATCTGTTGAACCCAATGGAACCAATAAAGTAGAAAGATGAGAGGATTGCCAGGGCTTGCATGGCAAGGGCACAACTGAGCTCAGAGAGGTGTGTGAACATATATAAGAGATTCTTCTTGGCTGCTGTCCACCTGTAGTTGAAAGAATGTCACAGATTTTAGTTCTTTCGCTGCAAGAGAGTAGAAAAAAAAAAGCCTGTGGTTAAAACACTGGGCCTTAGCTTTCTGCTTCAGTGCATTGCTGAATCTCCTTTAGAATAACTATTCATTGTGACTGTGTCATAGTGAAGGGGCTTTCTCACTGCTATCTGCAATGAGAAAGATTTTTCAACAGGCAGTGTTCTGACACTTCTGAATTTCTTGTCCTTCTCTGGCTGAAACAACTCCCCTAGAAGTCGCCAGTGATCTTGTTTCCCTAAAAATCCCATCTTGAGGATAGCCTGGTATATATTGAGAATATTGCACGGTGAACAAAAGCAGAGATGCTCAGTGTGGTGCTCCTGCCCTGCCATTGGCTGACATTTGCAGTGCTGGCTCTGCTGGAGAGCAGCTTGGAGCAGGAGACTGGAGTTCCACTGGGACGCACTGGTAGGCTGCAGCCTGCCATGCTTTGAATGTGAATGCTGCCAGTGATTCAGGAAGCTCCATCTGTTTTGTATTCGTACCCATGCTTGGTTTATGCAGCAGGGCTCAGGAGCTTCAGAGGCCACTCTGCCCAAAAGCTTGGCTTGGGGGCTCCTAGAGGAACTGCAAGACTTGGATCTGCGTCTTAAATCTCTGGAATTTAGATCTCTTTTCTGAGGATAGTTGATGCATCAAGGAATTGGTGCAGCAGGAATATTGGGTCTTTTGGGCTGCCTGGTGCTTTCTGGAACCTCAGGTTTCAGATCCTGTTCTGCTTTGATGCCAAGGCATCAATTCATAGAATCACAGAGTGGTAAAGTGTGTTCTGAATGGCTGAGTCTAGCATGGGCCAACGCTCTACCAGTTTCCCTTAGGTGAATCCCACCCATATAATGTAACCCCAGGACATGGTGTTGCATGAAAATTCTGCTTCATGCAGCGAACAAACGCTCTGCAGTTATTAGAGAGCCATACCTACTCGCCAGCAGGGAGTGCTGCCCAGTTGGCACTTACTTGTTCTTTTGAGTCCACTTTTAGAATAGAATTGAGCAAGTCAGTCACCATCTGGTTCCAAGACACTAAGTTTTATGGGGGGAAAAAAAAAAAAGAAATCCTGGCTCCCCTCTTCCCCCCCCCCTCTCGTCCTGCTCTTCACTGATTCACAGCCAGTTCAAATGTGCAAGTGAAATGCAAGCTGAAAACACAAAAGGCAGGGAGACCAGGCAGTTCTGAAACTAGGTTAGAGATTAAACGAGCCCTGATATTTGGCAGTTGTAGGCAAGGTTGGATTACCCTGGGGAAAGGGCTTGAAATGATTAATGGAATGGTGTTATTAGCCTATCATGGGATTGCATTACTGCTTGAATTCTGAAGACAGAAATTGAGAGGAGCTGTGTGGGTGTGAATGATGTGCTGTGGAAGAGAGAGCACAAGAACAGTGCTTCCCAGAAGGCAAGTACATCCCTTATGGCAACCTCATGTTTGCTTTGTTGCACCCAGTGGGGTCTAAAATATGCCCTTCACTATTACTTCACTATTGATTCATCATTTAGTATTGGGTAAATCCATTTGCACAGCTCTTCTTTCTCATTCTAGGTGGCTTGGGAAGCAAAGAAGGCATTTCATTTTACAGACTGATATTTGCTCTTAGCTTTGTTGCCATCCAGAGAACACCTGAACAGAGCAGATCTTTTATTTTTTAATTGGGTCTGCTGGTCTTCCTACTGCCTTCTGGAACCTCAGGGTTCAGATCTTGTTCTGCTTTTTTTTTTTTTTTCTGGCAGATTCTTATTTCAGTAAAGCAGAATGTTGGTGTAAGTTGTTCAAATAACAGCTAATGCTGTTAAGTGGTGTTGTAATCCAATAAGAGATTGATCTTTGCTTATAACTGCTGTCAACCTCTTGGGGAGGGAAGCTTGGAGAGCAGCTTGCAAGAACTCTTGGTGTCTGCTGTTAGATTAATAGATTGTGGCTTGGAATAACTTAACTATGCTCTTAAAGGTTTGGGTTTTTTTTTGCTTTTTTTTTTTTTTTTTTTTTTTTTTCCCCACAGTTAAATATGCAAATACAGCACTGCTGATTAAGTCCAAATGTTTACAACACAAAATACTGCTACTCAAACTCTTGTTCAGCAGGAGTTAGTTTGAAGAACTCTTTGTTCCCATCAAATGACTTCCATATTTTCAGAACTAGAGACTCATGCGTGAGATTTCTGGGTCTCCTGTGTCCTAACAAGTGCTTGCCTCCTATTGCACGAGCCTATAGCTTGAATTGCATCATGAAGATGCAGTCTCCCAGAAGCTGCAGCTAATGGGAGCAGCTGGAGACTGAGTATGGGTGCTCATGTACACACATATGGTCATAGATTTAAAGGTGGCTGCCTTTAGAACATTTTCTTTTCCATTTTTGCTCTGAAAGTTCTTCATCTGTTGTCAATGAGGAGGATGATGGGCCTTCTGCAGGGCACTGGCAGCACCATTCAGATTAGACAACTGAGATGGCCTTTGCACTTGCAGGTCTGTTGGAGAGATCCAGCTCATTTTTCAGCGTAAGGTTTGTCTTGCCTTCTTGGTACTCTAATGAGAGCATAAACAAAGTTGGTTTTTCAAAGTCCTCAGTCAGGTATGTTAATGACTGCCACCCACCCCATCCCTCCTCCCCCCAAAAAAAACCCAAAATAGTGGTATTTCTAGGATTGTTTCCAGATGCAAAGATGTTAAAGAACATTTTCATTGATGATCTGTATTACATCTCCTTCTAATCAAGATCCCAGTGATATTTTGATTAGGAGAAAAGCATATACAGAAGTATTACTTGAGCTGAAAAAGAGCTATTTCTCTTGCTAAGTGGAGCTCCTTCAAATAAAGTACCTTTTGATGGCATGGGATGTTGGTCACAAGGAGTCACATCCTACCCCAACATGGAGAATAGCTTCAGAGCTGCCTCCTCAGTGTAGGAGGACAGCTATGGCCATCCTTGCCTTCTAACAGCATAAGAACCCTGTATAACCCTGGTGTCTACCCATGGGAAACTGCTGTACTTGCATTCATGGCACAGAAAGAAAGCAGTGAAATTTGTGTTTGGCATAAAGAGTGTTGCCCTGTGAAGGGCAAACACCTGTAGCACAGGTAATAAGCCAAGCAATGGCTTGGGAAAAGGGAGCCATGTGGTCTGCACCCACCTCTCCTGACCCAAGAGATAATTCCCCAGTCTACAGAAGGAGTCCTATGGCATGAATGAGGTCTGAAAGGCCTTAGTGCTGCCTTTTTCTCTCCCCCCAACCTGTGTTAAACTCCAAATTCCCACAGCTAGACGAGAGAAGATAACAGCAAAAGAAATGACCTCTAATTCTTAAACCCACTGAGTGAGATCTTTACCTGCTCCCAGAGGTCCTGCTCTCCTAAACATTGCCAAGCTACAGAGAGCAGTGAGTCTGTATTTGAAAGGAAGACTGCAGAATGGGCAGCCAGCTGGGCTGGCTTCATGCACACAGCCTGCCCAGGGCTGCTATTCATGCTGTCCAGACAGATTTTCTCCTGTCTGCTGTCAGCAGCGCTGTGAGTTCCAGAGGCTGCCTGTGGCACTGACAACAGATGTCTCTAGCAGTTCAAAAGCTTGCACAGTGCTCCGAGTTTCCCTTTCTGTGGCGTAAGCGGAAGCACAGGAAAGATGCTGCTAAAAATATGTGATAAATCTTCTTCTCCGTGTTTTAATACGTCGCCTAAAAACATCAAACTTGGCAGCTTCTCAGCACTGGAAAAAACCTCAGCAGCCTTAATAGCAGATAGGAGAGCACAGAAAGGCAGAGGCACAGCTAGAGCCTTGCTGTTGTTTTAAAGCAGGGATCTGACATGAGCTGGGTCCTCCCTCACAGACTGCTCACAGCAGCGTTTCCTAATGCTTTTTTTGGTAAGATTGCAAATCCTTTGCCTGCAATTTTTAATCTAGGGTTTAAGATTTCTAACGTTCATTCCTGTAGGGTAGTGAAAATCCCACTGGTATTCTCTGATGCTTAAATATAGGCAGCGTACTGAACGTCTCCCATGAAACAGTTTTTTATATATAATGGAAAGCACTGTGTTTGGTGACCTGACTTGTAGCCCAGCCAGCTCCAAAGCTGTGTGTTCAAGCCAGAATCAAGCCAATGCTACAGCCAGCTGACATTCAGCTCTGCTTCCCACTTGCTTCCTGCAGTGAAGCCTCTACAGAGTGACAGATAGCTGTCATGTTGGAAAGCAGCAGCAGGAAAGTCAGGAGCAAGTTTGGATTGGTGTTAAAGCAGAGCTCCTGCAATGCATATTGTCTCTATGCAAAATAATGGTGCAACTGGTTCTGAAGAAGCAGTACCAAAATCATGGTTGTGGACCATGAATTGACATTGCTCAGTGCTCTTTGGGGATGCACACATGTAAGCGTTCCTCCCACTGGAATTTAGTATAGCATACATGAGGTGGCAAGCTTGTCCTGCTTGCCAGGTTATCACCATGAAGATAAGCACTGCAGCTACAAAAAGGCAAGGTTTTTGAAAGCAGTATTTCTTTTTTTCTTAAAAAAAAAAAAAGGTGAAAAAAAAATCTAAATCTCAGGCAGATTTTACAACTTCACTCATGCAAAATCCTAGCAAATCAAAGATGATGACAAGATTCCTTACAGGCCATTCTACATTTGAGGCCTGCAGAATTTAAGTTCCCACAATTACTGCTGCAAAGAAAGCTTCCAAAATGCTATCCAAGTGGGTTTTATTGCCTTGGCTGAGAAGTGACAGGCAGCAAGCTGACTCAGTTCCAGACTTAGTCAAGTTTGAACTCTGGAACTTCTTTTTATTTTCACTTCCTGGGAAAATGGCATTCAGTCATATAACTCAAAATGAGTGACAAAAGTGGTTTGCTTTAAGAAAGCTGAAATGGAACTGGGCCTGTAAATGTAATGGGGTGTTTGACAGTCGCTCTTCAACTCCATTTCCAAACTGGAGTAATGATGAGTATTACAGCTCATTAGAGCTCAGCCTGACTCATCCTTGAGAGTCCACCAAAGCTGGGATGGTATTGGCTTTATCCATAGCAATCAGCATCTCTACTGCTGCAACAGCATTACTGACTCGCATGCAAAAACCCCAGCAATTCTTAGTTTATATAGAGGGAAGCAAGTTCAGTTTGGCAGAGGTAAATTGTAATTGGGTGGTGTTTTTGTCACATAATAGGTGTGTTGCTCCTGGCAGAGCTACCAGTTCCCAGTTCTAGGAGAACAGCAAACTCTCTCTTCTCCTTGCAGAGCTGCAGAAAGGCCACACGACAGCCATGTGTGATGGTCTTATCAGCAGGTGACTGGAAAGAAAGAGCAATGACTCAGATTGTGTGGGTTTTCTTGAATTGTTAAGGATGCGAACGATTTGCAGTACGTGATTTAAAAAAAAATAAGAATTATCTTCGGGCAGAAAAATCAGAAGGTTGCTGAAGACAGACCATACACTTGGCAGATGAAGTGATAATTTTGCATCAAGTCCAGCTGTGTCCCAGCTATTAGCTAAAGTTACAGCAGTTACAGCAGCCACCATCACCCGCTCCTAAGAGTTGGAGACATGAACGCTATTTGAATTGACTGCTCATCCAACAAAGAATTTGGAGAAAATGAACTACAGATGGAAATTTCTAGGGACTCCTTAACCCCCCTGCTGGGAAATGAAAACCAGAAGGCCAGGTTCAGGTTGAAGGATTTGCTCCTGCCAAAAGAAATTGCTTGGGTGCCACTTCTGACTGTGAAAACACCTCAGTGCTTTATTCCAAGGGTGAGGTATATGTTCCCCAGGACTACTGATCTGTTCTTCTGATCTTACTGATGGATCTGCTATTTTGGTGTGCAGAATGCTTCAACCTGAGGCTGGCTGTACTAGGTTAGATCCAAGACCTATCCATTTTTGTACATCTTTTGTGACAGAGATCTAGAAATACATACAGCATGGGACATCCCTATGCTGTGGTCCCTCTGACTTGGCCATGGGAGTTTTCCTTGCATAGTGTGTTCAGTTACAGACTCACAGGATCATTAAGGTTGGAAAAGACCTCTAAGATCATCTAGTCCAACCTACCACCAGTGTTGCTCACTAAACCACGTCCCTAAGTGCTACATCATTGAGCAATTTCTGCTGTACATCCAAAGCCACATCTCTCACCACACAGTCAAGGTCAGCCCTTCCTGCTGAAAGCTGGGAACACCTTACTATTCCTGTCTACACAGCAAACCCTTTCTCAAATTGCAGCCTGGTGAGATAACTATTGGAGAAGGCGACTTCTGAGAGTGACCCTAGTTGGCAAAGCAGCAGTAAATGCCACCATTCACAGTGTTAGAGGAACATTCCTATTGTTCATGCTTGAAGAAGGATAGCAGGATGAGAGTTTTTTTTTTCTCTCCACTAGCAGCTCAAGCATTCAGCAAGATTTCCATTTTCAGGCAGGGAATGATCACTTTTCAGTTCTGCTGAAATACTTTGATGTTCCAGAGCCATGGAGCTTTTGTTCAGTGAGCCATCCAGCTCAACTTGGTGTGATGTGGCATGGGGTATTTAACAGAGATGGTGAATGGGCTCAGCTCTTTTGGAAGAAGATCTCAGCTGGCTGAGCTGAAGCAGCAGCTCCTATAGCTGAGGCCCATGAACAGCTGTTACTGCTGTCATATCTGCCAAGAAAGAAGGGAAGTGTCAGGACCATAGACTTGAGTTTGTTTCATATATACTACCCTGGCTGAGTAAAAAAGCAGCCTATTTTTACCAGCATGGAGAACATTCCTGCCCACCTCACAGGAAAACAGACCCTGCTACAGATTTCTCTTGCTGCTTCCCATTGCTGGGTGAGGCAAGAAAACAGAACTTCTGCAATGGCTTCGGGTGAAGTGCTAAAATCATGAATGCAGTTATGCAAATGTTGAAGTAACATGTACTCGAAGTGACAGCTTATTAAGCTGTTTTAATACTCTGTGTTGTAAGGGATTTAATAGACGTGACAATGCAAAACCAGAATGCATAGGTGGTCAAAAAGTCTCAGGGATTCCCAAGGCATTCTGGAACAAATATGGGATATATTGACTGGAAGAGGTTACTGTTTAGCATGATATTTCTTCATGCAATATGGTGACTTTTGCAGACAGTTACGCTCTACTAGCAGAATAAATTTCAGTGAACAGTTGATAAAATTCATAATTAATGAACTTGGCTACCACAGTTCTTACACTGTTCAAAAAGAAGACTGCGTTTCACACTTGTTTTTCTAAACACTAATGAGTTTGCCATTAATAGAATAAAATGGCATTTAGACATATATTGCCTAGGGGGAAGCGCATTCTTCAGCTATTTAGTGTCTGTCCCTGTCTGTTTTCAGAGATAAGTCAAATTTGGCCAAGAAGAAGTAGGAAGACTATCAACAACTTCCTCCTCTATTCTACTTTATCCAAAATGTAATCTCGAGAGCAAGACAAACTTACGCCAGGTGAACACCCAAAGCAAAAAATGGGTGGAACTCTCTGTGTGAACGAGCTGCAGTAGTTTGTATGCCTCCTACGACTGTTCCCCTGGAGAAAATAGACCTTTGCTGTGGTTTGTCTGGAGATAAGCCCTGTCCCATCCAGATAGCAATGTGAGCGTTGGTCTACAAGCTTCAGAAAGGCTCTGACTTCCCTATGTAATGGGAGAGAGAAGTTTTGAAGAATGTTCCACCATAAAAGCTTTGGTGGATACCCACAGAAATACCTGGCTGGTGACCAAATGAAGGAAAAGCAGTAAGGAGAAGAAAAGGGCATCTTCTATCAGTGAAAGATCATCACCTTTCCTCTTTCTGCTGTGGTGATGAGCAAATATTGTCAACCTGGACTTCAGCTAAGGCCTTTGTAACTGTCCACAGTAAGATCCTTATAGACAAGCTGTTGATGTATGAAATGTTTGGATGTGGTACTAACAGACAAGATTTAGTGGGGGAATATTGGTCGTAGGTGGACAGCTGGACTGGGTGATCTTGGAGGTCTTTTCCAACCTTGGTGATTCTGTGATGGGTCGAAAACTGTCTGAACAATTGAGGACAGAAGGTGGTGGTCAGTAGCACAAAATACCACCTGAGGGCAAGAAACTAGCATCAGTGTAGCTTGGTTCAACTCTTTGCCCTGTGTTTTCTGAGAAAAGCCCCATGCAGTGTCCTATAAAGGTGAGCTCAAACACTGGTGCAAAGCTCCTAGTCCACAGAGAGCTTGCTGTCTCACCGAGTAGAAGTTTGAGTTTCTCTTAGTTGGCTAACACCAGGAAATGGAATGGGATGCAATAATGGAATGGCAAATGGAAGAATGTATGGGCTTTAAAATGGCAACAGTAAAGACTTGGGACATGGGTTTGGCAGCATGAGTAGAGCTTTGTGAGATTGCACTGAGGTCAGACAGATTACATGCAAGGTTGTAGAGTGAGACTAAAGGGAACTGAGTCAAAGCCACTAAGTTGACTAGTACAAAATTAATTTCTGTAAGACTTCTTACCTCCTGTCTACCACTCTAGGGTTAGAGACGAGCCCTGTCAACAGCTGCCTGCCCTTCACAAGACATTTGCAAGGTAAAGCACTCTGCCCTCTTTCTCGCTGTGTAGAAGCAGCATCATTTTGGGGGCCAGTGGGAGAAGGGGAGGCTGCATTCATGGAAGGAGTGTTGGAATACTGGCAGATAAAGGAGCTCTTGCAAACCTATACTTCTGGGTTTCCTTGGAAGCCCGGGCTTCCAAGGAAAACACTGAGCTTTATCAAGTTTATAGTTTGCAGAAGAACTCATGCATCAAGCGAGCCACTCTTACAGACAGCATTTTGGAATAGGTTTGTTTTCTTGCTGGCAGGTTCAGTGATCCAAGCAGTTGTGTTTGGAGGATAAGCAGTGGAGCCAGTAATTTGCTCCAGGGAACTTCTACCTGGCTGAAGAGTCACTTGGAGTAGTACAGTGCTGTCCAGTTTTTGCCTCTCTTGATTTCTCAGGCTAGCATTAATGGATTCAGTGCTTACTGAAAACCACAGAAGGCTATAAATTAGCTCTGGCTGCTCAGGTATCCAGGAGAATGTTAATGAAACAATCAAAACTGGGAAAAGGTGACCTGGGAAAGTTTAATTAGTGAAAATGAAGGAAATTTCAGAAGCCAGCTCAAGGAGGGTAAAGAATCGTAATGTGATTAGATGCTCACATCTGTCAAGCCAGAGAAAGGTTTTTAATCTTCAAGCCAGCCTTCAGATTAGCTATGCCTTGGCAGGGATATCATAATTTATTATTTTTCATCTAATTGAGTGAGATGGTTGCCTAAAGTTTGGCAAGTATATATCACCCAGGGACCTATCAGGGAGATCAGAGCATTTTCCTTGCCTTCAGATCTTAGGGTCTGCGTCTCAGAGGAAATAAATCTGTCTAAGGAGGCTCAATTTTTCCTAATCAAAATTACTTCACTTCTTCCCCGCTGTATCTGCTGTACTTGCCTATCTTTCTCTTGCTTCCTGTTGTGCTGAAAGAAGATGGCTATGCAGTTTTGCACAGCAGCAGGTAGGAGACAAATAAATTCAGGTGCTGGGTCATGCCCCGTGTAGATGCACGTGCTGCCAATCTCAGGAAGATTTGGTTGTGGTCACTGAGGTGCTGTAACTTCCATTTGCTGAGCTAAGGTGAGACCAGGCCAGGACTGGTAAGAGGAAAGAGAAACAAAGGAGCTGCCTCATAGGTGGGGGCATCTAACATGGGTATATATGAGCACCTGGCTACCTCCCTCAGATTTACATATGTTGGCATAGGGTTTAATATTCCTCTAGTATCCTGATCCTCTTACAGTCTAATGCAGCTTGCAAGGCATAAAGGAAAAAAAAAGCCCAACGGATTCAAAGCAGGATTCAAAGGAAAAAGAATGACTCATGGACCATTTCAAATAATTAAAAGATTCAGATATGTAGAGCTCTATCAAGAGGTTGGAAGGAGTAATACAGCACTGTCAAATTTGTTTTAGAGCTGGAGTTTGAGCAGCCTCGTATAAAATTACAACCTATGAATTAAGCACAAAAAAGATAACACTATCTAGGTCAAGTCCACATCTCAACTTCCAAAAAACTTCAGCTTCATTCAGCTTTTTTAGGCTTATATTTAATTCCGCTGCCTCAGGGGATGAAAAATTATTTTATTTTTAAAAAAGCCTTTTTTTTTTTTTTTTTTCAGCTTCTCTTTAAATTCTTTCCCCTGTCCCTCTCTCTCTCTCTCTTTTATTTTTAATGTAGTGAGCTTTTATCTTTGAAAAGAAAAAAATATTTGCCCAGCACTGCATGTATTTGAGTCTAGTAGAGAAGATGCTGTGCTGAACAGCCACTATCGTGTTTGAAAAGTCATGGCATTCTGGTGAAGTTGCTAAGTGACTGGAAGAGGGCAACTTTTGCTTTCCTTTCCCCAGCTGTAATGCAGGTACAGCAATTCACCAAGCTTGTCTGCACTGGGCAGCAGAGGCATGAATTGCATGGAACAATGTGAATGGTAGAAAGAAACCGTATTCCACACACATACTAGCGATTGCTTTTCATTAATAGCTCTTCAAAGAGCTTGAAACTGGCCATAAAAATAAGAAGTGAAACAAGACGACGTCTTTCAGGGGTTGCTTCTGCCATCTTGTAGGGCAGCCGTTAGCGATCCTGGAGACATAATAAGCAAAAATAACAATAAAAGACCAATGAGTAGAAGGTAGCGCCCTCAAGCTCATGTAGAAATGAGTAGCAGATGCGTGACCACGTTGTATTTGTCACTGTGGCTTCCTTTATTCAGCCAGCTCGTTGAATAGCAGAGTGGCACTTCACACATTGCTAAGCCAACAACAGCAAAAGGCCAAGACTTATTTGTGGCAGCTTTCTTTACCACATATATAGCATTGCCCTTGGTCTTACATTTTTGACCCAGGCCTACAAAATGTGTTGGGTTAGTTATACAGCTTCTCTGGTTCTCAGAGCATGAATGCCTGCCTTATTTTCAATGCTATTCTAGCTTACATGGGCGATGCTTGAGAGATTATGGAGGTGTTGGTTTGGTTCTGCTAACCACAGACTATGTATATTCATATACATTAGTTTCTCATCACACAGGCTTGTGCCTAGGGATGCAGAAACAACAGCATTCTCTTGCAACTGTTTTGTTCATCTTCACGTAATGAACGCATCCTATCTAGTGTAAATTCTTGCAGCTGAGGTTAAGGCTTTGAAGAGCACTAACTATAACTGGATAGATGGTCAGATTAGCTCCTGAGGCTCAGGCTAGTTGACAATGGACGGAGCTGAAGCAAGTCACGAGCAGAAGTTTCTATCCTACCATCCTACCCTCCCTTGGTGACTGTGTGGCCATGCATGATGCTATAAGCCCAGACCATTGCAGGATACTGATGGCTGTGCACTGCAGTGGAGCAGTGGCCAATGCCAGTCATCTTGACTGCTCGTATGCCCTCTGATGGTCCCAATTTTCCCACATAAATGGTTCAAAGCATTCACTGCCCATTGAACTCGCACTTAGGTTTGATGCCCAGCTAGAAGAGCATGAAACACATTTGTGTTGTATGACTGAAAATAGCAGAGACACAGCCCCTTATGGGCGTATGCAAGTTGCCTACTGCACAATGTATTTTGGGGTTTCTGGTTTCAGACACGTGCATCTGCCAAACAGCAAGAGCCCTTTGTCCTTTGGCTGTTGCTGGTCTGCCAGAAGCCTGCTCTTATCCAGGACTTTTTGTGTTTTCCTGCTGCAGTTCTGCAAGGCATTGCAGGTATAACAGCCAGTGACCACCTGGCAGTGAGAAATTTGTACATTGTCTTTTTGGGCTGTTTCTTGGACTCCTTGCCCATTAGTAGACAAGGAAATGAGGTGTTTCTGCAGGGTGCCAGGTGTCGCTGCTCCAAGACACACAGCTGATTAGGTGATACTACACATCTACTGGAATCTCACCCTGGATTGACTGATCCTCCTCCTCCTCCCCTGCTGCCCTGAGATTTTCCTTAAACAAACAGCTGAATTTGAATAGTTTTCTCCTTTACCATGCTGCTACAGCCTTGCAAAAAATAGTCACTTCAGTTCCACTGGCCTCCTTTGGCCATATATTCATCTTCTGCATGCTGCTGCAGTGAGCTGGAAAGGACAGATACAGATTGTTCTGTGCCTTTCCTCATTATTTCTTTGCATTTGCCAGGAAAAATTAATTTCCTCCCGTCTCTTATGGATCTCTGCTCTCTATTTTGGTAATTCCAGGCTCTAAATTTGTTTTTTTTTTTTTCTTCTTTTTTTTTAAGCAGTAATGCTGCAGAAAACAAAAACAAAAGACACAAACACACAAGACCTAGACAGGAAAATGGGATGTATTTCTATCCTGGTTCTAACCATATTACTTATAACTGGCTGCACTAAAACACTGACTTAAAACACCTCTTTCTTTTTACTGTTTCTAGAGATTGCAATTTGAGACAGGCTATAAATTTATCCGATTGCTCTACCTTGGCTTGAACTTGATCTCTTTGCATCAGGCTTTGTTTCAGTTTGCTGATCAATGCAATGAGGCCTGAACCTTTCCCTCTCAAAACATTCTCATCTTGTTCCACGATGCAGTGACAGAGCACATTGCTCATTGGGAGTCCAGGCACAGCCCCTGCCCTTTGCTGAAGCTGCTGGCAAGTGCAGGCATAGGCTGACTATATCACACTTCCTTACCACCTTTCCATTTTGATTTTGCTTTCCCCTGTGACATGCATTCTCTTGCTCCAACCAAGAAAACACATTTATTTTTGAAGTTTCAGCTAAGCTGGCAGCACAGTAACAGCTTTTCAGCTCTCACTTGATATAAATTATAGAAATAACTAACTGCTGTCCCTGTCTAGGCCCAGGAATATTTGCACTTCCTATGACCTTTCGGTAGAATTTGTGTTGTAAGTAGTTGTAGCCACACATTGTTTGCCCCTGGCCTGAAGGCAACGGTGAGCTTTTTATTGTTCTGGAGCGACAGCTACAAAGGAAAAATGAAACCTCTGAAGTACAAGTCCCAGTTAATCCCCTGTCTCAGCACAAAGGCACTGCAGAGAGGTTTTCTTCTGCAGTGAAAGCGAGAACTAAGGAGACCTCATGGGCACAAGGATGCTGCAGAAAACCCAGGGTGTGAGCAGGGGAGCTGGGATGTATGTGAGGCAGGAAGGGAAAAGCAGTGCCTTGTTTCTGCTCCCTCTGACCTGGGGCAGTAGCAGAGGAACTCATCATGGTAGTGCTGGCTGTGGTTGGTCACTAATAGAAGGAAAATGAGAGGCTGAGCGTGCAGTCAGGGAAATACCTGAGGCAGGGACTTGGTTTGGCCAGTAGTTGAAATTGTTAGCAGGTTTGGTCATAGCGTTAGTGAATGGAGTGTAAAACCACGTGGTTGGGCTTGAAAGAAAGATGTAAAGTGTGGCTTGCTAGCAGGAAGATAGTTTCAAGTTGAAAGGTAAATGTTGAAGCAGTGGGAGGATCTAGCAGTCTAGAAGCAGTGGGCAATCTGGCAGTCAATGAAGAGGTTGCAGCCAGACCTTTCAATGCCCACATCCCCAGAGGCCCCTTCCCCCTTAGTGATGGAGCTATGACCTCTGGCTGCCCCAGTTTGCTGCCTCCCACACTGCTCATCTCTCAGGTGATAGCAACACTACTGAAAGAGCAGCTGGCTTCTCCACACTCCATGCTCCCTTACTGCTGCCCCTCTCTGACCTGCTCCACCACCGTGGCGTAAGGGAAGAAAACCATCATTTCCCCCTACCAGACCTCTCTGCTGGAGCTGTTCGCTGTGGACTACCTCCACTTAATGAAACAGGAGGCAAAACAGCCTTTTTGACTGCATTTTCTAGCAGATTTCTGGCGTTTTTCTTTCTCATCCCTCCCAGGCTTCCTACATGGACAATAACCTTTCCAACATGCAGATGGCAGCTTCCTTAGGAGAGCAGCAGGCATGTGCAGAAGGCTGTATTTTACTTTACTCATGGAGCATATGTATGTGTCATTTGCAGGGTGTTACTCTCACTATTGTATTAAAAATAACCTCGGTGTTAGAATTTTGATTTTCACCATTTTCTTGCCTGATTTCGGAGTCATTTGTGTTTTACAGCATAAAGCCGTAGTTGAGAGAGCTAGTCTAGCTTTCTAGGAAATGTGTAAAATCAGACTCTGTGTTTCGAGTTGATCGTTAAAATCACAAATAGACTTGACTGATTCTAGTAGGCACTGGACAGTTACATCCTGGGTTGAGTTGGTGCCTAAAGCACAGCTAATCTGCAATGAACGGTAATTGCTGCTACTACATAACCAGCCACTCAGGTCATAAGTGGTACAATCTGTCAGCAGAACATCAAACTGCTGAAAGTAGGAAAAAAAAAAAAGTTAGGAAAAAAAAAATGTATATTTTTAAAGGTTCTCGTTTTACTTCCGTTGTTTTATGTGACAGCCTTCTGCCCTGAGTGCTGCAACACTTGGAAGGGCTGCACATCAGGACTGCCAGCCTGTAGGGAGCAGAAATGAAATGGGAGGGAGAACAGAAAGAAAAATGAGCTTTTTGAAGCCCTTCGTGTTGGCAGTGAACAGGCTCCCAGTTCATGGTCCGTGGCTCTCCTCAACTGGCAGCTTGGCATCTAGCTGGCAAGCATTGAGACCCCATGGTAACAGAGTCTTGTGTGTCATGGAATCATAGAATCATTTGAGTTGGAAGGGACCTTTAAAGGTCATCAAGTCCTGATATCAGGATGCTTGAAGGCCCCCAGCAGGATGGGAGCCTGCGATTGCAATGCCTCTTGTAGCTGGATGAAGAACTTCCTGCCAGGTGCCCTGGCACCCTGGTTAGCTGGGGCAATGATATCTGGATTCCCAGAGCCAACAAGGCACCCAGGTGCTGTCTCTGTGGCTATCATGTCAAAGAATATATAAATTCTAGCATCAACTTTACCGTGGAGTTATTAATGGAAATTATCACACTCATTTAGTAGCTGCCATCACTTAGTAGATTAACTTTTATCATGCAGCTTTGCCATGCCAGCAAAATAATTACTTTTATTAGAAGCTGCCCTTGATCTAAAGCCATGGGGGAAGCAATTAAATTTAACAAAAAGCAAAAGCCGTGACTTCTAAATGAAGATGGATGGCTTTTGTTATCTGTTTCATAAATTTTATTGTGTACAAGTATTAGAAAATAGTCAGTCATCTCGTGTTTGTTTGGCTTTGTAATATGATATTAGACTTTTCCACTCTAGGGCTCGGTTGAATGTCAGCAGGGCTCGCTCAGGGACTCAGCTCAGAAATAAAGCTTAGTATCACTTAAGCTCGTCATAGATGACTTGCAGGGAACTTGAACTGCCATTTACTTCTCAAACCTTTGACACTTGTGTTCAGCATGAAGCTGAACACTTATAATTTCTTGCATTGCCTGATCTCTTCCTATGTCTAGCTGATCAGGTAGCGTTTTACTTTAAACCAAGATGCAGTTTTCCTAATTAAGCTTATCTAAGTGAAAGGGTTGGTCAGTGTATATCACATGTACTTGCACTGTATGTTAGTTTGCAAACAGTTCACAAACAGCAGATACCAAATGTGTATCTATTCTCAAATTGCTACAGAGTCTGAGCTCTTGGGGAGAAAATCCATCCTAGATCTTCCTTTAAGCTACTATTGTGCGCGCTTGGAAAGATTGACATGAATATGGATTGGCATTGTGGCTGCTGAGATCACTGTTCTGAGCAACAAAAGATTTTTTTTGTTAGTCAGATACTCATATCTGCTGGGGAATAGTTTCCTCTGTAATGGAGATCCATGGTTGCTGGAGCCTTCATGGACTTGCATAGCGTGATGGATTGCACAGAAAGACAGATCAGGCTGCCAAACCAATTCAAACTCAGGCTGTAATAGTGGCACAAGGACAGCAGAGTGCTGCAGTGACTCCAGGCTGATTCCTACAGCCCAAGCACTGCGCTGAGATAGCTGGCATGCAAAAGTGCACACACAGCATCATAGCCTTCGCATAAACAAATTGCCCTCTGTGATCTGTCAGCACAAGTTTGGGAACATCAGTCCTCAAAGAGCACTGTTCCTTGGAGTGTGTACCAGACAATAAGCTACAGGTTCTCCTAAGACAGGTGAGGGTGTCCAATTGACTGTGATACTGCTGGAGGGGGAACAGGACAGAGCTTTGTATTACTTTGTTTTCATCTCTGCCACAGAACGCTTGTGTTTGCTGTCAGTAATTCAGTGTCCGTCCTTATTTTTGATCCGGTGGTGTCGTTCTTCTTGGGGAGGTTGATTGCAATGGCAAGGATGCTCTTTTACTCAGTTGTTTCAAATGCAAAGAGCACTTCAGGCTGCTCTTGTAGCTATCTTTTGAAGAAAAGGTGATACATGAGGTTCTGAGCAGCTCTTCAAAGCAGCCATAGTGTGGCAGTGAGCAGCTGGCTGCACATATGCAAGGACTCTTAGGGCTCAGCTCTGCTTCAGAGCTCGCATTTCCCTTTAAAACAGACTTCTCAAAAGCAGGAGAAAAATGTGTTTAGCATGGAAGGGGCTGGAGGTAGGATGCAGCCTATCTGCAAGTTCTTGGTACCTAGGAAAGACTTGGAAGTGTTGTGTAATGTGGAGAAATAATGGCCTTTACCATGCTTATGTTGATAAAGATATTTTTACTAACTGGGGCAATATATTGACGTAAGAATGTTATAATTTATGTATACAGTGAAAATTAATCTGGATTAATTTAGAAACTAAATATGAATAAAGTCACTCGTTTGGAAGCAGAGTGGCTTTTTATTTGATTTAGCTTAATGGGCTTACAGAGTTAAGTGGCTGTTCTCAGAAGGATGTTCATGTCAGTAGTGTCTGTGGAAGCACACTCTGAATGAATGCTCTGCTCTCTGTCCTTGCTGTTGATGAGCCCTTTGGACTCGACCGTGAACAGAACAGTTTGTATTACCAATATTATACCATGTGGGTAAAGGGAAGTGATCTCTGGGCTTGCTCTCACCTAGAATGCTGTAAGTGGTGACCACTGTGGGTGACAGCATCCACTGCATCAGGTGATGGGAGTGCAGGAGTTGTTCTCAGCCTTGCGATGCATCGAGGTCATCTCCTCTATGCCTTCAGTTTAAAGAGTGGGGGAAAAGACTCTGTCAGTCTAAATGACGTGAGGAAAAGGGCAAGAGAATCCCTTGTTTGCTTCCCCTCTGCTGGGAGAACAAAGAGGCAAACAGCAATGCTGGAAGCTGGCAGATACCCCTGATCAAACGAACTTCTGCATTGTATAACCATCCTGTGGGATTTATCACTGTAAGACTCTCTGACAAGCCAGGGCTTCAAGATTCCCAAGAGGATTATGTGCATAAACAACAAGAATATCCCTTGGAATAAATATTAAAGTGAACTGGGGATTTGAGAGGGATATAAGCATTCATGTCTGAGGCCCTGCACCTTCAACTGCTCGTGCTTAAGCAGCCAGATGGGAATTCTTCTCCCAGAGACACCAGCCTCTTCAAACACAGAGGCTGGAGAAAGCTGTGGCTGCTGGAGGGGCTGGAACCACATGGCTGGTATCTCTGAGCCCAGATGGCACTGTCTGTGCATCAGCACATCTAGTGCTGGATGTTACCCCAAAGAGCCATTCCTAGCCTGAAGGGATGGATGGCCTTTCAGGTCGTGGTCTGTGGCTAGAAGGAAATTGAAGGTTGCAATAGTGATGGGGAAAAGAAACAAATCTAATCATTCCCCTATATAAGGACTGAAACATCTCTTTAGATACCACAGATCCTGAACAAGGGAACCCATGTAAACAGGACTGTATAAATGAAGGAAATAAAAAGGTCAGATCTCAAGGTTGCACTCAAGCCGGATCCCTTTGAGATCCAACCAATTGTAAAACAAAAAACAAAAAAACCCACAAGATAGACTGATGCGGGTGCCCCACAACCAGGAGCCTCCCACCCAGACTACATTACATATAATGGTGTGCCCATACAGGGCAGCTGAACTTATGGAAATGGTGCAGTAGTATAGACAAAAACCAAGAGAAAGTGTACCAGCTGCTCTGGTTATGGGACATGGGAGCAGAAAGTGTCGTAATAAATGGACCAGAAATTTCAAAACTGGCATCCATTGCTACTCACCCTGTCCTTAGGCAAAGATTGTACACAACACTCCAACAAAAAGAGGAAAATCATTCATTAATTCAATAGCTGATGGCTGCGTGCTGAATAAAACCGATAGAACTTTAAACACAAGTTTATGGTCATCTACGGAAGACTTACAAAACTGTATTGGAGAATTAGGTTTGAAAGTGGCAATCTATGCCTTTGAAAGTCTAGATCTGATAAAATTTTCAGCAGGAACAAGAGACCTCATCCTGCAACAAGATCCAACACACCAGTATGGTAATTTGTTATCCGTACTGAACCTGCTAGTGGCCTACAATAGGAGGATCTGGGGGAAACAGGCTGCCTATGGCCAGGTGCAATGTCTGAATGGTGGTGGAGAAGTCAGAGGTCCATCCATGACCACAACCTAGGAGACCAGCCCCTGAAGTAATCCAATCTGGACCTATTAGGGTCTCAAGAAAACAAATGTTCTATGACCTGATTAGGGCAGGGGTTCAATTTAAAAATGTTGACAGACAGCCTAATCAGGTCCTGTTACAATTATGGTGACAACTGACCAACAAACATTCCAGCCATCCCCTAAAAGGGAAGGAATTAGAGTCATAGAACGGATTCCACAAGAAATGTGGAATTTCATAGTCCCATCAAAAAAGTATAAACTCCTCAAGTGGCCTGGGCAGCTGTGGCCAAGCCATCAAAGGAGAAAGACTCAGGGATTGGCAAGCTAATGGCATGATGGGAGAGCCAAAATCCCCTGGGACGAGGGCCTCTAGAGGGGACCTGTGTTGAAATGACAACTCACGGGTCGTGAAAGAATATTCAGTAGGTTATGGCATTAGTAGATAGCAGATAAGAAGCATCAGCGGGTTGTGGCAAACCAAATAAATTTCCAGGCACTAAGGCAATGATCAGCTTGCGTTCATGTGGGAGGGCAGGCAGTGGACTTTTCAAGTCCTTCCTCAAGGGTGTAAGCATTTGCCTAGCTTTTGTCTTAAACTGGTGGTGTATGGCTTGGCAAATTGGAACAAACTGTCTACCATCAAAATGTTCCAATATATTGATGATCTGATGTTAACATCTGACTCCGTGGAGTCATACGAAAAGGCAGTAACCTCACTAATTGTCCATTTACAAGAAAAAGGATGGGCTAGGAACCCATGGAAAGTACAAGGACTGGGGCTTTCAGTCAGATTTCTAGGTGCTGTCTGGTTGAGTAAGACCAAGGTCTTATCTAGTGCAGTCAAAGATAAAGTCCAAGCATTCCCAGTCCTCAAAACACCAAGAAAGTTGCAGGAGTTTTTGAGTATATTAGGATACTGGTGATCCTTTATACCCCACTAAGTGCAACTGTTAAAACCTCTGTGTTGACTAACAAAAGAAGGCCAAGTATAGGATTGGGGTAGAAGGAAACAAGAGGCCTTCCAAATCAAAAATAGCCATTAAACAACCCAGGTGCTGAATATATTCAGTCCAACCCTTCCAGCTGAATTAGATATGTACGTAACTCAAGAAGGGTTTGGCTGAGGGTTGTGGTTCTGGTCACAGGTCTGGCATGGAGCAGAAGAAAGAAAGTAGGGTTGAGAAGCAGCTATTGGCTACCTACTGTGCACTGCAGGTAGTAGAAGCAATAACAGACTGCAGAGGATATTCTTAAACCAACCCTGCCAATCCAAGGTTGGGTAAAAGATCTAACTCACATTCTTAAGACAGGGGAGGTCCAGTCACAAACAGTGGTGCACTGGGTCACCTTAGTCAGAGGAGCTGCCTGTCATCATCTCCATTAAAAGAAAAATTGCAAAAGATACTTGGACCAGTAATGTATCACAGTGAGAAACCTGAGGAAATGATGGTCACTCGTCTGGAGAAGAGTCCCATACAGGAAGGGAAATATCCTGTTCCAAAAGACACCTGGTACGTAGATGGATCCACCAGAGGGACCCCAAGCAGGTGGTGGGCTGTTGCATACCATCCCTCAACTGAAACGCCGTGGTTCGAAGAGAGGAGTGGAGTGGATGATTATAGCTCAAGAGCTGGGTGAAAACACACCAAACATCTGCACAGGTGGTTGGGCAGTCTGCTGAGGGCTCACACTCTGTATAGCACAGTGGGCCACTCAGGATTGGACAATCCACCTATCTGGGGTGAAGATATGTTGGTTGATAGATGAAACGTGGTTAAACACAGGACCATACAAGCATAGCGCATCTCCTGCCATCAACCCTTGCAGTTGCCAGGCTATGATGAAGCTGATACACTGGCTCGAGTTAGATGGCTGGAAAATACATCAGAAGAGGATGCACACCAGCTACACTGAAAACTACAGCATGCAGGACAGAAATTCACAAGACCACAGTAGTTGAAGCAGCACCACTCCAGCATGCTCCAGTGTCCATGAGGAAACATCGTGGTGGACTGTTGAACTTTTGGGAACTGACAAGCACAAACCTGAGCTGTTAATGATCTTTCCTTCCTCCTGAAGGAACGTCAAGTACTGGCCCTGCAGACCCATGAAAAGGCTATCAGCAATCACCATCAGTGCCTTGACACCCTACATCATGATGGGTATTGTACGTGCATCACAAAGTACTTTGGGTCACCAAAATAGCAGGAGCTTACCCCCAACCTGCTCAATCATTGATTTGTGCTGTGAAGGAATGGAACTGCCAGGTCACAGCCTGGTTGTGCAACAGGTGAGAAGCCGTGGCTAACGCAGGGAGCTCAGGTGCAAGCACCTGAGTGACCAGAAGCAATGCAATTGGATCCTGGTTCCACCCCTCCTCAGCCTCACTTAAGGATTTGCATCCAAGGGAGCAGATTCTTTCTGGGCTGAGATTATGTGCCTTTTGGGTTGTTACTGGTCATTGGAAGAGGTGAGTCTATTTTTCTTCTTTGTTATTATTGTTCTGTAGTGGTTGTATCCCATTAGAAAGCACTGTCATTGTCTTCTTTTGCCATGCACAGATGAATGACTGTGATTAAGAATGTGGACACAGCATGTCTTTGTAGGAAAATACCTGCTAAGCTCTCCATGAGCTGACATCTTCAGTATTGTTAGTGAAACACAATTTAAAGCAATCTGGAGTGGGAGAGATAAGAGTGCTTTGAACAAGCTCATATATGAAAGAAACAATCAAGCTCATAGACAACCTGCATAATACAAATTGGGTAGTCAAGTACGTGTGTGATAAATCTTTCTCTGTGAGCTATTAAAATAATAGACCTCCTTCATGTCATCTCCTTTTTATGTGAAGGGACAATATATAGTCTTTCTGGAGATGAACAATGAAGCACTGAGCATGTAGTTGAATTAACAGTATATTGGGAAAGAACTAAAGTGAAAAAATGTCTATATGTGTTTTTCTTCTCTGTTTCTTGGGTGTTGAGCAAACAAGCCTTTACTTGTGACTAAGTACTTGTGACTAAGTCTGTCCCAGTATGATGTGGACAGTGTGGTGGTACGCACTGGAAATGGCTACACGTGAGACAAGCTATTTTAGAATGAACATTGACTACTATTTTCTGAAACGTGGGGTCTTTTGAGGTTGTGTTTTTTGTTGGTTTTTATTTTGCAGCAGGCTGTGTGCTTTGTGTGCTTCAGATATCACCAGCCTTACACATAGCCTCATTGAGACAGTATGCTTTTGGAGAGGCTGTATGAAGGACTCTATCTCGTCTATACGTGAAATGATTTAAAACTTTTTTAGCTTGATTTTGGTGGTCAACTTATTGGTTGTCTACTTATTCTTTTGTTTCAGTAGCTGGGACAGTTGTGTTTTGTGAGAAGGCCAGATTGGATGGGGCCACGGGCAGCCTGGTCTAGCATTCAATGAGGAGGTTGATGGCCCTGCATGTGGCAGGGGGGTTGGAGATTCATGATCCCTGAGGTCCAACCCTGGCCATTCTGTGAATGGTCTGTTTTTCTAGATCCTAGATAAGAGTTTATTTGAACATGTTGCTGTCTAGCAATTTGAGCCTTGAAAGTTATTTTTTTATGCACTATTTGCATTATTAATTACCTGCAAAGCTTTATTTGTTTAGCACAGCAAGCTTAACCCCACATAATTTTCTATACATATGTCATCCAGTAACTGGTTACCTACTGATGATTAAATGTTGAGACCTGTTGATCAGCTGTATTAAATTTAATCCATAGCTCATGTTATTAGTATTTAAGCACAAAAGTAACTCATGTGGTGGGTGATACCCAGCTCTGCACCATGCTTTCAAGATCTTGAATGTATAGAACAGCATGAGCTCTCTGAACTAAATTTATAAGTAGAAACTAGTAGAAATTGTGTTCTCCTAATGAAACCACTGTAATTAATGTCATTGCTACCCTTTAAATGTTTTTAATGGAGTTTTGTCCTCTACAGCGTGGCATCCAGGATCGATACTGAGAGTCTGTAGAACAGTGAACTGAAGACTGGGTGAGAAGTGTAAGGTATCCTTAAGTTACATTGAGACTACTTTTGGTCAAAGGCTTTTTCAAGAGTCAAACTGAGCAGTCTGGGGGTTCTTTTAAAAAAAAAAAAAAAAAGAACTTCAATATTATCAGATCTTAGTAGCTGGCATTTAACCTTAGAATGGAAAGATTGTCAGCATAACTTCAATGCTTCCTTTAGCTTGGTTTTCTAAGCAAATGAGATATGTAATTAAGTTGTTCCTTCTCCTTATACTTCAATAGCTTTCAAACTCAAATTGAGTCAAAATTTACTAGAAAAGTGATTTTCTCTGACATGAATCTTGTGAATACAGGCTTGTGTGTGGAGGAGAAAAAGCTTATCAAGTATCTCTATAGGGGGGCACTGTGGTGTGGGCTCACCACTGACATCCACTTTCCTGCCAAAAAGTTGACTGTTCTGGGGATGGGAATGAATGAATAGGGAAATAGGGCTTGGACAAAGAGGATTATTAGATCTGAGCTATTCCTCAGTGCTGGGGGGCTTTCCTTGTGGGCTTTCTTGAAATGCCTTCTGGGGTGCAAGAACTGGGAGTGGTTGTATTGAATTAGGCGGAAAATCAATGACTGTTCAGACAGTGAAAAAGATATTTATCACATTAGCTATTTGCAGTGATGTCAGCCACAAGGATGCAGAAAGCAATTCCTCTCTTCATTATTCTTAGCAGTGTTATTTTTGGCATGCCATTGTGAAGATTCTTTAAGCTCTTGTGAACTCTGCTGGATACTGAATTATCTGAGTCCTTCTATTGTCAATCAATATAAACCAGGAATGGAATAACTGATTGCATCAAATCCTTCCTTGCTCTTCGTTTGCCTCATGAAGACCACGTCTTACCACTTATCACTGGTGTTTCACCCCAAACTTCTCAAACCAGTCTCTTCTTGACTATGTTCAGTCTGAAATTTCCCCCATCGAGCATGCAAGTTCATTAATTTAGCTTTTGCTTTGTCTGTGCATTAAAAGATCACAGAATCACAGAATTGCCAGGGTTGGAAGGGACCTCAAGGATCATGAATCTCCAACCCCCCTGCCACACGCAGGGCCACCAACCTCCTCATTTAATGCTAGACCAGGCTGCCCAGGGCCCCATCCAACCTGGCCTTGAACACCTCCAGGGACGGGGCATCCACAGCCTCTCTGGGCAGCTGTTCCAGCACCTCACCACTCTCTCTGTAAAGAATTTCCCCCTGACGTCCAACTAAATCTCCCCTCATCAGTGTGATTGCTTGCGTGGCTCTCCTTTCAGTTGCCTTTTCATATTTCCCTGCCCACATGAAGGTCTCAGTCAGCACGGATCTGCAGGGAACTCAGCTTTGGAGGCACTTTGGGTAAGTTCTTTAAGATAAGGCTTACAGTCCTGGGAAAGCTGTGGAAATGTCAGGATGAATCACACGGACTGCTCTCCTGGTAAGGATTTATTTCACGTTTTATGGAAGAGGAGCTTAACAGCCATCCTGTCAGACACTCATCATTCAAGAGCAGGCAGCACGCGTGCTGGAGATAACAGCCCTTCAGCCCTCTGTGTCTCACAAAGATAATGCCATTTCAGGGTACCCCCCTTCCCAAACAGGTTATGAGCTTTGATTTCTATACTCTAATCATGCAAATTCCTCCCAGAGGGTTTCAGTGATATCAGCTAGGTCAAATTTTTGTTCTGTAAATGAGCAATTCCCATTTCTCTTGTTTGTTACCCAGGCTTCTCACACTGGTGGAGAAGCAATTACAGGATTTCTGTCTCCTCCCTCAGTGACTTAATTAATATTATTCTTGACATCTTGGCTTCAATGTACTAAATGAAGAGTCATCTGTTGTCTCTTCTTTTCCCCGTTTGCTCTTTGCTTCTCCCTATTTAAAGGCTTCCTTCCCTGTGCAACTTGACAGTGTACCAGAGGAGTGGAGATGCAGCTGTTTTGGCCAGATTTGCTTCTCAATGTCCACAAACTCAGTTTGTCCTCCACAATTTTGTGCCCACAGGTCTTTGTAACACCAGCTACCAGCAGGCTGCTAGAACCTCCCTCTTGATTTTTCCATAATACCTCCGGCTGATTTCAGGGTTTCAAACTGCTTTGATGGGAATTCAACCAGATTTTGGTATGTGCTTGATCAGTATTAAAAAGCATTTTTATTTTGATGTTTTGTGACTTGCTGATTGAGTGTTTTTTGTACATCAGCTGGCTTCTGACCCACGTGAGCTACCGCTTTTAAAGGTTCCTCTAGAGAAATCCTCTCTCTTTTAAATACATACAGGTAGCCAAAGCAGCCTTGATCTCATGCACCACTGAATTGTGATTAGAAAGTAGGGCAAGCACAGAAATAGGATCTCTTGCTTTAGCCAGTGAGCAGTGAACCTGACTGGAGGCTGTCCTGCTTTGAGTGCTGTGCAGGTGTAAGTGCAGAGATGAGTAACCTCCACTGACTGATGCTTGAAGGACATTCTCAGCACCCCACTGTGGCTATGATACGGTGATGGACAGCAAGATGAGGATAAACTTGGTCTTGCAGCTGGTTTCCATTTCAGCTGATAGCATGACTAGGCTCTTGTGGGGAAGAACAGATTTCAGAGAGAAGGAGGTGAAAGCATTTGTGAATCCAAGGTGAAAGTGCCCAAAATAGCTGCTTTTGATGGATCTGGCAACAGACTTGTCTGGACACTGCCTGGAAAAGAGAAACCGAGGCTGAGGTTGTTCAGTCTGGAGAAAAGAAGGCTCTGGGGTGACCTCATTACCATCTTTTGGTGGTGAAGAGGGGTTTGTAAGAAAGGTGGGGAGAGACTTTTTATTAGGACCTGCAGTGATAGGACAAGGGGTCATGGTTTAAACTGAAAGAGAGGAGGTTTCTGTTAGACGTTAGGAAGAAATTCTTTACTCAGAGGGTGGTGAGGCCTCTGGCACTGCTGACCAGAGCTGTGGGTGCCCCATCCCTGATAGTGCTCAAAGCAAGGCTGGATGGGGCATGGGGCAGTCTGGTCTAGTGGATTGCAGTCCTGTCCTTGGTTGGACTGCATAACCTTTAAAGTCCCTTCTAACCCCAACCATTCTACAATTCTATGATTCTATAAAACAATCAAGTCCTGGGGCTCATGAGCCAGAACAGTCAGAAGGGAAAGAGAGCATCACAGGATTCATATTAGACACGTAGGTTTTGCAGTTTTCTTTTGAAAGGGACGCTTATCAGGAGAGAGGGATTGGTTTTGCTACCTGACCTATTCTGTTGTCTGGATCAGCTGCACTGGAAGACTTGCAGGATTCAGTTATCTTCTATAGAAAAGTGGCTGGAATGGGCCTTTGGGTGTTACTTGTCTTGTGTCCTCCACTTCAGTGAGGAGAGCTGATCTTTTGTGTCAAAAAAAAAACCCAAACCAACCTAGTACTGCTGTTCTGCCTCCCCAAAACACAAAGTAGTGAGGATCTGTATGTGCTGCTCTGTGTTTGGGTGTCCACTCAGGAGGCTTCTCATTGTGTTCCTGCCCTTTAAAGTAGCCATCTGTAAGAGATGAAGCCTTGAGAGAGAATGGATTGGCTCCTCTGCTGTAGAAACAGAAATACAGCATTAAAGACTGTGGCTTTCTTACAAGGAGGCATATAATTTTCATTCCTACAAAGCAATTCACCCAGAGTAGTGTCAGGCAATCCGACTCGAAAGTGGAAAAGTTTATTTTTCCCCTCTCTGGCTTTGATGGATGCTGTATATTAGTTGCAAGCTAATACAAGGCTTGTCAGGCACCCTGAGGTTTCAACATCTGGGTGTAAATTTCAAAACAGAAGTTTTTAGCCAATAAATATAAACCTCTCCTGAAGTGATTTCTTCTGAGCTACAAACCCGAATTTCAAGACATCACTTTTAGTGCTCAGTGTCTGGTTTTATGTAACATTTCATAACTGGTAGTTGAGTGCTGGCTGCGCTATACTGAAGTCCTAAAAAAGAGCTATGCTCAGAGCTCAGCATCTGATGTGAAATTCATAGAGTCGTAGAAGCATGGAATGGCTTTGATTGGAAAAGACCTCAAAGATCATCTAGTTCCAACCTCCCCACTAATGGAAGGATTGCAACCACTAAATCAGGTTCTGCATCAGGCTGCCCCGGGGCCCATCCAGCCTGGCCTTGGACACCTCCAGGGCAGGGGCATCCACAGCTTCTCTAGGCAGCAGTGCCAGGGCCTTATATTTACATGTGTGTTGTGCTGACATGCTACGTACATCTCAAAGATGTCTCAGAAGGCTGAGATTGCCTCAGTGTGGACATATGGGCAGGGTGCCTTCCCACCCCACTGCCTCTCCTTGGAGGAGAAGGAAAGATGGAAGGTGAGGTGGTGGAAGCTCCTCCTTGTATGCCTACTGTTTTCCTCAAAGATGGGAGAAGAGAGTGAGAGATGACACCACTGGTGCTTGCTAATGTACAGAAGAAAGTTGCTCACTTGAGGCATCTTCCAGGACTATGGGGAGATGGGAAGATGAGTGGACTTTTGGGTCAGACTTGCAGCCTGAATATCACCTTGTTCCTCTCCACCTCTGTGCTTAGATGCAGCAGAAGATGGGGAAGCTCCTATCCAGGTACAGACCACCAGGCTGCAGGTCTCAACCTATACATGTCTAACCAATCTAAGTCTGAATAAATAAGCACTGGCTTCGCACAGTTGAGGAACCTGGACCATGCAGCTGAATGCTCCAGATTCTTCCCAGGTTAGGTGGATATTCTGCAGCGTAACAAGAGCTGAAACAGCCCAGAAATAACAAGCCATGACAATGACGTATTTTCTCTCACGTCCTCTTTATTTTTTCATAAACAAAATGTATCATTTCAAAACTGAGAGCAAACCTGTTTGCATAGGACTATTTAACCAAGGGGACTGAGCAGAGCTCTTCTCACAAGGTCTCTTTCCAGGTTTTTCATACTGTGGTTGGCTGACTATTCTTTTCCCATGTGGCTTCAGACTGTGGGAGAGCACAAGCTCTCTGCAAATGGGGCTCAGATTTGACAGGTGCCATCATTCAGATTATATATAGTTTTTGATTACTAGAGTTGGTGGCTTCTCTTACTGTTTCTAGTTTACTAGGAATCACTAGCATGTACAATTTTTCCTGCTGTATGCATACAGTTCTGCCATCTTTACCTGTGTTGTATGTAGTAGTCATCCAGCACTATTTTCCATTTCCCACATGAATGTCTAGAATCATTGCAGATTGTAGTTTTTCACACAGATGAATGGGGTGCTCTGTTAATATGGATCAAGTAATGCTTTGGAAATAATGGGGACATGACAAAGTTTCCATCTCTGCTGAGGACTTCTATAGCTACTTAAGTGTTTCTGTCTCACTTTGGATAGTAGTTCCTTTCCCTTTGGTTGTACTGGCTATTAGGGCAAGACAAATGGATCCTGATGCTTTCTTAGGTGTCTTTGTGTCTCCATATTGCTCCCTGCTGGTTTAGCAGTCCACTGGACAACTAGTGATGCTGGACTTGTTCCCAAGCAGTTCCCATATGCACACATGTGTTTTGAAGGGAAGATGCTGGGGTTCAATATAAGCGTAGTAGATGAGGGAAATGCAGAACACAAAGGGCAGCAGTCAACCAAGCACGTTGGAAAATTCATTTGAGAAACCATTCTGCAAATTACAGTCCTGAAATATCCTAATTAGGAGCTCCAAACTATCTCAGGAGGATCACAATTAAAATATTCATGATAACTAGGAAAGCAAGCATGTCTTCCTTTCAGCATGCCTGGCTTTTTTTTTTTCCTTTGTAAAACTTCAAAGGCATTTTGTTCCTGAAATACAGGACGCTTGTTCCCAAAGGGATACACTTATATTTTGGTGTCCTCCCAGGTTGTTCTGGTTAATTACAGACAGCAGATTTCTGTGTGGTTCAGAGGCCCATATGTAATCATGTGGAGAGCTCTTTATCTGTCCTGATGCTCTTAAGGACAGCAGAAATGAATGCTGTATAATCAAGGCAGGAAGCAGAAATTCCTTGAAGGGAATCTATCCAGAGATGTGTTACCCAGCAAGGGGCTGCAAGGAGGATGGAGGGATGAAGGCATGAAATATTCTCTCTAAGAGAGGGGAGCAGTCATCTCCTAAAGGCATGGCCGAGACCCTGGTGCACTGGGCTCAGAAGAAGGGACATTTGTCAGAAGTGGCGCTGATATTCAGCGTCGACAAATGGTGTGATATTGGGGACTGCATGTGGGAATCAGTCATTAATGGTGGAAAGGAAGAAAAACTATTGCGGCCCCTTGACCCCTTGTGGAGGTCTGTTATTAACTCTTTGAAAGCTATGCAAGCCGAGCAACAGGCAGCTGCTGCAGCTATGCAGGCACTGGCTGGTACAACAACTAATTTGGCTTCAGAGTTTGACATGCCTATTCGGGGTATCACACAGCCTGTGTGTTCCTCGGTGGGTCAAGTAAAAGCATCAGTAGGGGCTGCAGCTCCTGATCTTTTAAATGACACTGCTACTGAGTCACCTGCAGTAGCGCAGCAGGAAAAAAGGACTATATCTGACATCACCCCTGATGGACACTGCCAGGAGCAGCCTCCTGCCGAATCAGAGAGCGTCGGTGAGGGTGAGGGATTAGAAAAACTGGATTGCAAGGTTAAAATATTAACAGAGCGATTATGTAATCTGGAAATCTGTATGTGGTAAAAAATAAGATACGGGGCCTGACCGAGGTTCTCAACTAGTGCCTTCTACGGGTCCTGACCTACAGATAGTGCCTTTTGCTCCACCGACTCATCCGGCAGCGCCGCCCAACTGAACTACGGAGAGCTCGTTTCGCGCGCACCTGCACCGTTCTGCGGGACAGGGGCTGAGCAGTTGGGATCTGTGCGGAGTTCATCACTGGCGAGGGAGCAGCCGGTAAATCTTGCAGCGTTACAGTTAGTTGGCGTTTCAGAATCAGCCTGTAGTTACCTTAGCGTTAGTTACTTTTCTCAAATGGTAAAGCAAAAATGTTCCTGAATTTCCGAAAACTGGATTCTCTTTCTATGGAGAGTTTTGGGGCAAAATTGGCGCAAAACTCCGGGAGGTTTTTATTACTATGACAGCACGGCTGCTAATCTTTTTATCTGTTTGGAACCAAATAATGGAAGGGCTTAAACAAACTCGACAAGGAAGAATTTCTTCCGATTATTCCCCATCGCCCTCCCTCCCACCCCCACCGCTACCCCTCGGTGCAGAAAGCAGCCCTGGTCCGCATTCGATCCGCAGCTGCTGCTCCGTGCAGTTTTTTCTTACGTTCCCACACACAGGGGATGAACCTCTGCCCCAAGTGGTGAAAGTGGCATCACAAATCACAACCCCTGACTGCCCTCAGTAGAGACGTCCCTCAGTTTCTCTTGCAGAAGGGACTGATTCCTGGTAGCACACATGGAGCTGTTTTGCTTCCAGTTCCCTCCCAGTGTTTATCTGTACTTGCTCATCCCTGTCTAATTAGAGACCAAATCTTCAATATCTTTCTTATTAAAAAAAAAAAAAAAAACTCAGATAAACACAGACTCTGTATTAAAAAATGACTCCAGGTTTATGTTCTGAAATGGCTTTGTCTTTTTCCAGTGAAAATGTCTCCTGTGCCCAGTCTGTGTTAAGGGAAACAGTTTTTCCTAGTCCTTGTTCTGGAGGACACCAATATGTCACTGAAGTCCCAGTGCTCATGAGCAGAGGGAAACTTCACCTCTACATGGGTCACTGAAGAAAGGTGGATTTGCTAGAATGGATGGGGTCTGTATGAGATGATATTGGGCCCACCATGATGCACTGGGAAGAGGATCGTTGTGATAGGAGATCAGGAGGGTTTGAAGACCAATGTGATACACTGCAGTTAAGCTCAAAAGCATGGAAGACTCTATCAGCCATCTCAATAGAGCTCAAGGCAGAATCTCGTTTTTCCTTTAAGTGCAACTCCTTTTTCACGTCCTTTTCATTAAGAATGTCCTCTACAGGTAGCAAAATCCTTAAGCAAAACACCTACTGCATTTTAAGTGCTTTGTTCATACGATGAATTTTTTATGCTTGTCTGTCAGCACCTTACCAGATAGCCTTGTACTTCCAAAGCATGGTTCATCTTTTGACTGAGGTCAGAGATGCTGCTTAGCTATGGACTGCTTTGAGGCAATCCTTTTCTCACATTCTGGTGACAATTGGAGTAAATGTCTTGGCTCTATTAACCTCAATTTTTTCAAAAGTCGGTGGTAAGCTGTAAAAGTTTTGTTCCAGGATTGTTCACCTGGAAGTGCTGTGTTTTGAGTTCACCTTCCAAGGTGCTCCGAAGAGTTCTGGTTCCAGTCTGAGAACTCGAGTTTCTCAAAGTGCTTCATTTCCTAGAGTCTTTTCATGGTTAGTTTAATGCGAGCCACTCAACTGAAAACTAGAAAATGACTTTTTCACTGGGTTTATTTTACCTGCTCCATTGAGCCTGCCTACTGTATGGTAAAAACTCACCTGGCTGGGATATTTCTAATCCCATTCAGGCACAATAGGAACTTGGAAAAGAGTTCAGAAGAAGCAAGATAATTTCCTGCTGCTTTTTCTTTCCAAATGAACGATGGGCTTTGACACATTGCATCCTGGAAAACTCTGAAGAGACGATGGATCCACGGCGTCTTAGCCTCATCTCTATTGCAAAGCAGGTTGCCTACTTGTCATCCTCCCCAAACTAGACTTGTTTGCTTTAGAGGATACCTAGTGGATTGATTTGCCGGCAGATGGTGCTCAAGAACACGCACCAGCCGGGACATGGAGGTATGCAGAAGCAGAGCCCTGCTTGTGTTGTCCCTTCAGCAGCTCCTGCTTTCCTGGAAGGCTTTCCCTCCCCGTGAATGTGTTTCTGTGGGTCCGTGCAGAGGGCAGCAGACTCAGCTGTAGTTCTGTCCCTGCTAAATTCCGGGAGCTGCCTTGCAGAGCCATTGGCATCACGCTGCCGGGCTCCTGGCAGCTCTGTGAGCTCCGCATTTGAAGTTTGCTGCTTATTTTGGTTGGTTTGATTGTTTTGTAAGAAAAAATGGGGTGTGAATTGTGCTTCCAGAAGTGTTATTCCAAATGTTGCAGATGAAATACTGCAGGGTTGCTTGCTATCAGTAACCCTAATCTGCCCTGCTGGTGGCTGCTTCCTACCCTTACCTTGGAAATCAGATCTTACTCTTTGCTGTGGACTGAAGGACACACCAAGGTGATTGTCACCACAGGAAGACTGAGCAGGGGGATGGAACCCTACATTAATGATTTTGGGGGAGGTGTTGAATATGAGGAGCGGCTGAGGGAACTGGAGTTGTTCAGTGTGCAGAAGAGGAGGCTCAGGGCAAACCTTATAGCTTTTTATGACTCCCTGATGGGAGATAGTGGGGAGGTGGGGCTTGGCATCTTCTCCCACATAACTAGCTCTAGAGCTAGAGGGAATGGCCTCAAGTTGCACCAGGGGAGATTCAGGTTGGATATTAGGAGAAATTTCTTCTCATAGAGTGGTGAGGCATTGGAACAGGTTGCCCAGGGAAGTGGTTGAGTCACCATCCCTCAAGGTGTTTGAGAAACATTCAGGTGTTGTACTAAGGGATATGGTTCAGTGGGGAAATACTGGTGGTAGGAGAATGGTTGGACTGGGTTATCTTGAAGGTCTTCTCCAACCATGATAATTTTATGGTTCTATTTTGTGATGCAAATCCACCTTCTCCCTCTCTGTACCCCCACCTCTTTTTCATGCCCGGGGAGGGCACTACCTTTTGTGGTGTTGAAAGTACTGATGTTTAAGATGTGAGAGGTCTGGATAAGAAGTTTATCCTAACAAAAGGAACACACCTTTCAACAGAAAGCTGTGATGTATTCAAGTTGGGATTGTGGCTACTGCAGTGCCTGCAGAGGGGGGGATGAAATGACGTGGCTGTTACCCACTTGCTCTGAGCCACAGGAGGATGTTGGCAAGCCAGGAGCTGTATTCCAGCCACTGGTGTTAGATTTGGGCTGAAAGATCTTTTCTTTGCTTGAGGAACTCTGAAGCTAGCTCACAAAGCAAGGATAAGCTTCATGAGAATTGAGTGGCAAACACAAGCCTGGCAGATCAATATTTCTTCTTTTAGGTGTAAATGACTGTCTGGAGTGAAATCTAAATAGAGAAGGTGAGAGGTGAGCAACAGGAGGTGCATTGTCAGGGAGGTGGCTGACAGGGCAAATGCCAATGGTGGCAGCTGGGAAGCACTGTGCCTGGCACTTCTGTGTTTGCATACAACAGTCCTGGAAGGAACAGCTTGTTAACTCTTCCCTAGGTTTTGGGAGACCCGGAGTTGTTGTCTTGATGCTGGTGACAAGGACTCAAAGCCCTTGTGCTGCTTGTTGAATTAATGTTAGCCATGTCCTGGAGCAGATGGGGAAATGGTGTGTTACTAATCAACCATTCTGTCCTCTCTTGCCACTGTTATCTGCTTGTTGGTGGCTTTTGGAACACACCTGCACTTGTCTGAAGTGACACTGCAGCACAGGTGACAACCAGTACCATCATTAATGAGTCCCAAGCCCACTGCCCCTTGCTGTGCCCTCTAACATTGCATGCAAGGCTGGAGAGGAAATGTAATGTGCAATTCAGTTGTGCCAGGGAAGGCTCAGGTTGGATATTAGGAAAAATTTCTTCTCAGAAAGAATGGTCAGGCAGTGGCACAGGCTGCACAGGGATTTGGGGGTCACCATCTCTGGAGGAGTTCCAGAACCGTGGGGATGTGGCACTGAGGGATGTGGTGTTGTGGGTATGGTGGGGATGGGTTGATGGTTAGACTAAATGATCTTAGAGGTCTTTTCCAACCTCAGTGATTCTGTGAAGTTTGCTGTAACTGCCCACAACACCAATGTGTGCCGCTTCTGCATTTAACTAGTGATAAATTGTCTTCCTGCATTGCTGTGCTCCTCAGAAGTATAGAGCTGCAAATGTGTTCGTGTGGATATTTGAGTGTGCATAGCTGTGCTGGTAGTACTGGACCTGCAGAGATCTCATGCTGGCCCAAATAGGGAGAGAAGGATTTACTTGGAGTGAGGATCATGTCTTGTGACTTAGGAAGGACTTTGGTAAGCACTGCTATGCTAACTTGTTAGTTTCACTTCCCTGGAATACTTTGATGGAGGAGAGAAATAAAAAAGACATTTTGATATACTTACATAGGGTAAGATTTTAAGTGACAAACTGCATTGACTTTAAAGTTTGAAGTATGGCTGTGGTTTGTTATGGTCACAAAACTCATCATGCCTGGAACCTGGACTGGAAAGTCAGCTTGGATTTCTCCTTATTAACTCACAAAATGACAGAGCTAAGGTGCCAGCTCATGCAGTAAAACAGAAGGTTGATAGCAGTGCCAGCCATGAGAAAGCAGAAGGGCTGAAATGCTTGTGGGGATTCCACGGTGTTGTAGAAAGAAGCTGCATGTGGAAGCTCCACTTCCCCAGTGATGAGATGCTTGTAGCAGTAGTTTCTATGTGGTTTGGGCTGCTGGCATGTGGCGGTGTTGTTTGAGCAAGTTAGAATGTAGCCATAGCTGCATTTGCTGTAATAGACCTGATAGGAGAGTCTGAATACAGCATTAGCTGAACACACTGATCTGCCAGCTCTAGGCAGCCTGTTCTTCCCCTAGAAAGCCTCTAAATAGTTAATGTGTTGTTTCAGTCTCCGATCTTGTACTCTTTGATGGTTTAGCAAATTTTTCTAAATATATATATAAGCTTTTCTGTGTGCATATTGAGATGGGAGGGGAGAGGGAACCTAAATCACAGCAGGTATCTGTAAAGCATTGCTGCCTGCAGTAGGTGGTAAAATCAAAACCATCCAGGTGGCCAATTGAAGATGAGAGGGATCAGCAGAAATAGACCTGCAGCTCTCTTTGCAAATATGCCCAGATATGCTTGGATGATAGGTTTGCTTTGGCAATTACAAGCCATGGGAGGCAACTGCTAAATTTCCTGATAGCCCTGTCCTTTGGACTCAGTGTCTCAAGCAAACCTTCAGGAGGTGGGGACTCGCAGCAAACAACAGTTTAGAACTCATGCTATGGCTTTCTTCAAGCATCCTTGAGCAAGGTTCACACAGAGCTGTTCCCATGTCAAGGGCTTGCACTAAACATCTGTGCATTCAGTTGTTGCAAGATAGCACCCAGTAGCCCACATATCCTTCATAAAATCTAGCTTAATTTGAAGCCACAAGGAAATAAGAGTTGAGTTTCTTAGGACACAGGCTCTGGAATGCAACAGTTGTTTTTGCCATGGGCAGACAAAGTGCTGAGGCAGTAACCTTCACATTAGGACCTTCAGGAGAGTAAACCCAGAGGCTCTGCAGAAGTGAGAGTCTGATACTTCATGCAGGGCCACCCCGAGTGGCTCATGAGAGAGAACTGGAGAACCATTTGAGTTGGAAGAGACCTTTAAAAGTCATCTGGTCCAACTCCCCTGCACTGAACAGGGACACCTACAGCTCCATCAGGTGCTCATAGCCCATCCAGTCTGACCTTGGGTGTCTCCAGGACAGGGCATCCACCACCTCTCTGGGCAACCTGTGCCAGTGCTTTACCACCTGCATTGTAGAAAACTGCTTCCTTATGTCCAATCTACATCTCCCCTATTTTATTTTGAAACCATTTCCACTTGTCCTATCACAACAGACCCATCTATCTATCTATCTATCTATATACACACACACACACACCCCAGCCTGCAAAACCCCCTTGACAACAAAGACAGGAGCATCCATTATGTGAGGTTTATTTCTGTGCACATCAAATCTTCCCTGAGAGCAGATTTTGGATATGGTTTGACAGCTATTAGCCTGTCTTCATTAACAGACACAGAATACAGGAAGCGCTGCATTCAGACCCTGGTTTAAGTATGTAATGCACATTCAAGAAATGAATTGCAATTTATGATGAATCCTGTACAACCCAGCAGGACTGCACCATTTGGCTGCCTTTCTATGTATTCATCTCCTAGAGTTTCTTTATAACTTCTCAATGTTTTATTTCACACTCCACATTTCCCTGCTGAGCCCACCAACCTGGAAATTAGACTCCGAGGAGGCTTACCCAACCAGGCTCTATTGATGCTATTCCTAGCCCATTTCAAACAGTCTGCTCATTACTGCACACTTTAACTACATCACTCATGAACGTCTTGTCTACATCTCTTCCTTGGACTAGGAGTTAAGTAAGAGAATCCATCTCTGTCACTTGGCTGTGACAGATTGAAGGTGAAGCTCCCATTCTCCTTCATACTTCTGCCTCCATTTGTGCTAGGTCCTTGCTCTGGCAGGCTCTCTCTCTCATTATCTGGCCTGTAACAGTCATGGGCCAACTTCCTCTCTCTTAAGAGAGACCAGAATCTGGGTCACCTCTTCTTGGCTGATGTATGGAATTAAGCAGCGCTTTTTTTTGATAAGCTTGCTCCCTGTAATGAGAAAACTAGTGTGAAGCAAAAGGTGCCTTTGAAGCCTCAAGAGATCCCGGAGAGAGGAAAAGGCAGAAAAAATCCAATCCAGAATTTAATTGACATTAAGAACTTGCCTTTTGTGTATTAAAATTCTGCCACCTTGGCTGCTCTCCTGTGATTATTGCTGGAATGAGCAAGAATCCCTGTATGTTCAATTTGCTATCAGCTAAGGATGCTGGTGTCGGTTTTCTAAAATGACACAGATCAGTAGTTTTCCTTCAAAAGTAATCATATTTCAACACAAAGACACGCAAAGTCTCCCTGCCAATGAGGAGCTTGGAGGTGCAGAAGATGCTGAGAGAGGACAGAACCAGAACAGCTGATTCCATATGGCCAAAGGGATGTCCTGTACACTAAATGGCATCGTGCGCAGCCACAGAAGTGGAGATTCCTTTGAGTGATGGTGTTTATCTTCCCAATAAACCATTATACGTGATGAGCTCTGTGTTCCTGCGAATGGCTGAACATCTGCCTGCCAATGGCAGCAGTGAATTCCATATTTTGATTTGCTTGTGCATGCTTTTGCTCTACACAGTGAACTACCTTTATTTCAACCCAAGTGTACTCATGCTTTTGCCATTCCAGTTGTTGTCTTCATCCTACTTGGAAGAGGATAAGTGAGCAACTGTGTGGTGCTGAACTGTTTACCAGGGTTGAATCTCAACATTCATGGGCTCATTTCAAGAAGTTATAAACTCTGTGGAGTGTTTAAGGTTGCTTCAGTTCTCTTTTATGCTGCATTCCGCTGCATTCCACTTCATTCCAGAACACGAAGTTTATTGACTACTAGAATCAAAATCTTCCATTTCCAAGATGATCTCCCTTCTTTTGGAAACCTGCATCATTTTTCTTTCTTTGTAAGAGTTTACAGGTTCAGGTAAGCTCAATGTAATCTCTTCAGATGTTCCAGGCAGTGCTTCATAGAGATGTGTGAACAAAGAGTCTATCAGTTTGGGTACATCAGAGTTGATAAAACATTTGCAAATCCTAAACTAAAGGCCAGGTTTTAAAACCTTGCATGTGCAAGGAATGGTGTTCCTCTTTGACTGTCATATCTGACAGCTGAGTTGTTTATTCAGATGGGAAAAAAAATCTATCTTGTATATCCAGCTGTAGCAAATATTAGCTGTGACTCTGGGGTAGGGTAGCCTTACAGTATCAGCACTTTTGTTTCTGTGCTGTAAGTCTGGAGGAGTTGCAGCAATGAATGTATTTTGTGACTCTGCACAGTGTAGAAGCTGAATGCAATGAGAAGAAGGCTCAATTATGGATGGTCACTTTGCAAGTTCTTCCCTTGCCTGATTTCCTGAAGAGATCTGAAAACATCACCGCCATCCCCCAGCTTGTGCAAATGGCCTTCTGCTCAAATCACCTTTACAATGCTCTCCACGTGGCAGTTTCCTTCAGACTCTGCAAGCCTTTCCTGTGTAGGGCTCTCTGCAGATCCTAATATATGAGGCTCTGCAGCTTAGGGCTTCAGTAGGTTTTCCTGTACCATATATAACTGTGATATATCTGTATCAAGGAGAAGGCCTCTCATCACTTGTCTTGAGCTCTCTTTGAACCACGGTCCATTCCTATTGCTGACTTTCAACTCCACCCCCAGATTACTTTCAGTACATAAGACATACAGCTTCAAAGAGTGAGACTACTCTAAGTCTTGTTAAACTAGGTACAATTTTAGTCAGTGGTGATTTCATTGATTTTACCATATATTTTATCACAAAGCACTGCAGGCTACACACATTAAGCAGCACTCTCTAAAAGAAAGCATTTGAAGGTAGAAACAGATATGCACATCTTAAGTGAACGTCCATCTGAGGAGGAGGTGAAGTAGAAATTTGATCCGGTTGTTTTCTTATGCTGGCAGCAAGAAGAAGGGTGGTGCCATGTAGTGGACTTTAGCTAAACACAGAGCCTTGCTGCATCAGGCACTGTGACAGTAAAGAGCACGTGCCTCCAATATAATGCATCGTATTGCTTTGTGCCAGCCTTGGGTCTGCTGGACCCAAATCTGAGGCATGCTGCAGTGTTGTGGTCTCCATGAGATACCACTGCTCCACTCTACAGCTTTTCCTCTTGTTCCTTGTTGCCAAGTGTCCCATTTGCCCATCCATCCTCCTGGGCCAGCCTCCATAGCTGCTGCCTGACTTCTCATGGGAGTAAAACAGGCTTGCTGCCTCCTGGGCATCCTTTGGCCAAGCATAAAACCCTCTTCATCCTGCTGTGCAAGCAGACATTAACAGCAAGGACTTCTGCAGGGTCGTGCCACTGCCTACCCCAGTGTTTCTACCCAGCATGAAGCTCTGGGGGACTTCTATTGTATTTCTGCTCCAGTGGGTTCAAACAAAATGAGCTTTGTGTTTGTGTCTGGTGTCTTAGTTTTAATGAAGGCATGTTTTTGCCTGTGCTTCAGTCAGTCTAGCAAAGAGCAAGCACAGTAAGAACAAATGGGCCAGGTCCTCCCTTCTGAATCACATTTAAGTGCAATAAATAAACAGTGGCTGCTAAATGCTTAACGCACCAGAGAGCATCTTGCCAGCTTGGCTCTGGGGGAATCTTGCCTTCCTGCGGGTCTGGGGAGTCAGCTGAGGGGATGGAAAAGTTTCACAGCAGTGCTTACAAGCCTTAAATGCTAACAGTGATGCCACTGCTGCGCTTACATGGGGATCTTGGTAATGAGATGGAGCCACGTTTCCTGCAGACAGGTGGTTGTCTTTGTGCTACAAAACCACTGTGCTTTGGTAGATCGATGACAAAGCCTGACCTGGGGGGACTTGTGTCCTCGCTGAGATGATTCATGGTCTCCTCAAGCCCATGCACGTGCAGCTTGGCACTGAGATGTCACGGGTTTGATATCTCATCGGTATTTCAGCAGGATTAACTTTTTTATTGCGGGGTACTTACTAGCTAAAACCTTTCAATTAAAACAAAATGCGTGATGTGACTTGAATCGGATGTTAGAGCAGATCACTTAAATCTTTACATCAAGCGCTGAGCTGTGAAGAAGCACTACTCACTGTTATATTCCATATCCATTAGCTCTGGCATGAATGAGACGGATGGTGGAATTGAGCCAACAGAGGGAAAAGGGGAGGGGAAGAATTCACATGAAGTGAATACGTAGCGGCTTGAGGCATGGCCTGGCTGGGAGGGTTTTTGTCAGCTCTTGCAAGAACTGGGTGTCTTAACAGAACTAAGATTCCGAGAACAGCTGAGGAGGATGCTCCAAAGCACAGACAGGTGTAACTTTGGCCTTGGGTGTGATGTATATTCTCTATTTGTTCTGCTGGACCATTGGCTGAAGGCTGTAAATCTTTCTGTTTGGCTCTTTTTTGCAAGGTCGTGGACAGATGTAGCATGGATGCACGTATACAATTAGTTGCAGTAATTGTGAAATGTAGGTGGTCCAAGCAGAGCTCAGACACAGACACTTCTTCTTACTGAAACAGCAAGTAAGCCACTGTCTTTGCAGGCTCTGAGGCAACATCTCCCAGACGTATCAAAGCCACAGAAAACAATGGGCCGTGTTTGGTGTTGGCTTCTCAAGTAAAACCACTTCAGACGTGTCCATGTTTCTTGGTGCTAAAAAAAGAAAGGCAGATTAGCATCTTCTTGCCAGTTGGGAATTATGGACTTTGTGCTGGGGACCAGGCTGCCAGACCACCATGTTCTATTTATTTCCCACAGCAATTTCCTTGGCTTTTAAGAAGCAAGATGGGCAGACTGAACACTGTAATTACTCCTTAGGTTACCAAGGCACTTTCTCCACCCTGCTGAAAACTGTTACCACACGTGTACTGTACCCAAATCTTGCAACAACCAGGCTAAATAATGCTTTTAGAGGTGATAGTACATCCACCATGCTTCTGCTTGAAGGTCAGCCATGAATTCTCTGCTAATAAATAGTAGAACTAAGGAGAATCCCTTATCAAAGGTTGGTGTGCTGGTTCTGAAGGTTCTGAAATGCAGTCACAGATGCACCTCAGTATTTGTAGGTCGCTGCAAGCTGGAACTAAATAAACTGAACAAGCTGCCTGCATACAAAGGATATTCTTTGGTGCTATGCAGTGATGACTGAGGGATTGAGCCAGCCCAGAGGCACTTGAATTTCTTCTCCCATAGGCACTGTTTCATCCTTTCTCCTCCTCACACTGCATGTTGCCCCAGCAGAATCGTTCTCATGTACTATCCCAGGCCCCCTGCAGGCAGAGAGAGTGTTTCCTCTTCTGTGTGTTGAAGAAACAATGCATGGTGCTTACTACCATTCTGCAAAAGATGAGTCATTACAAGAGTCTCCTTACGATAACTGGGGAGAGGGAGCTGCTGCTGCTGAAATATAGGTCAGATTTTCTGTGCATAGAGAGATGAGAACTTGAAAGACAAAGATGGTGTCAGGGAATGTGAGTTGGGTTCAGCTCTCTTTGTCCAAAGCAAAAAGGTGCCTTCATCCTCAGCCAAAGGCTTCCCTGTTGCAGGCCTCATGGTGCTGATAACTTCCTGATGCTGGCTGCAGAATGTGCAGGACACATCTGCTCCAATTCCTTGGGCGGGTGCATCAAAGCATGGGCTGTGTAGAGCTATGCTTGTGTGCACGTGGGATAAATCAGTGCTGAGTGTGTGCGTGCAGTGAGATGCTCAGCAAAGTGTTCAGCTTTCTCCCTGCCACGTGGGGACATCTCTCTCTGTTGTGGTATTGCTCTGCGTGCAGATGATACAGATGTAGTGGGGAAAATTAATTTGTGAAGTGCCTTTCCTTCACTGCCACAAAGCAGCAGCTTCTGAGACACGTTTTGTGGGGGAATTCAATCCATCCAGGGAGACAACAAAGTTAACCTAAAGAGGGGCTTGAGAGAAAGAGAGAAGACAACATCTCATTAACAGTCAGCTGGAAAAATCTGCCCAAGATTAGCTGCGTATTTTGCAGGTCAGCTTGTTGTCATTAAACCTGCTTGAAGCCAAAGTACAGGCAAAGGTCTCTCAGTCACAGAGGGGGGAAACAGATACTTGTACATATTTAAATACATTTTGTATGTATATATATGCGTGTGTGTGTGCATAGATACCCAAAAGTGAGGTCCAGTTGTCTGTGAACATCTCCAGCAAGAGGAAGAGCTACATGCAGGTTTTATCGACTCTGCCTTCCCTGGCACTTGGTCCTCACTGGAAAGCTATTTGTGATGATGGTCAGGGCAGGAAGCAGCCAAGAAGCCTAATTTAACAGCCTAATTTTCTAGGGAAGGGGTGAGACACATGCACATACAAGAGAGGAAGGACAGAGTGCATTTCCATCGCACCTTATCATGTTCGTGCAGAGCAATGGTGGGAACCAGCAGGCAGAGCAGCTGGAATGCAGAGGCAGCAGATCAAGCAGAACAGGCTTCAAACAGAGATGGTTTATGTTTGTTTGCTTCAAAACCCTCTCCTGCCTCCCTGCTGGGGATCTAAATATCAGCAGAGCTCCTCAGTGACACTTGCTGGCAGGAAATCTTCAAGCCCACTTCCCTCTGCCTTTCTGGAGTCCTCTTTAGCTATAGGCTCTCACTTTTTGTCACAGTCCACAGGTGTGCCCCAGCTCCAGCATCACAGGTTGAGAACAGTGGTGACATGCTGCAAATGGCTCATGCTGTGCTCTTTCACGAGTGTGAGACTGGCCTCCTGCTTGCAGGGACTCTGCTGACATCTTACTGAGCTCTACCTCCATATTGCTGTGTCTTGGAGTGTTGCTCTCAGCTGCTCCTTGTAAGTTTAGTGTTCAGCATTTTCAGGATTTCAGATGTGTGTCTGCGTGTTTTCAGAATAGAGCAGGCCTGAAGGAAGGGAAAATAAAATGAAACATTTATTGTTTCATTTCCTTCCTGCCACTCTCCATAGGACACCATTCCCTTAGCTAAATAAGCCATAGATAAAAGTTGCTCCAACCTAAGCAGGGAAGTTTTAAGAATTTTCAGACCTGAGCAGAGGAATACAGGTGTCTTCTGAGTTCTCAGGATTTGGGAGCTGGATCTGTCATCTCCCTCTGAACAGACCTTCATTTTGACCCTCATGCACACTGTATCTGCATGTCTCCTTGGCTGTAACAGCACAAACCTGTAATTATTGAGCTGGAGAATGAATTGTGCTGATGTTTCACACATAAACTGGCACCGAGGAAAGAGCTGGAATGGTTCCCACAGTTTTGAGATGATGCCAATGTTTCAACTGCTGGTGGGCTGGGGCCTTCCAAGTAGTGCTCTTTTTAGAGGGGTTAGGTAACCTATTTTTGTCCTGGATGCAAGAAATCACATTTAGTTCAGTGCAAGGAAAGGGCTGTGGACTAGCTCATCCTACCTCAAGATGACTTGAGCCCCTATAGCTGTGGAGCTCTTGTTTTCTTTTGCCATTCCAGCTCACTTGTTTGATTGCCTGAAGGGATGTGGCAGTAACCGGTCCCTATAAATGAATCTAAAAAGCAAGGTTGGAAGGCCTTAGCTGCATCAGAATTTGATGGGCAATTTCCATTTTTGGGGAAAGGAAAGGCAGCTTGGGATCCCTTCCATTGTGCAAAGATGAAAGCCTCCTGGTCCCATGGAGACAGAAAATCTGCATGAACTTAAGAAGAAACAGTCTGGAAAAGCAAACACTTCTTATGTTGAAAATGGATGCCTTGGAGGAGTCACTTTGTATAATGGAGTATGTAGAATTATGCAGAGGAACAGTGGCAAGGTTGAACTGGGAGTGTGGGCTGATGTATCACATCTGCATGCTGCCCCATTCATGGTTACTCCTTGGAGAACAAAGCCATTCCCCTTCTTGTACGGCCCTGGTTATAGATTGGCAGCTTTATCACAGGGTCTGAAAGCTCAGAGCAAAACGTAATTGGTTTCTGATGCAGAGAATAATACAGCATGTTTGTATTTGGGATACAGATGATCCCTTGTGGTGCAAGATTGCATTTTTAATTGTCACAGTAGCCACATGGTGATGAAATATCTGCAGTTCAGAGACTCAGCTCTCAGATGGTGTAAATTAGCAATAACTGATAACAGCTTAAGGACTGGCTTGTATGCTGCTTGCATGTCTAGGGGAAAAAAGTAAGAAACATTATTTTTGGAAAAGAGGATTGGGCATGGTGGAGAAGGCATGGTGCTGTCTCATCTGTACGTTGAAGGGTTATTTGCATCCTGTTATCTATGGGGTCACTTTTTGGCACTTAGGGACAAGGTTTAGTGGGTGTCATAGTGATGGGCTGGCAGTTGGACTAGGTGATCTCAGAGGTCCTTTTCAACCTTAATGATGTATGGTTCTGTGGTTTGTGTCCAATGGAGAGTCCACCAAAATCCCTAAAAGTGATCCCTAAGAGCAAAGGCTGCTGGTCAAGTACTCAGAAGGAGGAGGCCATCACATTTCATGCAGCTGTACAGACATCCTCTGCCATGGCTGAGCAGGCCAGTGATGTTGCACTACTGCTACCAGTGCCAAGATTGTTATGGACAGCTTCAGGGTGGTGCTGGGAGCAAGAGCTTTGGTGTCTCCTCAAGTAGAATGAAAGCCAGCCACTGTGAAAAGTCATGGTCATAGGTGCTAAGCTCACTTTGTTCCATGAACTGCAAGCGTGGCAGTGAAAGAACCAGTTCCTGCTTTGTTGCTGTCTTCTGGCATGTAGCAGTGTGGCTTTACTTTTAAACTGAAGGGCTTCTCTTCACTGCCAGTAGGTTCATCTCTATCTACTGCTGAATTCTTTATTGTCATTGCTATTAAAGGAAAACATTATTAACAGAAATCAAATGAGCCTGAACTGCACCTGTTCATAAGAGCACAAAGCAGAGGAGCAGAGCTCAGCAGGTCTGGCTGCAGGGATGCTTGTGCATTGCTGAACAAGATCAAGCGAGCTGTCCATCACAGAGCTGTCTGGGTGTGATGAGTTCCCCACAAAAAATACATGGTGGTGGTGGTGGTGGCTGGAGAACATGCTGAGGAAGAAATATCCCTGGGGGCGAAAGCCTTGGGACATCAGGTGAAGAGAGAGCCTGAACTTGGTTCTGGACAGGCTGCTTGGTGCAGAAGGTAATCCCTGAGCAGCCCCACCACCACTAACCCAGGGAGCATATATGCTCTGTGAGTTTTTTCCTCTGGGGAGAAAGGCAGGAGACCGTGCCCCATGTTGCCTTTGTTGTGTGCTTTGCTCTTATGCTCACAACACTATTGAGAGGGCTGAGTGCTCCCCAGACAGCCCGACTCAGTGTCTGCTGCTGTGTTTTTTTGTCCTTCACCCTCTGCAGAGCAGTGCTAAGCAAATGTGAGTTAGAGGTTATGAGCAAGTGGCACCTTTTTACAGTGAGAAGCCTTCATTTCTGAGTCTGCATAAGGAAAACTCAAACCTCCAGGCTGTTCTTCACTCCAAACCCTTTCCTGCCTCTCCCCACCCCTGCCTTCATCTCCATCCCTCTACTGAGGGATGTAAATCTGCTAAAACATTCATGAAGATGACTGCAGCTTTCCGCTAAAAAGCATGGCCCAGAGAGAGGTCATATCTGCAGATAGTTAAATCAATATGTTGTTGAGTCATTGCAAATTGAATCGGTTGCTGGGGAGAGGGAGCCCTCTCAGGTCTTACTGATGCTTGATGGCTTGGAGCAGGCAGCACTGATCTGCAGCTGGCCAGCTGCTATGGGGGACCCTGCATGAGGAGGAGGAGCTGGGAGAGCCCTAAAACCAGTATGTCTACTCAATTGCTCGTCACAGGAATGCCTAGCTTCTGTCCCTGATGTCTTCATGCAGATATGCAGCTCTCCTGGGGCTGAACAGAAGGTCACCCCTGGCTTGGCCACTTTGCTTTGCCTCTTGGGTCATGCACTCTCCTGTGAACACTGCTGTGGTATGCGCGTTTAATCCTCAGCATTGCTGAGCCTAGTGCAGGGTCACCCTGATACACAGCAAATTTCATTATCTCCAGGCTTTCAGGCCTTCTTAGACCCCAAGTTAACCTCTGGGCACTCCCACAATGATGGGTCATCAGATTTTTAACCCACAGGTATTTCCAGACTTTTATCTCCTTTAATCATCGCTTGGCTGAACAAGCCTTATTGAACCCTTGTGAGTCCCTCCACATAAATCAGTCCCTCCAGACCCCCGTTGTTTGTTGTTAATCAGCTTTGAGCTTGCTGTGGTTTGTCAGCCTTTCTGGGAATGGCCTGCCTCGAGCTCAATGCAATCCAGATGCAATTACCAGGGTCCTATGGAGAGGAAGGATTACTTCCCCACTCCACAGGTCAGGGCCTGCTCTGGCTTTTTTTTTCCCTGCCATATTGCTTTGCTGTGTGACAGATCCAGGCTAATCTGTCAATGACTCATGCTTCATGTGGAGCAGAAGTAATGCTCAGAGGTGCTTCAAAGGGAAGGAACTGTCTGCCTTGTACAGCTGGGCAGCAGAAGGTAGGCAGCAAGGGTGGCCCTGGTTGATGCTGCTAATGGATCTTCCTCAGGTGGTTCTCGTGACAACTGGGTCCACCTCACAAAAAGGACATCAAGCTATTGGAGAGCCTCCAAAAGGAGGGCTGCAGAGATGGGGAAGGGTCTGGAGGGCAAGGTGTGTGAGGAGTGGCTGAGGTCCCTTGGTTCGTTCAGCCTGGAGAAGAGGAGGCCAAGGGGAGGAGTCATGGCGGCCTACAGCTCCTCACAGCTAATACGTTTTGCTCCATACAAAATGTTCTGCCTCACTAAAACAACGTCTCTAGCGTGTGCCCTGTGTATAGCCATGCCAACAGGTGTCTGGGATGTGGTCAGGTCCAGGGTACCCAGCAAAGGAGGAGTCTGCTGAGACGCAACAGGCTCACCAAGATCTCCCCACCAGCAGGTGGATCTGAGGACTTGGACAACAGTCCAAGTGAAAAGTCCTCAGAAATGGCTACCTGGGGTGGTAATTAGGTAATGGGAGCACTGGAGAAAGGTGAAGGAGGTCATCAGGTTAACTGACCCTTATCTCATACCCCTCCTGCAGCCTCCTCCTGACTCCAGGCACTCCTTGTACACCCCAAACCTGCCGCCCTAGCAAGCTTTCTCAGATCCTTTGCCACCCTGTCTAGATTTTCAGCATAATATCTTCACAGACTGAAGTGCTCAGAACGTGAAGGACTAAGGGCCTCTCTTTAGCCAGAGTCATTCTTTGCTGTCACCTGGTTCGTTTAGATCGACACAGCTGTTTGCTATCTGATCTGACATGGCTGAGCCTTTAAACTGATGGTGCTGTCTGACAAGGTAGGCTCTGCAGATAGGCAGATGCTTTTCCTCCCTTGTGGAGATAAGCAACGTAACTAAAGCTTCCCAGCATCTAATTAACTTTCATTGACTCCCTGCGAACAGTTGTTAGTGGTGCAGAAGGCTGTTAACTTTATCTCTGATTGAAGAGCTGACAAAGTGAACATGAGCCTCTCCTTTCTGCAGGCTGGGTCTGGCCATTGAAATTGAGCATGTATTTAGCATCTGGACTTGTGGATTTTCTCGACTAGGTATTGTACATGTTACCATTCATCGGTCCCAGTCATGTTTCACCCACTTATTTATACTCTGTCTAAGCTTTGTTTCTGCTTCCTGGGATGTTTTTAAAGGGATAGAGTACCTCCACTCTTTTGTTGCACGAGGAGTTGAATTTCTCTAATCAGAGTTTGCTTTTATTTGCCCCTTGGAACGAGACTCACTACAGGTCTGAAATCCCTCCCTTCATTCAAACCTTCCTTGCAGCCAGGCTGCATTTACAGCTTAGCTCAGGCAGCAAGCCGAAAACCTCAGTGAATTGTTTTCCAGAACAAGTTTGGCATTTTTGTGGTTGAGCGCCTGAAAATTCAGGTAAATCCTGTTCCTGGTAAAGCAAAGCCTGCACAAAGTAGCAGAAAGGCACCTTGCACAGTCCTGCTCACGTGCATAGATGGAGGTGAGCAAAGGACAGGATTTTGGGGGCAGTTTGAATCTCTGGAGGTGCTCAAGATCGGGTTGGATGGGATCCTGACCTAGCAGTTGGCAATCCTGCCCATGTCAGGGGGGTGATATGTAAGGTCCCCCCCAAACTAAGCCATTCTATGATTCTTCGATTCTCTGACTTACTTAAAGGTGCTCTGTTGCTGCATCACCCACTGTGGAGATGCTTCCCTTGCAGGCACAGCCACGCTCTCAGAGGAGTGCCTGTCAGCATTGAGTGTCCTTGCTGTCTCCTCTGATTATGTTGTCAAAGGCAGGAGCTGGGTAAAGGCAGCCAGCTCACAGGAGCAGCCAGCAAAGAGACATGGACATGAGAGCCTAACTGTGCTCATCACCACTTCCAGGGCTGCAGCTCCCTGAAACTGCCCTGAGCTCTATAGATTTTGCAGCTTCACCCTGATAGTGTTATTAGCAACTCATAGCTCACCCATAGACCTTGGTGCCTGTGACCAAGCACATCCCTACCTCAGAGTGCCAAAGCAGTGCAGGGCACTATAGGTGGTTTGGGCCCTTGTGGGTTAGGGGAAGAGGTGACTGTTATCAGCCCCTTTGTTTGGGGTTTGGGACCTCACACCTTGCTTTTTGTCCAAATCAAGCCTGTGCTCAGAGCAGCACAAATCTACCCACTCCCAGTGGTTATCTGAGAAAACTCTCAGGACTGGGAAATGTTTAACCAGAAACAATAAGGCACGGGTTCTGTGTCTCCAGCCCTCCAAAAAGCACAGCTGCTGTGTGCGTGAGGGTTCAGGCCCAGGATGGAGCAGGAAATCAGAGCTGGTGCAATGTGTTTGCTCTATTCAACAGGCAGGAAGCTCACATCCAGAGCACAGAGCAGACAGCATGTATGGAGCTGGAATGGCCATTTCCATTCAAGTACTGCATGGTCTAAAAGCAGAAGCAAGAGAGAGATTATGGAGAGAGATTGCAATACCTCTATCAGTATCTTTAGAAGTCCTTTTCATCTGGGGGGTGGGCTGGGGGAGGCTGTGGAAGGTAGGGAATGCCACAAGTCAGTAAATGAGCTTAAATCAGGACAGAAGGGTTTTCATCCATTGCCACTTACTTATCACCTTGTCCACAGCAAAGATGGAATCTGCCAGCCCCCTCAACCAGACTTCACACTGCCCTGTAGGACGTGGCAGTGCTGGGATGCTGTATGCATTAGGGATGTCTCATCCAGGCTACAGTGCCATCAGGATCTGCTCTGACTTGCTCAGAGCATCCACAGTCCAAAATCAGAATGGGTATAAATCTATGTGCTGCTGATGCCTGCTTACATTATCCTAACGTAAAGAGAGGATTTTTCTTTTTGTTTCCCCCTCATTTTTTTAGTTTTTTTGGTTTTTTTTTTCTGGGTGGTGTTGGGATTCCCCCAAGCACAGGAGGCCCAGATGGAGTGGTAACACAGCGAAAACTTGGGAGATAGGAGGGGATGGAAAAGGTGCATCCGTGAAGGAGCTGATTTGAAAATAGGATAATGTAAAAGCAGCGTTGAAAAACATTTTCAGTGTTGATTCCAGAAAAGGACAGTGTGGGGACTGATATATAAAGCTATCCCTGAAGGCCAGATGTATTTAGGTTGTGCTCTGAAAGGTTAGCAGGTCTCACCTAGAAATGCTGAGAGGTGTGCTGGGGGGCTGCATGTTGAGCAGTGTGAGAGCCTTCTGCCTGCTTTTCTCATAGGCACTGCTCCGGGCTACTTTGTGGAGGCTCAGAGAGGCAGCAAGTTCACCCCTGAAGCCTTCAAACCTCAGCATTGAGAATTTCTCCTGACACATCTCCCACAAGGCGTTAGGCAAACCGGCTCTCCTGCGTATCCATTCCCTGTGATGCAGATAGGGGAGGACATGTAATTAGGTAACCATTTGTATGTGACCTGACACGGGCTCGCCTTGCTTTGAGGTTTCACAGCTGTGAAAGCCCCAGTGGCATCACCAATGCCTGGCCATTTACCTAGGTACCTGCTGCATTGCTCACATCTAGCTGAACAGCCAGCAGGGCATGTGGCCTCTTATACCCCATATTATCATCTGACTAAGGCAGATTGCTGTGAAGAGGGAGGACAGTGTGATAGATACTGCACAAACAAAATGAGACACTCTGTGTCCTAAGGGACCCTGTAGAAACTCAGCAAGTGCACGCTCTGAAAGGCATCCCAGGCACGGAACTCCCATGAACAGCATCAGATAGGGCTGCTCCTCAGTGCTTTGAAAACTGATCTCACTCTTAGGAGCGGTGAAAGGGAGGGAGAGAAAAAGTCAGTAGGAGAGTAGGATTAAGTGTGTGCAGGGAGCTGTTGCTGCACACAGGGGACAGGAATGCAAGCAGCCTCGTTACACAAATATGCTCTGATGTGGTCTCTGCCATTGCTGCAGAAGCACAGCAGAATTCATTTTGCCTTTCTGTAATGCACTGATGTGTTTTATGCGGAGCTGGCTTTGACCGTACAGCAGGAAACTTCAGATTCATGGCAGCTTCCAGCCATGATGCTAGGAGGAACATGGGCTCAGTACAGATGTGAAGGACACTGTTTTTCCTCTGAGCAGGAATAACAACCCAGCAGATCACATATACAGTGGGAAAAGCTCACACGCACAACACACAGCTTATGCAATTATGCTGTGATAGCCATTGGCACAGGAGCATGGATTTATGTTCCAGCCAATGTCTAAAACAGTGAGTGCAGGAATTCAGTCTCCTTGGTGATAAAACCAACCAACAGAAAGCATAAAAAGGAGCTAAAACCTTCCATGGGACCTACTTTTATGCTCAGAGCAAAGGACCATGAATTAGCATGTCTCTTATCTGCTTTCTTACCTACAGAAGTGGGTGAATAGCAGAGGATACTTTGATTCTTGGTTGTACAGGATGGACAACCACGTATCCATGATATCTGCTTTTATGGTACCTGTCTTTATGGTATCCGTATTTTGTGGTATCCATAAAAAAAAGAGAGGACTTTTGATTGCTGCAGACAAAGATGAGTGAGAAATCTGGGCTAGGGGGAGAAGAAACAAAGCAGCCCTTCAGCTTTTGGTCACCGAGTCCATATTTGATGAATGCCCACAGATGCAGCCATTATCAGTGGGAAGTCACTTGATGACCTGGGTGAAACGAGTTGCCTTTTTCCTTTCAAACCAGATGGCTGCTTTCATCAGAGATCGTGCTATTAGCTGACATTAATGGGAAACCCTCAGGGGGCTTCAGAGCAGGAGGAAGTGAATGGCAGACGGAGTGGAAAGGCTGATTTCCCCGCCTGTCCATCTGGAACAACTCCTTGCAGCTCACTAGTGTCTGACCACCATGGGCATCCTCTGGCTATGAGCAAGCCTGGCATAACTCCTGCCTGCTCTTGTATTTCAGCTGTGTCGAGAAGCAACCCAAGGCATCCCAGAACACACCAAGAAAGCATCCCTGCAGGTATTTAAAGTGGTATTAAATCACCAGTTGGCTGTAGTGATAGACCTCGTGAGGAGAAAAGATGCCAGCGTAGCCCCCGTGTGAGCAAGGAAAACAAATTTGGAAATGTTCTGCATGTTCAGCTCCCACCTGCAGCTCCTTGAAGCTCTCTGAGTGTCCTTGGGCACCATCCTTAGCATGCAGTCTCTACCTCTAACCTCACAAGGAAGATGACTTTTGCTATAAAGAATCATTTGCCCTTCTTACAGAGCCCTAAATTAAAACTAGCACTAATTTGAGAATCTCTGATGAGAATACAGACTGGCCACGTTGACACACTAGGCAGGGAAAACAGCTTCCCCTTGTGTAACAGCATCCCCAGAGAGCCATACAGCCCATGTCAGCGCCCTTCAGAGCACAGGGAACATCACATAGCAGAAGTCATCACAGGTTGTTTATTGCATTAACACTCATTCTAATTGATCACTGGGGGGGGGAATTTCATGCTCCTTTTCATGTGCTTAGAGTTCTCAGGAGGGAAACACATTCCCAGTATGGTGCAGCTATTTGGGGTCAAGCCAGACCTGGCTTTGGGCTGTTGCAGTATAGGATGGGCAGCAAAGCCAGCATTTTGCTGAGTGGTGGTGGCCATCCTTACCAGCAAAGACTTCCATAACAGTAGTGAGAGGGATCTGACATTTACCCACTGCTTACCCACATCTTACAATGAGGGTCTGGTTCAAGGTGCCACTTGATGGAGGCACATGGTTGAACCACATGGGGCAGCTCTTATTGCCTCCTAAGAGGAAAGCATCCCAACAGCAGTTTTGTTTCTTACATCCCAGTCCTGGGATATGGGATATGTATGGGCTCTATGCTCTGACACTGTGAGAGCAGTCCTGCTCTTCTCACTGCTTTCTGGAGGTGGCCATAGATTCAGCCCTCTGCTGAAAGCCTGCACCCAGAGAGCTGCACCACATCCTCAGCAAGCTTTCCTGCAGAACAAATGCCTTGACAATGCTAATTGTTTTTGCTTTAGTTCAACAAGCTGGAAAGAAAAATTAGTTTTCCCAGGTGGAAAATTTTCCATAGAAAATGTTGGAGCCCTGTGTTGTGTGTTTTTTTTCCCCAATAATGACTGCTGTGACCCTTCCTTCCCTGACTTATTCTAGTAATGCCCCAGGATCCTAATTAAGACTGAGCCCAGCGGCTCTTGGTATTGTGCAAACACATGGGAAGGCTCCAGCCCTTCTCTAGAAAGCTTCTCATCTAGTTTGGTTTAGGCAAATGCATCCATTGATACTTTCTTTACTTTTTCAACAGTGCTACAATGGAGGCTTTCATCTCTATCACTTCTGTGTATTGCAGTGTCATGCCCTCTGCTTTCAAAGGCTTAGGTTTGCCTTTAATTGTGTTGAGAACTTTTGTTTCTAAGCCTTTATTAATGGATTTTTCTCCTCTGCCAAAAGAGGAATTTTGTTTCTTTACTGGCTTGTCTTCTAAAGCTGAAGTGACAGTTCCCTCTTCTCTGCGAGATTTACAAAGCTTATCTTTTAATTTCAAGAGCCAAAAGCAGAAAAAGGAGGGAGGGAGGGGGCTGGGGATAAAGCATCAGCATGCCTTTCAAATGCTGTCGCTAGGAGAAGGCTTAATGATCTAGAAATATATAAACTGCACTTTCAGGGTTGCTTGAATTCAGTTAAGAGGCTGCTCTTGACGGACTCCGGCTAAAGGATGGAACTGGGAGGGGACAAAGCCACTGATTTCAGGAAACCCCATTTTGCTGTTTGAGAGTACCTAGCAGGCAGTCCTGCCCCAAACCCATTGCCATCGTGCCTTAGTGCCAGGGGCACAGCAGGGCTGGAAGTGTCTCACCTCTCTGAGGCTCTGGATGTGGCCAGGGACAGAGCATGAACTCATGCACCGGTATTTTTGGAGGAAGGATTTACAAGTGCTCAGTGTGGGGTGTAGGTCACAGTCCAGCAGTGTCTTCAATCCCATTAGATGTGACGCATTCAAGGATCAGAAATCAGAAAGCAAGTATGGTTCCCATATTCCTTTTTCTTTAAATTGCAACCCTAGAAGCGACTGCTGTTGTGTTGCATCTCATGGCTCAGAGGATTTGGCTCAGTACGGGGAGAAAGTGCAGTTGAGACTTTTCCAGGGCTCTATAGAATAAGCTGGATCAAGATGCTGTTGACTGAAATAGACACTTACAGTGCAGTGTTCCTAAAGACACTGCGGGATGTCTTTCCTTGCCTTGGCAAATGTCTATCAAGCCTAAGACTCCATGAAAGAAATCTTTCAGGCTGAACCATGCAGTGCTTTCTAATGATGCCCTAATTTGGACCTGTTCCTGTCTCTGGACCATGCTGCAGGGCTGTGTAAGTCTAGTGTACATCTTCAAGTGGGTCACAGCAAGCGCCATCCTTAATACAAGTCCAAGCAGCACTACATGCCAAGAGATCATTGAATCCCTCAGGTTGGAAAAGACCTCTCAGATCCCCAGGTCCAACCCAGCCCAGTCCCCCATGCCCACTGACCACATCCCTCAGTGCCACATCTCCATCATTCTGGAACACCTCCAGATGTTCAGTCCTCAGCCCTAGAGATGAAGGACAGGAGGTGCAGAAGCCTCTGTCTAGACTTTGGAGTGTATTAAGGAATCCTGAGCTGAATCACAGAGGCTCCATGCCATGCAGCAGAAGGAAAATGGCTGACTTTCTGCGAGCAGCTTGTTTTAGCATCATGTGCAGCTGGTGAATGCATACAGCTCATCTCTTTCAGCAAGGCCTTCCATCCTCTTTTGACTCTATGTAGGCTCTGATACTGCAGCGAGCAGCATGGCATAAATCTTCAGGCAAACAGCTGAATGTTGTAACCTCATTTGGTAAACTGGGGGAAGTGAGGAGGGGAGCTTCACTTTAATTATTAAATAAATAGGAAAACAGCCTTCTGTCTAGCTCAGCTGGCAGGTTCTGAAGAGACCCAAGCAAAGCAAAGCTGATCAGCTAGCTTCTCACTGTCGGCTTTCCAGCCTGTTTGCTCCTCTCTGGAGCACCCTGATGTGTGCTGGGAGCTGTGCTCCTGCAGGGCTGGGGGACTCATTGCCTTGGGGAAGGAAGCAGAGACCCTCCTGGGGTAGCACACTGCTGTGCCTCCAGGGCAGCAGAGCTGAGTTACAGGCAGTACCACGTCCCTGTCCTTCCTTTCTTGAAAAGGATTTAGATTTGAATCCCAAAGTAGGGCATTTCAACAGAATTCCATTTTTTTTTATTTTTTTTTTTTTGCAAACATCCAAAAGATGCAGCTTTCATTTCAGGCAGCGGAAACTCATTTGAAATCTCAAGAGCTGCCATGAAATGGGATCATCATTTGCCAGGGAGCTCCAATGTCTTTTGTGCCTTACAGCAGTCATAATGAAATCTCATCCCAGCCTGGCATTTGAGCTATATAGTGCCATTTGTGAATATTGGGATGCTAGCTGAAGTCCTCATTTAGTGGAGCAGGCTGCATTTGCAACTCTGTGATGACTCCGTGGTGGGTTTAGTGCCAAGGATGATAACTCTAAAATCAGACAGCAATGTTTAGCAGAAAATGTACATTCCCAACCAAGGCTTGTCTTATTTTTTCTCATCTTGCTGTGCACTATTTTTCTTTCTGTTTTACTTTTCCTTCTCCCCACACGCTGTCTCATTTTGCTTCCATTCCCCTGAGCAGGAAGGCCAGCAGAAGATCAGCCTTTGGTCTTCTCCAGCATCAGTTCGAGACCCAGGCACTAAGGGTATCAGAGCACATCGGTAAGGATTGCTCCACTCCATAACCATCTTCTCATGCTTTTGTGGGCTCCAATAAGCCTGAAACACCCTGTTCCCAATTGCCTGCCCTCCCCTTCTATGCCAAATGTGGAGGAGAAGGGAAGTCTGAATGAAGCAGCTCATTCAGCAGCTCAGGCAGATGTTTGCTGCAGGGCAGTGCAGCGGCTTACATTGCAGTTCTCCCAAAGATAAAACGTTGCATCTGAGCCAAGCAGCTTGTACTAATCCAGACTTCCAGCTTTTGAAACTATAAAAATCTCACTGAAAATGAAATGATCAGAAACCAACAGCTGCTGTAATTCATCCAATTCAGCTCCCGGTCTCTGTGCTCTCTGGGTTCCCAGTGGAAACCATCAGAGAAGCGTGACTCATGCTGAAAACAGGTCGGTTCCCAGGTAGGGAACTCAGTGATTTCAGGGGCTTGGGGTGAATAGTTATTTACAGTTACACACATTGGTAGAAAAGCAACATCTTAGCTCCACGCCATTCAAACAAATAGGTTGTGCTTCCAGATAGATTTCCTTCTCGTGCTGTGTCTCTTTTCCAGCCTTTGCAGAGCAGCAAGCTGTTGTCTCACTTAGCCTGTGTGTTCTATCACTCCAGGTGCTGCTGATGTGGACAAGGACACAGCAATTTCATCAGATGCACAGAGCTGGCCATCATTCAGGGCCACTGTGATGCTGTGTGGGTATGGCAGGTAACCACCTCTTGAGGAGAACTTGGAGATCTGCAACTGGATCTTGTTGCAATGTCAGTCTGTATCACATCAAGACAGATCAAACAGCATCAGACTGGCTTACAAGGCCAGCACCCCCTCTTGGCATAATCCATCCCCCTGGCCATGCATATGAATGAGAGAAGGAAATGTTATTTCTATAGTGACACATCCCTGAGAGCACCAAATCTGGATTTATTGAGGTCACAAAACTGACTTAGCGCTGTGCTACCCAGACTGTAGGATAAATAGAAGTCTTCTATTTATAATGCTGCCAATCTGACGCTGCTCGCAAGCACTAAAAATAAAACTTAGTAAAAAGTAAGTTGAATTAATGGGTGCTCTTTTTGCACTGTCTATGAACCAGCTCCTGATCATGCAGCATGCTGTCTGCTATCAGTGTTTGGCAGAAATTCTGCACAGCAATGCTGAAATGCCCTCTTTTGAGGGCAGGACAGCAATGCCCCTACTCCTCTGATTTTCTTGCCATGCACAAAGCCTGAACTGTCCTCATGTCTGGAATGAGGAGCCCTGATGCTCTCTCCCAGCACCTGATTCACAGCAGTGCAGGTGGTCCCACTGTGTGCCCATCCCTGTCATCTCCACAAGTCTGGGGCAGCAACTGTTAGTCCTGGCAATTGAACCACACAGAGGAAGCCCAACAAAAAGGCAGTTTTTTTCCTATCACGTGCTTCTGGTTTGCCTGCATGAGGCCAGATCAATGCAAGCTAGCACAAGTCGCACCCTCTTCTCATTACCCTTGCACAGGCTTGCAGCTGGAGCATATTGCAGGGTGGTTTTAGCTGGAGGCAATTCATTTACAGCTGAGCTGGAATTCAAGTGGCTGTTTCCCCAGAGCCTTGCTAGTGATGTTTTCCTCTCTCCTCCTGCTGGGTTTCAAAGAGTGGTGGGGTCTGTTCTGGTCCTGGTAGGGCTTGGACTGAGCTGGAGATTTGGGCAGGATACTGGGCAGCTCTAAGAACAAGATCTTGTATTAGGGCACCCTGAGAGAGAGGGTCTGGATTAATAGTGATCTGTTTAAGATGAAATTAACCCACTATGGATCTTCTTTCCTAGAACTGTAGCAAGCTGCACCTTCCCACTACATTGAATTCAATACCAAACACTTTTTTGTTGTTGTATGAACACTTCATAGAATCATAGAGTCATAGAATGGCCTGAGTTGAAATGGACCACAATCCTCATCCAGTTCCAACCCCCTGCTATGTGTGGGGTCACCAACCAGCAGACCAGGCTGCCCAGAGCCACATCCAGCCTGGCCTTGAATGCCTGCAGGGATGGGGCATCCACAGCCTCCTTGGGCAACCTGTTCCAGTGCCTCACCATCCTCTGGGTGAAAAACTTCCTCCTAATATCCAACCTAAACCTCCCCTGTCTCAGTTTAAAACCATTCCCCCTTGTCCTATCAAAGCTGTGTTTAACTCACTCGTGTATAATATGTATTTCTAGTGGGTATAGTTTAGCTTTCCACATCAGCCTGCTCCCAGACCTTGTGACCCACTTGGGTTATAATGTTTAACACAGTTTCTCAGTTTTCTTCTCTTTTGTAGGGAAGCAGAGACCTTGATTTTATCATTGACACTGTTTTAGACAAGTTCATAATGCAGATAACCTGCTGCTGTGCTTTAGCATCAGCCTGGCTTCGTCTACAATGTTTTCTGGTTTTGCATTTATATTCAAAGCTGACAGGGCTCATCTATCCTGCAGTTCCCAGCTGTTGAGGCCTATGAACATCACACAGTTGGACATTCTTGTGGCTCTGCTGGAAAAGCAGCAAGGGTACAGATGCCAGGGCTAGCTCTCCATCAGCCCTCTTCTCAAAATGTCTGTCTTTAAGAAGTGATCTAAACAAGATCAAAAGCTTCTTGCTGACCAGTGGCCACCCAGGGCTGCCAGAGACCTGGCACACAGGACAAGTCCTGAGCATCAAAAGCTCCCATTTAGTTCTCACTTGTGCCCAAAGGACAGGCTGAGTGCCTTGGGTTGGAAGAGCAGCAGCATACAGCCCTTGGAGCTGGGAGGCAGCAGGGCTCTGGCTTCATTCCCAAATGCAGAAGAGGGAGGAGGATGTCAGGCTTTTGGGTAGGTCTCACTCTGAGGGACACACTTTGTGCATAATAGAAGTAAGTCATCACATTTTCCAGTTTCAGTCTCAATAACAAACCACAGCTCACAAAGTCAGTTACTCCTGTGAGTTTGCAATATCTTGGGATTCCCAAGGGTTAGAAGCCTGCTTAGAGCTGGGTCTGCATTTCAGATGCCTTGAACCCCCTGAGACTCATCCCTCTTACAATCAGCTGTCAAGCCTTTGAGACTTGTCCACCCTCCAAGAAGGGATGATTCTTCAGCTACAGTTTCTTCCCACAGGAAATCTATATGGTAGTGCTGGCACAAAATGATCTAGGGTGTGTGCATCAGGTATGATGCAGCATGGTGAGAAAGTAACAGATCTTGACGTTCCCGTACACTCGTGGTTAGGTTTGTTGGCTTTCTGTTTTGTCCTTTTTGATCTGCGACTTCATCAGTTTGCAGAGTGCATATGCCAGATATACATATAGTGGAAAACTCATAACCAACTGAACTTGTCCCAGATGGGTTCTCATGCAATTGCAAGACCTCCCAGAGAAATACCTAACACGAAGAGATTGTCTTTGACTCATCCTTGCTAAAGATAATGGTAGAGGCATGTTCCAGGATTTAGGCAGGATCTCAGGATCAGCACTGCAGATCCCAACATTGGGAAAGCATGGAATCAATGCATCTGTGCCATGGAGATGGCCCAGGCAGAGGTGGGTCCTCTGCTATTTTTTGGCCCCGAGCTCCTCAGTAGGTTCTCATGACACTGATAGAAAGAACCCATTGAGGTAAAGCTCAGTCGTCTCCTTTCTGACATTTTTCCCCCTATCAGTGTCCCAGCTGAAGGATGCTGCACCTGATGTTAAGCAGCTGCTCTTTCACTAATCCTAGCTCTCATTGGTGTTTGACACTGCTGTTTTTAAGGCTTATGGGAGAAACAGACTGCTCCAGCATCACCCTGCAGACCACCCTGTCTGCAATCATTCTGTGATTGTGCACTCGTTATGCACACGCTGCTCTTTTGTGAGGTCACAGATAGGGAATTTTGAGACCATACTTAAGGTGCTGTCACCAGGTTCCCGTTTGGATCCGAGTCTTGAAGATCTGCATCTGATGAGCCTAAACGTTGACAGAGTTAATGCAGACGTGGGTAAGATAGTAAAACCTGAGGTGAGATAAAGGCAGCAATCCCAGATTGCATTTATTTCCAAATGAAATTCCCTGCAGGAGTTTTAAGCCCAGTGAGTGGGGTAGTGCTCACCAGGCTGGTAGGTGGCAGCTTGATGCCAATTGCACAGTCATACATGGCATACAGTCACCTAGCAAGGCTGGGCAGCACCAAGAAAGAAAATGTAAGGGTATTCTGCTTTATTTAATGAGTAATTTTGTGCCCAGTGCTCCCACTAGCTAGACAAGCTTAACCCCTGCACTTCCACTAACCCCACTGGCATGAGGGGCACCAACGAGTACAGAAACTTAGCTTGCTCAGTTACATCTCCATGCAGTCTGCTCAGGGAATGAGAAAAAATAGGAGCCCGGAGGACTAAAGGTCAGGGAAGGAGTAAGCTTTGCAAGTGGTTGATCCTCAGAGATCATTTCTTAGCTTGAAATGAGAAAGGTGTTTGGGGGAAGCTCTTTTGCAAGAAGCACATTCGTTCTGTGCTGCAGGCGTGAGGAAGGATGTATCTGTAGCAGGGAGACAGCTGGTGGGTGGGTGGAGGGAAGATGTGGAGCTTTGCAGCAGAGTGGGGCACCAGTTTGCAGGGTGGGAATTTTCAGGGCTTTGTGAAGGATTTCACTTATCGGCGTTAAGTGGGATTTCACTGGTGAGGAAGATTTCTTTTCCCCCTGCCAGGTCTCTTCCTTAACCAAAACCTAGCATTGCTAATATTCCATTCAGTGTGCTCTTCTTCTATGGCCTTTGCTTGTCATCTGGTCTGCTGTCACACCTAAGGCAGGGCTTCAATTCAACACATCACAGCTCGGCTGTGATCTCACCAAGGTGCTGTGCTGTCCTTTCTGTTTTCACAGTCCCTGGGTATCTCCTCTGCCCTGAAGCCATGGGAGCAGGAAACCCACCAGCTTCTTAATCCAAACCCAGGGTGACAGAGCAGGGACCTGAGGGGAGAGATGGCTCTGGGATTTCTGGTGGCATCACCACAAAGAAAATGCATTTCTGACAGCAGCCAGGCACAGTCTAGCAGGGTTTGCCAGCAAAAAAACAACCTTTCTGGTAGGACCCAGTGGCTTTCTGTGCTGTTGACCTATTCATTAGTGGTATTGGTAATTATAGGGGAGCCCCCAAGCAAACTGCAGGGGAGACCCAGCTGGAGATATATTGGGCAAGTTTTCTCTCTTAAATTGTCCCCAGTGAGGTATGGTTAAAGCCAAGAGAGAACTGCAATAAGCAGTTTGGTGGCTAGAGCATGAGGTGTCCTTGTGTCTGCATGTTTATGTCCTTCTGTGCTGTGGATTGGCAAGGCTCTTCAAAGGCGTAGGGCAGAACACTGCAAGTGTAAATTGTGCTGCCAGTACATGCTGTATATGGTGGAAAGAAAGAGCAGACGATCTGTCTGCTCATCTGAAGGGACATCTGAATATCACCTGAAGAGCACAAAAATATGCCTGTTCAGGCTACTGGATATTGTAGCATTTATTCCCTGGTCATCCCTGACTTTTCTCCTGTCAGCAGTGCACTGTTGAGTTTTCTGATTCCCATACAGGAGTGGGGAGTCTATTCTGTAGGGATCCTGCTTTGGCAGGGGGGTTGGACTCGATGATCTCTGGAGGTCCCTTCCAACCCCTACAATTCTGTGATTCTGTGATTATGGAAGAAAATGCTCTCAGGCATGCAGTTTGATTTTAGGATGGTGCTGTGTGGAACCAGGAGCTGGACTCAATGATCCTGATGGGTCCCTTCCAACTTGAGATATTCTGTGGTTCTATGATTTATTCAAGACCACACCAATCAGTTTATCTTTCCCTGTTTTTTTATTGATGTTGATATAAGTGATACTGATATAATTTGTTGTGGGTGCTAGGGGTTGTTTCTTTTGCATCACATCCTGACTCCAGGTGATTTCTGTGCATATAAGCAAGCACTACACCAACTAAACAAACAGAAGGGAGGAAGAAGGAATGCCAAACAAGTCTGGTAGCTGAGGTCACAGGAGGTCAGCCCTGCCAGTGGCATGCAGCAAAAGTGAGATCTTCTCCCAAGGCTTGTTGGTGGGGCAGCAGGGATGGCTTTGGTCATGTCCATGCTCAGATCTTTGTGAAATCTGGACATAATTGCAGTGCCAGGTTTTTGGGCGACAGTCCCAGACAGACCGTAGTGATGATCCAAGCAATGCCCAAAGGAGTGTTTCCTTGCCAGGATGAGGCACAGAATGCAGTATTCCTCAGTATTCCTACAGCTCAGAGCCCCATTGATCCCCCATACAGGTTGGGGTGCTGTCTGAGTTCCCTGTCCCACCTGAGCATGCATTTCACACAGCTGAGATCTCCATCAATATGTTTTCCCTCGAGCTTTCTGTCCTGTGCTCAGTGGAGGAAGGGAGACCTTCACTGCCACCTCTGTCTTGCAGATGATGGAGTGAGTTTTGTTTCTCGGGAGAGATCAGGTTGCAGTCAGCACAAACATAACCCTTTGTCTCCCAACAGATGGTGGGTTCCTTGTTCAGAGCTGGGAGGGCAAAGCAGGGAGGGCCCATCCCTTCTACCCCTTGCCCCACCCTTGCCATCCATCATTAAGAATCCATAATTCAGTTCCTGTGTGGTTTCTTTGGATGGAAACAGATGATGCAAAGCCAAAGGCTATGCAGGCAGTTGTCACAGGGGCATGCTGGTGCCTGTGCTTTGCAGATGTGTTATTAATGTGACCAACCTTCCAAACTCGCTGCTCTGCTCCAGGTGTTCTTTGCTAGTAGGAGCTGCTTGAAATCCATGTTGCTTTTCTCTATAGCCTCTGGCCACATATCTTCTGTGAATTGGATCCTCCCTTTCCTAAAGCACAGAGCCTCCCTGAAAACTCAAACGCTGGAATTCCATAGCAACAGCTTCGTTTTCTGTCCTGCTGGGTAGATGCTCGCAGAGCCTGTTTCTAGAAGCCACCTCCTAGAGCATTCCAGATGTCCCCAGGCAAGCAGCAGCTAGGACAAGCCCACCCCCAGCAGAAGGTGCATTGGATTTTGGGGCTGCCTTCTGTGGCAGCAGCCAGGCATCCAAACACAACGCTTCGATAGTCCTCCTGTGAATAACTGTGTAATGGATGGTGCCATCACAAGAATAGATCTTGCAGATAATCGTCTTCCATGCTGGAAATATTCCACTTATTTTTATCCTTGCTTCCTGCCTGTTAGTTAGCCGGTTAATTATCCCTTACAGGACTTTCTCTGAGACTCTTTTGGGAAGGAAACTTGGCGAATGCTGCCTGAATGTCCTTGTCCATTTAAATGAGAACAGAGGATTCAATTTTAGTATCTTCTGGAAAGAAAAAGAAAAAAAAAAAAAATCAACCAAAAGCTTGAAACTGGTTGTTTTTAACTCCGACTGTGATAAGCTGCCAGCAATGCAGCTTTCCTCTCTGGATCTTCTTTCCATGTGCAAGCAGGGCTCTCTGCAGAAAGGACACTGCATGTGGCAGGGGGTTGGAGATTCACTTGGGGTCATTTCCAACCCTGGCCATTCTGTGATTCTGTGATTCTGTGACACGAAAAGAGGCACTCATACTCCAGCTTTGCTCTGAATGATGGACACCTGGGCTTGCTGCAGAGCTGCTTGCCCTGTGCTGAAGCCATTGTTCAGCCCCACATGGGCAGGGTGCTGTCGCATCCCTCTGTTCTCCCAGTTATCATGCTCTCTAATGGATGTCCTCGTGGAAGCATTTAAAAATGCAAACCGTCTCTGTTGCCATAGAAACAACTCTGCTAGATAAGGGAAAAAGCCCTGAGAGGTCAGAGATGCATTGTGAGCTACTGGGGACAGCACAGGGTGTGGGCAGCAGAGTGCAGGTGGCAGCCAGGATCCCCACATACCTCTGCTGTAGGGCTGTGGCAGCCATAGAATCAGGTGTAGGGAAATTCCTGGATCAATTCTAGCAGCTGGAGCTGATGCAAGTGGCTCTCCTGTGCTTGAGGAATAGCTGCAACATTATGTAGGGCCATCTACTTAGGGCCATTTCAAGTCTGGGAGTTGGACTCTGTGATCCTTATGGGTCCTTCCATATTCTATGACTGCTGCAGTTGGTTGAAAGTGCAAACTGCTAACAGGGCATCCTGCCCACCCTCACGGGCCTCTGTGTATCCAAACCTTTTGCCAGGCTGATGGTGGTCTCCTTCCTCAGCTGGAGGCAGATAACATGCCAGGGCAGATGCTGAAAGGGCTAATGAAGGAGAAAGAAGCTTTCCCCATGTAAAATCAAACATGTCAGTTGGAGAGACTTATAAAAGCCTGTAGTCCAGGGAGTGGTGCAGCCCTGGCACAGGTTGCCCAAAGAATTGTGGATGCCCCATCCCTGAGGTGTTCAAGGCAAGGCTGGATGGGCCCTGAGCAGCCTGAGCTGGCAGGAGGCAACCAGCTGATGGCAGGGGTTGGAACTGGATGGGCAGTAAGGTCTCTTCCAGCCCATGTCATTGTGTGAATCTGTGAAAAGTGGGACAACTGGTGCAAGCCTCCCATTCACAAAAAAGTTTAGGTTAAGTGTCCATAGCTCTCTGAAACTGCAGAAACCAAGAAGGCATCCTCCTCCTCTTGCTCTACACTTGCCTCCCTCTCCTCTACTTCTCTGATCTCTGCAGGATAACAAACTTTCCTGAGGGGCTCAGAGTGAGCCTGGGGCTGCCATGTGAAAACACTGGGCACAGGGGCTGCCTCCTTCTCACTGTCACCCATCCCTTGGCGATAAGCTTACAGGGACTGACTTCCAGGCTTGCCAGTTCTCCAGCTGTAGACTGACCCCATTAACTCAGACAGGGGGACACACAGGGTACTACTCCCCATGCTGTGCTAGGGATGAGACCTGCCAAATATTTTGTCTAACATTGCCATCATGGCAGGGGAGCCTGTCCAACCTCCTGAAGCCATAGAATCAAGTGGGAACACCTGCTTCCAAAACCACAGCTGGCAGACGGCGGAGATCAGCCGGATTAATCTCAAGCAGCTTGTGGATGTGGTTTTTATGCAAATACATATGGAAAGGTGGGTTATCCTTTTAGGCTGCTGGCACTGCAATAGGAAGCTCTGATGATGGAGTCTGGGATGAGGAACTTACAGTAGATTTCCTTATGTGCTGGAGCTTTGCGTTAGAACGGGTTGGGGAGGAAGAGCATGTTTCAAAACTCCAACAGTCCATGCCAGGTGAGACAGCTACTGTGTAAAGTGCAACCTCTGCAGTCTCTGTATCATGAACTCAAATGGCCTCTTTGGATCAAACCCAAGGGAAAAGCTGCCAAGGCTGGAAATGTTCTACTGGAATTGCCCTCCTCTGTCTGATTGCTGCCTGTTCACAATGCACTGCAGAGGCAAACTTTCAGACCTGAGCATTGCCTTAGTGCTCAGTTAAGCTCTGTTCAGCCTCACCACCATGATGTAAAGCAGAGGTAGTTTCTCTGTCTCTGAGGCACCTTAAATGCTGGCTTTTGGGACTCAGCCCTCCACTCTGACTCTCCTCTATTGCCTCTTAAGAAGAGATGGTCTAGATGAGTGAGTCTATAGACTGTGTGCCTAGCCCAGGGGAGTCTCTGAAGTGCAGTCTGAGCACAGCGATTGGGGGAAAAAAACACCTTTTCAGCAGTAACTCAGGCAGTAATTTTCCATACAGTAGGCACTTAGGGAGCATGTGCTTTCTGTGGCTGTGATATACCAACAACAAGCATGCAGGTTGGTAAGGCTTCATACACGGCTAAGAGAGACATCAGTCTTTGATAAGATCATTATGATAGGATTATTTTGATAGGAGATTGTTTCCAGTGTTACTCGCCATCAAGGTACTTTTAGGCAGAGCCTGGAAGCCAACCAAGTTACTGCACCTTCACAGATTAGGGAATGTAACTGAATCACAACAGCAAGAAGCACGCTTGCTGCAAGGCTGTGGGATGTGTGAGGGAGAAAGTGCTCATCTGAAGCAATTTCATAAAGCTTGTTTTACCCTGTATGGGTATGGGCACAAGCACAGCCAGCACTGTCAGAAGACCTGATGCTCTGCTGCCACTTGATCTTTCATCCACACTGTCAGATCAGACTTGCGTGGATCAAAGCAGTCATATATATCCCAGAGAGCTTATGCAAAGTGCTGTGGAAAAGGAGAATGAGCATTTCTAAAGGGTCATCATCTCTCCTTTGCCTGCAATATGTTGAATTAGCACCTCTGATAGAAGCTTCTGCCAAGAGCTGCGAGCAATCAGAACAGAACAGTGAGAGATGCTTGTTGAAGGACTCAGCAGTGACCATTTTGGGGTATGTAAGTGCTGTTGGTGTGGCAGCAGTGTGATAGCATGCATTGCTCATAACGTGTTCATGGGAGTTGTTCTCTTAGCAAGAATGTGAAAGCTCTTGCACTTCTTGGTCCTGTCTGAAATCTAACAGTCCTGCAGTATTCAGTCATGCTTCCCTCCCTGCCCCCTGCCCGAGGAATGTCTGCACTGCTCATACGGTCAGTATTCTGTCAATAGGAGGGCAGTGTGAACTCCCAGACTGAACTGCTTATTTAGCAGTGTTCTCCACGTTCCTGCGGGTTTCACTCTGCACTTGTGGTCAAATATCTTAGTTTCAGTTAGTTTTCATTATTTCATTTTGAGGTGAGGAGTTAGTGAGAATTCTGGTTCTATTGAAATCAGTGCTGTTGGTCCAAGTGGTCAAGATCCTGCTTCTTTTCTCCCTTACAGGACCACCCTGTCCATGCAAGACAGGTCCAGTTTTCCTAAAAGCAGTAAATCATGTTATTGCTCATCACTGCTATCACCAACGTGGGTCAGATTTGATTTAGTGTTCACTTCAGACTCAGTGTAGGTTTGAACCTATTCTAATTTCAGTGAGGTGATGTTGGCTGTGCCAGAGATGTTCTTCACACAGTGATGTATCATTGGGCATCTGTGTCAAAGGAATAAGACCCGTTAATTTTCTTTCCACAGACCCATCTGCATGCTCATCTTCTAAAAGCAAAGAGCTAATTAGTATAGAATTTTCTTCTGCTAATGTAGAAGCATCACTGACTCCTACACATAGTTCAACACGGAATTGCTTCCACCCATCTCCTCAGACTGAGGACCAGATGCTCTGTTCTGGACCCAACCCCTTGTTTCTAGCTCCTCTGATCTACTGACCAGACTGCTTAAATTGAAGGATCCCTTTTAGTCAAGGAAAGCTACAGTAATATTTTGAGCAAGTGATCGTGTGACCAGCTCAGCTCAGCTGAACTCCTTACTTTTTATTGATGGGTGTTTTTTCTTTCTAATGAAGTAGGCAAACCCAAGTATTACTACAAAAATGGGTGGGAAGAGGTTCAAAAGGGAGTCAACAGGATGTGCTCAGAAGCAAACAGCACTGCTCGGGGCTTTGCTTTGGAACCCGTCTTCATTAATATCTTCGTTAATGAGCTGAGCACACATGGAGGAGTGAATGGATCACTTCTGCAGATGAGATAGCTGAGAGCATTGCCAACATGGAAAAGAATCTCATTGTCACTCAGGAAGGATGGAGAGACCTTGGAGACTGTGGCAGAAGCAGTATGAGATACTGTAACTCCTGGTGCATTCGGATCTATTAATAAAAACTTCTCTCATTAGCTAGATGCTCATAATTACTAGAGGAAGAGGAAGTTGGATAGTAACTAATTGCAGGATAACTATAGGCACAGGCGGATGTTACTAATGCAATCCTGAGAGATGTATTTTGCAGAGAGGGATGTATTGCTGCCTCTGTGTGAGGCTTTGATAAGACCTTCTCCAGCATGTTGGCCATAGCTCAGGAAGAGTATAGGGAGTAGAGAGCCTGTCCTACAAAGGGACAGTGGGCTCCATTTGGGTACAGTTCTGTCCCTCACTTGCACCTCTCTTGGGATATCATTGAGAGGGAAAGGTCCACACATTAGGATGGCATGACTCGGGACAGGTGAACGTGGACTGGATATGGATCAGGCATGAGCTGGGATCTCACTGTGGTTCAGAGCTGTGTGGGAAGGAGGGAGTTTCTGGATAAATATTCAGTCCCATCCCAAGGGGTAACTTGATGTAACTACGAAGAAGGATCTGTTGTCTTCACTCCATGACAACAGGCACCTTGGTGACCCCTGATGTCCGTTTCACCTCAATTTGTCCAGACACCAGTAACTAGGGCATTCGTTAGCAAATTGCTCTGATGTTTATTCAGCAACCACAGAGCTCTGCTTGGAATGGAAATGTGCATCAAACTTCCTTTGCATTTCAATGAAAAAAAACAGAGATCTCTCTAATATCATATCTTCCTTCTCCATGGGTGCCTATTTCGTGATTGCATCACTTCTGAGAATGGGAGTTCTGGCAGATGGTGCACTTTTTCTCTGTGTCCAGAAAAGAGAGTAAGCAATGTCACTGGCTTGACCCCTTTGGCAGTGTTTTGTTGGCACCTCGTCTACAAAATGTCACCATACAACCTGCACAGGGGCGGACATCTACTGCCATATATATTGAATGGATAGGAACACAGCAGCCACTCGTGATATTTAAGACGTTCTTGAACCAAATAGACATTCTCTAATGATTTTTCATCCAGTCATTTGGACCTACTTTTGCTTTATATGTATAATATTTATGCTTAGAATGAATGTATTCTCTTTCCTGTCCTCTTACTGAGGACGTAGATATTGCTCTGGAAGTGCTATACCTATGTACAGCTATTCACACCCAGGAAAACTTCTTAGTGTGAAGGCATGCCTAGGGCAGACTGAAAACTGGCAAGAAACAGAAGATTGCATTCTAATGGTCTCACCTTACCAATGTAGCATCTCTGCCAGCATGCGTGTACTCGCCTGTGTGCATGTATATCTCTAACCATCTTAGCTGGCTCCATTTTCAGCCTCCCTAAACCTGTAAATTCTCTGTTAGCTGCCTTCCCAGCTTACCACACAGGAACACCATTAAAGCTATCTAGGCAAGGAAATGATCTCCCCATGGTTTTTGCAGATCTGTTTGATACTGGAGTGCCTAACTCATGTAACCCTTCCTATGAGTGCTCCCAGTGCCAGAAGCAAGCACCTCTGTAGTCTAACATCCCACCAGCACTGCACCAGTTGAGTTGCTCTCCAGAGGAGGGTTGGGCCTGGGGCTGCTCAGCAGTATTGCTCTTGTTGCCCTTAGGAGGGAGTGGATAGGAGCAGGGTAAGAAGTGCACTCTCAGCAGGTATCTTACTTGAGAACTGTGTAATTGCAGCTTCACAAGTCCCTCTGCCCCATGGGACTTCCTGAGCCTTGCCCAGGACGTGCCCTGGCACTGGGCTCCCTCCAGGTGCCAAGTCCTGAGTGCAGATGCAATGAGTTCTCTGGACTTAACATACAGAGGAAGTCTTATCTTCCCAGGAGGCTGTTCTGCCCTGAACAGGACATCCTAATTGTCACTACTCTGCAGCACATCTTCACAGCTTTGTATTTAGCCCCCAGACCTCAACTGCAACAATCAAGGATGACACTGGCAAGCAAAGACATCCTTGATGTGTTTGCAGAATGCTTGCGGGCAGGCACTATCTAATAAATCTATAAAGAAAGGTATTTTTTTCAGTAAAACTAAGCGAACTCTTGCTGAGAGCCCACAGAGAAGGGTGGTGGTTCTCAATGCCTCTCAGTGGTTAGAGGGGGGATCTATTTTTCACAATATGCAGGCACCAGAGAGTGTATCCAGTTCAAAGGCTGTAACGTAAATCTCTTTTTCCTCTGAGGTTGGTTAACATAATGAAATATTCATTTATAGCACATATTGGCAAATAAAGGCTTGACATAAAGCAATTCACCCCCAGCGCGTTCCATTTAACGTCATTATTCTTCAGAGTAATCAAGACTCCTTTGCCTAAGCTGAACTTTCGATGTGTGCCCATGCACACCTGCAGTGGATATTGATTTACTGGGGAGCTGCATCTCCAAGCGTGCTTGTTCTTAACCCCTTTTCCCTGCTCTGTGTGCTTTCCTCCTGGGACAGGATGATGGAGGGATGGCTGCAATGTGTGTTCTCTGCACAGCTGTGCCCTTGAGTTCAAGCTCACACGCTCCACAAACTGCCCTCAGCAGCTTTTATAGGCAATTTCAGAACAAACATGTGGACCCTTCATAAGAATGATGCTTCCCTTCCTTAGCAGCTCCACTCTGAGAGGCTTTATTATTCAGAAATAACGTGGGTTATACAGAAAGTGACTGCAAAGAGGCTGACCTCCCTGTCCCTGATGTCCCTGATGGACACCCTCGGCCTTCTCCTGGTCCTGCCCATGTGGAGGGAAGCTCTTTCCTGCACGTGATAACCCATTATGGCCCTGCTCCAATCTGTCTTATCAGCAAGCCTTTCTCGAGGCCCTGATAAGCTGCTGCAGTCAGCAAGACACCAATGGTCCCAGCATGTGGCAGAGCTGTGGGCAGGACTGATCTCTGTCTGCATTAAGGACTGCAAGGGCACGGAGGAACACAACTGATGTTTCAGATGTTCATCTCTTGCCCAATGCTTGCTTTGCCTGCCTGTTGTGCCACGCTGGCCCAGCTTCTCTCCCATTTTCCTGCAGGGAAAGGGTCACAGCGGTGACAGCTGCACCAAAGCAAGCTTGTGACCGTGACACATTTTTTGTTAGTCAGCAACAACCGGCTCATGTTTCAAACTGGCCAAAACAATGAGTCTCAGCCTCTAAATATTTACTGGGGAGGCAGGAAATGGGAGCAAAGCCAGCTAAAAGGACAGGCTTAGACAGGGCTTCGGGGTGTGCAGGGGGTGTTGTAGGGAGATTTTAGGCATGTTCAGGGGATGCTGAGAGCTGGGAGCCAGGTGGTGGCTGAGGGTGGGAGGGGAGGCCTGGTCCTGTCAGGTGGGAGAGGCCTGGGCTGCTGGCTGCACTGATCAGCCCTGCCAGCATATTTCCCATGCTCTTTTTGCAATAAGCCACTGTAAAACATGCAAATCATGTAAAGTGATTTAAACGACTTAAAATGTGTAAAATGTGTAAATTACTTTTCCAGTCTCTGTTTGAGAACTCATCTCAGTGAATACCCTGACACGCATAAATATGGAGAAATAATGTCTCCAAATCCGCCTCTATTTCTAGTGACTTTCAATGCAAAACTTTCACCATCCCCATCCCCCCCTCTTGGGCTGCTTTTCTGGCTTGGCAGAAAAGGTGGGAATGTAGCAGGGAGACCTGAAACTTCAGAAGTGAATTATAGAGAAACTTGGGCTGATGCACACAAGGGACTATGTGGTGCTTTGGGAAGACCTGTCACTCACATCCTATGTAGGTAAAGGTGGTTATTCCTTTCCCCATAATGATAAAGGATCCACTCTGACCTATAGGGCTGTATACATGGTGAGCTTAGCAGGGGTGAGGGTGAATCACCTGTGCATTTTTTCTCTTCTTTATGCTATTTCTCTCTTGATACTTCCAGCACTGACCAATGAACTGTACCAAATCTTCCCTCATCACCATTTTCTTTAGTGCTATTGGAAACTGTTTGAGTCCACTTCAGACTTAGCTGAACTTTTGAGAGCAGTTGAGGATTGGGGGCAGTAGCAGACTTCAAGTTAGCTTGTACTGTCCCCATGTCTTGGGTGTGCTCGTGATTCTTATCCAAGAGAGTGCACAGAAGGCTTGTAGGAAACTGAACCTCCCAAAGGAAGTGTGTAGGGCTTGTGTGCAGTGGGACTGGACAAAAGTGTGCCACCAATGACCTGAGGTTGCAAGATAATAATGGAGAGCACCCAACTGATCTGTGTGAACAGAGCTGACTCCAAGCTGGAGCAACTGCTGAAATCACAACACCTGAGACTCTAGAACTTGGCCAGCATCACTTTTGCACCTTGTCTGTTGCAAGATTTTCATCCTGCAAACCTTGCTGAGATGCAGAGCAGGAAGAGCCTCTGCCAGGCACTTACTCTGGTGCTCTAGCCCTCAGAGTTGCTGTCTCCTGGCTTTTGGCTTCCAGCACAGCTTGAATTTACTCCTGAGCAGACCTCATGTCTCTGCCTTGAGTTTATCCAGCTGTTATCAACAAATGTGCTTCCTTGGTGACTCATGCTCTTCCCTAACCACATCCCCTTCCCTCTCATGCCCCCACCCACCACAACTGAGTCACTTGGAGTCCTGTCACAAGGCAGGAACCTCTTTCTTCAGTCATGCATGTAGAAACTTCTTGCTAAGTCTAACTTAAGCATCTTCCTTTTTCAGTGCAGGCTACAGAGTGAGAGCTTGCTGGCCTTCTGTGGGCTGATCCTGACCTGCCCACATTCATTCTGCACTTCCTAGTCCATATATACCCAAAATCTATTGCTCCCTATTCATGCAAAGGTTCTTTCAGGCCACTGAGCAGTCTGGCCTGCAAGGCCTCTTACCCTTTCAGATCCAAAACCTCTCCAACCTTCCAGCTCTTCAGTAGCCATTAGGAAGTGACTTCATGGCTGTATTCCAAGACCACAGTCTGGTAGCTGAAGAGCAGCTCAGTCTAATTCCCACCAAAACTAATTTTTTACCAGCTTCACTTCCCAAGTGCCATATTTATGCACATATGAAATGCAGCCACAGCTAGCTTGCTTTGAAGGTATGCCATGCAGCCAGAAGGGTTTGAGTCTGTGGTCAATAAGGCCAAGTTGCTATTCAAGCTGAATGTGTAGTGGATGCTATTTTCCTTACTGTTTTCTGTTTATGGTCAGTTGCTCCATCTATCACATCAAGCTTGTGCTAGATATTTTTCTTTGTCAACAGACAAACTTACAGGGTTTTAACCACCATCTTCTCTTTATGGCAAAGCTTGTTCATTACTAACCTGAAGCAACTCACCAAGGGCTGAGATTATTATGAAACTTGTGGCAGAGCACCTGTATTCTTATTTTTTTTCCTGTAGATCATTACTTGGCTGGTTTCTTACTGTCAATTAAATTGCATTTACATCCGCTCAGAGAAGACATTTTAGCACAAAGACCATTGAAAATTGTGGTATGTGTTTCCTTTTGCCCACTGATGAGGGGAATTGCTGTTGGGAACCTTAATTTAGGGCTATCTCTATCTGTCTCTGGTTTAATTACATTGCTATAATGTTTCATCTTAACAGCATCTTTGTGGAGCAACACAGTGTAACTTTCCAGGGTGGGAGAGAGACAGTCAAGATAAAAACATAAACTTGTCTCTATAGGAAAGTTGCAATGGCGTAAAATGAGATGAATCCTGGGATGTATGTACATAAGAGACATGTGGACTTGGTATGGAGGGACATAGTTTAGTGATGCATCTCAGCAGGTCAAGTTGACAGTTGGCCTTTGTGATCTTTGAAGGTCTTTTCCAAACTAGATGATTCTATCATTCTATTTTTACATGGGTATCACTGTGATAACACTATTCCTGGGTGACTGACTTTGATTTTGAGTAAGGTGTACTGGCAAAAACCAACTTAGATCCTTTATTTGGAGAAGATACACAGTGTAGGGGCATTCCTGGGTTGATGAAAGCCAGATTAAGTGCTGGACCATCAGATTTAGTCATCCTTAGAGAGCAGACTTGGCTGCTGCCTATCCTGAGGTCAGACACGGTGGAGGAGGAAGATGGCTATCTTGTTGGCCATGATACTGATGACTCAAATGTAATGATACCCCTACACTTCTCCCTCAGACTGGAAGGGATTACTGGATGTGTGGCAAGATGTGAATACCTCCCCAGTGCTACCAGAAACCTTTATGTTGACCTTCATGCAGAAAAGGAAAGAAGAAATGCAGTGTTTCCTGCTGGAGGAAGATAGTGCTGTAGCTCTCCCAAAAGCAGTTGTTTAACTCCAGAAACTGCTTAAGATGAAATAGGAGTGGGATGTTCCAAATTTTTTGCAGACTTGATGGCAGTGGAGTTGTGGGAAACTAATCATTGCTTAGAAATGCCTTTTGTTTTACTGGTGAATTTTTCCTTTCTCTCTCGACAGCTTCCCTTATATAATTACAAGGGCAGTGCATGCTCAAAAGGCACGGCGTGATTGCAGCAATCACTTCCCTAGGCATAGATGCTGAATGACTGAACGTGAGCTCAGGCCCATCTCATGCCTGCTGCGGGTGACTAGAGTGTTTGCTGGCCTTCAGCAGCGAGCCTCACCGCACACCCAGCACACAGGGAGGGATGCTTGGTTCCCATCACCAGCAGAGGACAATGCTCAGATGCAAACACCAAGTTCCACTAAGTGCCCTCAGACTTCCTCAAAAGCAGACACAGGGCAGCCCTTTGCCCTGGGCATGGTGAGCTGTGCCAGGGAGGTCCATGCATGCCTGGAGCACAACTCTTTGTGAAGGCAAGGTGGGGGCAAGGACGAGCAGGAGCCTGCAGGCAGGTCAGCATCCCCTTTACCTGCCCACCCCTTTCTTCCTTAAGGACAGGAAGAAAGCTGTTCAAAGCAAGGAGTAATGAAGTCCATCTGTGCCATGTCTGAGCTGGAAGTATTGTTGGTCACCTGGACCCAGAGGTGTGACAACACCTGCAGTGTCCAGTAGTGCTGGAAGGATTAGCAGATGGGTTTGGGCAGAATGGCTCTGCTAGGAAAGGCAGAAGTGCTGCAGCACATGTATGGTTGGAGGAAGCAGAAGCTGTTTTTGGGAACAGAACTTACTTTCAGGGTCAGTCTGGGGATTTTGAAGCTGAGAACTCCCTGCTGATCTTCTGCATCTGCTGGGTGTAACTGCACGTGCAATTGTAAAAAAAAAAAAAAAAGAAAGTTGTGGGAAGAATCTTGCCTGATGCTTTACAGACCAAGTCAGCGAGGCCTGGGTTACTTCTGAGCAACAGGACATCATTAGATTCTTTCCTTGCTTAGGACTGCCTATGAGAGAGTAAATATTTTGAGGTGGTTTCCCACAGATGCACTGGGCAGGCCAGGCAGCAGCTTGGACTACAAGGTTTGGGGAGATGCATGTCTGCCCATGTCTGCATCCTCCTGTCTCTGAGTTACCCCCCACTGCCAGGGAGGTCTGCCTTTGCAGCCAGTTCTGCAGTAGTAAAGCAGCTGTGTACCCATTTATTTGGTGTGTTTGCCTATTGGTGTTTGCCCTGGAGCAGCTGTACCTGGGGCTCTTCTGCCTGGGGCTGTGACAATGGGCTGGGAAGATGGGCACTCACAAGTGGGATCTCCACGTGGCCAGGATGCCTAGTGGGATGTCAGGACTTCTCCCTCTGGGCTGTGAGTTCTTGCTGAAGCACTGGGGAACAGAGCAGGATGCCCCCCAGCCTGCCTTTCTCCCTGCATCAGGACTTTGTGCATCCCAGACTCTCTCAGAACTCCCTTACAAAGCTCCCTTTCACCATGGAGCATCAGGAAAATATAATGGGGCAGCAATTACTGGGGTGGGTGCAGGCTTGGCCCTGGGAGATACATGGCAGAGAGCCAATTATTGTTAATTAGGCATGTTGCTGTTGGCTAGCCCGGGCTCTTGCTGCTCGCTGTGCAGAAATTTGTTTGCACCAGTGGAGCTTTGTGGCTGACTGAGCCCTGAGAGACTGCTGGGACTGAGTTCAGGTGTGCTTAGGTTGGGATCAGGCTGGAAAGGCTCCGATCAAAACCTCATGCTGGGCCAATCCCAGACAGATCTCAGAGCACGCTTAGCCTTCATGCTTCCCCCAGGAAGGGGACAAGGACTCAGCCAGGGCAACAGCAAGCAAAGCAGCTGGCAGCTGGGAGCTCTGACCACTGCAGTGGATGCGTGCTGAGAACCTCCTGAGCTGAAAATTCTGCACCCCAATACACTGCTTTATGGTTTCCATGCCCTGTCATTTCTGCACAGAGCTAGGGAGCGTGCAGGACAATCAGACTGACACGATAAGATGAGGAGAGCTCTTTTCAACCACCAGAACAACATGTCTTTTGGTTTGGCTCCAGTCTGGGGCAAAGCTGCATATCAAACCTGTTTTTCATTACAGATGGCTGCTTATCTATGACAGGGACAGCCATCAGGTCTCTGAAGGCACTGGGATTTCAGTGCAAGGGGAGTTGCCCAAAGAAATAACATAAATAGGACAAACCTATAGGGTGAAAGAACACCAAACTGCCCATCTGTGGCAGATCAGGAGCAGGAGGGCCAGGTTGCCAGCCTGGGGAGCAGCCAGCCAGCCAGCCCTGTGGCCAGCTCGGGAAATGGCCATTACATTAGGCAGCTCCACGCAGCTCTAATTAAATTATGGGATTAGAGCCATCTCATTCCTCACTCATCTGGTGCCAAGCGCTTGTTCCAAGGGAGTGCTCTCCATTAAAGGGAAAACTGCCCACATAGCACTCTGCACGATCTCATCAAGAGTCTGGGCTGCCACAGAGTCATCCCTCTGTCGCGCCGCATTGCAGACTGGCTGCTTGGAGCACTGTGACCACGTTTTACTGGCTGGCAGGCCAAAGCTCTCTGCTTCCTTGTTGCAGGAACCCCAAGCACTTCTTTGCTTCAAGTGCTTGCAGCAAGGAGAGCACAAGACACCTTGTCATTTTCCTAAAGAGAATTCATACGTGGCCTCCATCTCCCTCTCCGCACTCTGCTACTTGCCTGTGGGCTCAGAGCAGCCAGTGAAAGGGGAACTTCCAGGATGCACAACAGAGCTGCCTTGTATTTGCTTTTGTTGCACTTCATTCTTGGTTATGTACATTTCCTGTCAAAGGACGGACTTCTCGCTACGCTCTGCTTAGCGATTAGAGATTTGGGCAGTTTCTCAACTTACATTTTGGCACTGGTTTTCTTTTGTTGCTTCACACAGATGTTGCCAGGGAGACCTGGCACTAAAGGAAGGGCTCTTCTCCTTTCTTCTCCTTTCTTTCACCACGCTCCCGTGCAGCATGGCCCCAGTTATCATGATTTATCGCCACGCTTTGAGGAGCCAGGCAATCTGCAGCTCAGCGAAGCAAGACCCCTTGGCATGGCCCATGTGCAGGAAAGCAGGGGCTCTCCTACACACTGGTGCCTCTGTGCTTTCCAACTTATTAAGCATAAACACAGCCGTAATTAAAGCTTATTCCGTTAACAGGTGCAGGTGATCAGGTCATGAAAGCCTTCAGGATAGTGGGATGACGGACAGTAAACATGGCGTGGATTGATGGAGTCTGAAGGGAGTAAAAGGTTTTCTACAGAATATATATATTTTTTTTTCAGTAATTCCTACGGAATTGGATGGAAAAAATATAGCTTTTATACAACTATACAGAATATTATAATTTTGTTTTGAAGGAGGAGGGGATTCAACACCACTGACTTGGTTTCTGTCCAGGTTGACTCCAAATGAGCTCTCTTGTGGTCTTCTTTCTCAAGTCCATGTGAATGTGCCGGGTTCACCTGCCAGATAGTGCCTCTCCTGTGGTGTCCTTCAGTCTGCCCCAAGCCCACTCAGGGGCTGCATGCACAGTCAGAGATGGAGATGAGTTCTGGATGAGACAAGAAAGGGCACAGGACACTTCAACAAGAAGTTCCAGAGGAAGCCTGGAGGTGGACACCAAATAGGAGCCACATAAACTGACACGTTGGGAAATTCTGTTGTGATTTAGAGACAAGTAGAAACAAGCCAGGGCATCTGACTGGTGTTCTGGGTAAACTCAAGACAGCCCAAACAGCATGAGGACTGTTATCCCTGCCTGCACCACCAAGGGAAAGCAGGCTGCCTGTGACACAGCACAAAGGGCATCGACACAGTGATGGGGAGCATTAACAGGACGACTGCATCTCTTTGTAAGGTTTCTGCTACATTATTTGCTAACCCCTACTTCCTCAGGGGTTCCAATAGGAAGGCCCTTTGCTGCCACACAGAGCTCACAACCCAGCTGGAGGGAAAGACATCAGGCTTCTTCCAGCTGTAGGAATTGGCTGTTTGCAAGCCACACACTAAATTTCTTGTGCTCTTTGCAATGTGACATTTTCTCCTGCTGTGGCCATTTTGGTTGGGTCACTGGAGTACATAAAACTCTAGCTTCTCTTGCTCCTTGTCCAGCACAGAACCCCATAAAAGGTCTGTTGCCAGAGGGTCCATAGCATGAATTTAACTTCAGCTGTCTCCTTTATTCAATCACTAAGCTGCATAATTGCTTTTGGAAAAGTCATTTTTCCTATCTTTTGCCCTTTCTTGGCTGGAGGCATAGCATGTCTTAGTTTTAATATACTGACTTCTCTCCTGGACAAGCTCTCAATCTCTTCTGTTTTTGCAGAGTTAGGTAAAGCATGAAAATCCTGCCTGAAATGAAGCATCTTCCCATAAATTGAGTTCATCCTTCAAGGTACTCAAACCTCAGTTGAACACAGCCCTGAGCAAAAGTCCTTGCTGGACCTGCTTTGAGCAGAGGGTTGGACCACTGCCCTCCAGAAGTCCTTTCAAACTAACTTACTCTATTTCTGTGATTCCAGTTTCCTACAGAGCCACTTTCCTCCTTTTTTTCCCCTTACCCTGCTCAAGAATGACCCAACTCAGGGTGAACCTGTTCACTGCAGTTGCCCAGTGTAGATGAGGGCATCCTCCCAGTGCTGCTGAGATCCCAATTGTGGCTGCAGCACCGTGTCTGAGCACAGTGAACAGGAGGGGAGCCTTCAAGCTTCGGTGCCAGGACCAAATATTTACCCTCTGCACAGTATGTCACAGGCAATTAAGGTAGCTGAGCTGAAAGCAGAGTGATGAGAGAAGCTGTTTGCTTTTCCAACCGGACCAGCAAGTGCATATTATATTATCTGTACTCCATATAATATTTAGCTATAAATCTTATTAACAGTAGTCTGCAGTAATGCAGATCTGAAGGAAGGGAAGTAAAAGGAAATGAAATGAGTTTGGAATAGTAAAGAAAGAAGGGGACAAACCCTGGCTGATCGCTCAGGAAACAATTTGCGGCTGACGGTTTTATAGGAAAGGTTTCAGCTCCATGAGGAAATCAACTGGAACAGCTCTGGCAGGATAGCTCTCCACGTGTGAGCTCTTCTCACAGAATACCAATGACTTGAATCCTTTGGAATAGAAGAAGCTATTTCAGGAGCTATCCCTGCACTATGACAGGAACACGGGGAGGGAGCAAGGACCAGCCAACACTGGGCTTACAGGAGAGGATAAATCTGAAGTCACATATTGATGCTAGCTTGCCTTTGCGTCAGAATAGTTAGCATCCATTTGTTGCTTTGCTTTATTTCCCTTCCTACAATATGGGCACAGACTGCCATGAGTATAAAATACTCTTAGGGTAGAGAGGGGGGTATTTTGCTAACTTGTAAATCTGTGAGAATGAATCCAGATCAGTTCATGACCCACTTGGAAAGTGCCCTGTGGAGGGCTCTAGGCAGTGCTGGAAGCAAGGAGAAAGTGAAACCACTGTTTGCAGAGAGCTGCCAGTTCCACGAGCTGTCTGTGCCTGTGCTGGGGCTCTCCCAGGTATGACCTTTTGCTGATGCTTTATGATATTACTGCTGGTAGCCAGAAACAATTATCTAGCAAATGGAGTGAGCACAAAGGCTAGTATGAATTACTGCCTCACAGGAGGATGCCCACAGCCCTTCTGTTTCCCAGAGAAGTGCCTGGCTCTAGGTTTCATGCTCAGTCCATGCACCAGTCCCTTGCTGCACTGCAGCACTTGTGAATGCCACCCCTTCCAGTCACACCATTTCCTTCTTCAGGCTCAGATGATGTGAGAAATCACACCTCAGGCATGCTCTTTTCCAAGAAGCGTGGGAAGAAGGTTATGCAGACAGCAAGGCAGTGCTCTGAGACACATTTCCAGCTCCACACAATTGCTTCCCAGTGATGCAGATTCCCCAGGCACCTTTGGTGCCATTGCCCCAGCAGCCTCAGAACTGCCCTTCTTGCACCTCCATCACCTCCCAGCTTGGCAATGGATTGTCTGTACTTGCTTCAGGGGAGAACATACAGGCCACAGTTCCATCTCCCCTAAAATAGGGAAAATGGGAATGCACAAACTGCTGCTTCAAGTGATGTTTTGCCCAGGTTGAAGTGCAACAGAGAGATCCTGTATCATCACCCCCTTTGTCCCCATCACACTTTCCAGCAGCCCGTTTTTGGAGCATGCAACAAGGGCCATGTGCTGTCAGTGCTCAGCAGGTATTTCCCTCTCCATGGCCACATGCGTCTTCCCCTCCATGCAAAGAGGATTTCAAAAGCCTGCTTGCAGCTGCAGCCTAGGCTTTGCAAGAGAATTGTCAAGGGCAGTCCATTCTTGCCAGGAGAGTACCTGGACAAAGCAACAGCCAGGAGTACTTTAAATGAACCGAGAACATGCCTATATCCAATCCAGCCATCTGTTATATGCAGGACCCAATATCAGCTCAGGGCACTGGAAAACAGTGCCACATCAGTCCCTGTGATTCTGGTTATCAGCTGGTGACAAGGGCTGGTGGCAGGAAGAAAGCCAGGATCTAAAAGCTGTGATCCAAACCCTGCTCTGCTGCTTGTTTCTGGGTCACACACGTGGCCATACAGAGCTTATTTTTAGATTCTGGCTTAAGGATGGCTGAAATCTGATTGATTTATACCTGGGGAAGCTGCAGATCATGGCTGTTACAGCTTCAACTCTGGAGGAATTTAGGGAGACAGCAGGGAAGAAAAGAGTCTATTTTGCTCTTGAGTTTTCTTTCCAGATATAGTGAAACATCAGCCTTACTTTATTAGTGACTGCTAGAAAATATTTCAGAAAGCTTTCCTTATCAGCATGCTGTTCCTTCCCGAGCCTTGCCCCTGCATCAGCCAGGTGTGCACACTGCCTGCAACGAAGCAAATCCAACCTGAAGTCTCCAAGATATCCCAGAATAAACTGGTGTGACCCCAGCTGGCTTTGTCCAGAAGCACAAAGGTGTGAATGACAACGTGAAGAGAGAAATCTTGGTCCTCGGGGATGGCAGCAGCTATGGTATTGCTCTGCCATGCTCTCCATTGCACTCCTGACACAGGAGCCAAGCTCAATGGGTGCCAGGTGTTTCTTCTTTGGGTTGGATTTTCCAATCTTGAGGGCTTGGGAATTTGTTCCCTGCCTTGAAAGCCACTGGGTCTGGGTAGAGGGCAAGTTAGGAAAACATCTTTTAAAGTGTTTTGTTGACATGTTTACCGTGTTTTTGTTAAGCCTCAGGGAGCTGATAGACAACTTAAAAACAGTTTCAGCTTTTATGTTTGTCAAGGGCCACTCTAAGCAGGCACCTTTGGAGAGTTGATTTGAATTGACACTAACTTAGAGTGATTAAACCAACTGAAGTCTGGGGGAAGAGTGCCTGGGTGGATGATGCACTCATGCAGGCTAATTGCACCAGGGCAGCTCTCACACTGTGGTCAGGAGGAGACAATTTGCCATGCTGTGTATGAGGGCAGTCCTCTGGGACCAAGCTTGCTACTGCATGTCTATTTCACTGTGCTTAGTGAGAATCTGTGGGCTCTGATTCCCAGGGTCTGGGAAAGACAACAAAGAAATACCAGTCTGTGCAGGTCATACTGCAACTGTATAACCACATCCCTTCAGAAGAAGTCTGTGTCTCCTGTGCAAAGCTTCTTAGTGGTCTGAAGATTGACAATAAGCAGGCTTGCAGAGAGGATGTGTTTAACAAGGCATTTGGAGGGAGGTTTCTCCAACCACCCCAATGTTCATCCCATCCCAAGCTCCTGTGCCTCAAGATCAGAGCCTGCCTGGTGGTCAGAAGAACATTTTTGTGTCATGCTGATTTGGATTGGGATTATATGAGAAGTGGCTGAAATAGAGCCAGACTGCTATCGATATCAGTCTGCTTCGGCCTGAGTTCGAGATCTGCAGTCTGAATGCTTGGATGCAAGTGTTGCGTTGCCATTGTGTGATGTGAAGATTCAGCACTGATCCAGAGACAAGCAGTACGTGGCTGGGAGCAAAGTGGGCCTTCTGATACCGCAAATTCCAAGTGTTGACTTTTTCGCTCATCAAAAACAGAAGCCAGCTTTGCAATCTCAGAGCTTCAGGCAGAACAGATCTGCAAGCTGACCCGGAACAGAGCAAAGAGAAAAAAGTACTGAATGGGGTGAGAGCTGCCGTGTTCAAGATTGCTGAGGTATTTCAATAATGAATTGAAATATTTCCCAGGGACAGGGAAGAAATGAAACTGGAGTTGTTCCTCCCAGCTTTGACCTGGCAGTCAGCCATTGCATCTCCTAGGGGATTTTCCTGTTCCTCTGAGCAGTTCCTCACCTTTCTTAAAGAGGTCTTCTGCCTCAGAAGAAAGAGAAAACTGCCCTACTACGGATGTGGTGCTCAGGGACATGATTTAGTGGAGGGCTGTTAGTTTGGGTAGTATGGTTAGGTCGTGGTTGGACTCTATGATCTTTAAGGTCTTTTCCAACCTGAGTGATTCTGTGATTTTATGGCTCTATTATTCCTCTTGTCTTTGCCATGATTGCTTTCTTCTTGACATCCTCTGAAAGTCCAAGAGGAGCAGCTACGAGAGGAGTGAAGAGAGAGGAAAGCAAAGCCTGGCTCCGCATGGCAGCTGTGGACACTTCAGAGCCACATCACTCGCATGGATCTGAAAGGAAAGCTCTCAACGTGCTCTGTCTTGCAGGGATGTTCAAAAAGGGCCAGGTGAAATAGTTTGGCACATGGTCACATTGGCTTTTGAAGCCTTGGGCTTTGCTGGAGAACTCCCAGTGGAGTTTGTAGAGTGGTTTTGCAGAATGGACAGTGGGCACAAACTGGAGGCAAAACATTTTTGTTTTTCCTCTATTTTTAAGGCCCCTCCCAAGTAGTCGCACTGCTGCTTTGCGGGGTTTGTTTTGCCAGACTTTCACTGCTGCTATTTTGGGGTAGAAATGTGATAAAAGGGAAGAGGGAGGGAGGAAAGGTTTATTTTCCCTTTTCTTTCTTTTTTTTTTTTTCTTTTTTCTTTCCTTCCTTAAAGCTAGCAAGGAGCAAATGGAAAATAGAAAATATGAAAATGTCCCAATTCTTTCAGAATTACTCCTTGCTGATATCCACTCTCAATTACAGATTTTGTGCATCAGCAAAAACAACAACAACAAAAAACAACTGAAAGTGTGTAGCTCCTGTAGCAATAGAGGGGCTTTTTGCTTGGTCCACTCTGCCTAGGTTGCTGACCCAGAGGCACAGGAAGAATGTAGTCTGACTTCAGCTGCTTTGAAAGACCCATTGTTCCTTAAAGGTGATCATTTATGCTGACATAGACATTTTGTGTGCATCTGTCAACAGGGGAGGGGGAAATATTGAAATGGGTAATAAAGGAGATGAAAACAATCCGTGCTGCTCTCTGGGTAATAACCAGCTGACATTAAGCTTAAGCCCAGCCGATTACAGTTAATAATAAATGATCATTAATTAAAGCTAAATTACAGGGGGAGGTGCATGCTTGGCTCTTGAGCCAATTAGAGCCCTGTAATTCATAATGGATAGAATCTATCCAGACTGTGAATAAAGGCTAGCAAAGTCAACAGCAAGGCTGTGTAATGGTTAAAATGCTGCACCGATAGGGAAGAGGCCAAAGAAGGTTGAATGGGCCAGACATCTCACTTGGTCTGTATTATGCCAGCAAGATATGCTGCAGTGTGAGTGTGCATGTCTGTCTGTGTGCACGTAAGGGCCCAGTGCTGAGCACAGCCTGGCTCCAGAACACTTTTGGATCAGCCCCAAAAGGAGGGATGGACCTGATGGATGGAGGACGGTCTAATTATTGGGTGGTCCCATGTGGACTTGATGATCTTCATGCATCCCTTCCAACTTATAATATTCAATGGTTCTATGATTCCAGGATATTCATTCACTGTGAGCCCTTCATGATGCCAGCTTGAGGGAAAATGCTCTAGGAAAGTTGGTTGGATCTCCAGAAAGAGGGCAAGAGGCAACAAAAAGCAAGCAAGGTGTTGGTGGCTATGTTCAAATGCATCCAGTGCATCTCAGAATGAGTTGTGGCTGAGCTTTACTGACTTTACTTAGGCATTTACACACAGGGATAAGACAGGGTTACCCCTTGGATGTCTTCCAGCCAGACTCACCATTCAGCTCCCAGTCACAGGCACACCCTCTGGAGTCCAGCACAAAGCCACGAGATGGAGCCAAGTCAAACCAGTCTTGAGGGCTCAGGAATCATAACTGTGCAAATGTGGTTTTATCAGAGCTGAAGGGTCACACTTACACTCCTCCGCTCTCCCTGGTCCACTTGGGGTCCACTGTGCAGCAATGTCACCTCTGAGAGTTTGCACCACGGTGTTGTGCAGGACTCACACTGTGCCTGAAGCAGAGGGAGATGATGACAGCTGCTTGCTTCACTTTCAGAAGCCAAACTGAAGCTGGCACAAGCTCGGACCTGATTCTGATGTGTCATGTGTGTGAGGACGGAGAGTCAGAGGAGAAATTCATGCTCATTGACGTGATTGCTGGCAAGGGAGCAGCTGTTCACTGAGAGATGAGAATGTGATCTAGAAAGGGGCTGCCAGTGGAGCAGAACGTGCCACCACCTCTGGCAGTGTCAATGGTGCTGATAAACCAGGGAAGACAGGGTACATTCATTGGAAGTATTAGGGATAAGGAGGTGAGTTATGGAGGCACCCAGACAGCTGCGGAGTATGTGAAGCAAAATAATTCCCATTATATTTCTGTCTTCTGCCAAAAATCTGGGAACCAAATCCACTGCTCAGACTCTGAGAAGGAGGTGGAAGCCCCCATGAGTGGCACTCGGGGAACCTTGCTCACCCTCAGTTTGCTCTCAGTGCTGGAAGTGCTACCACTTCTTGTAACTCTGATGGACTTGAAGGGCAATAGCAAACCAAGAGCCCCAAGGTGATTGCACACATCTGCACAGTGACAACTAGGCATGGATCCTGAGGACAAAATATTCCTTGTTAAACTTCCTGGTTGTACAGAGAAGACTTAGATTACCCAAAGGCCCCAGAACTGCCAACTATGGGGAAAAAATAAAACATTTGGAAAGCTTGGTGTGTTTAAGGCACACTCAGACCTTCAGATGTGTCTGCCAAATTATCTTCAAATAACGTGTAGCATCAGTGATACTCTGAAAGCACTGTTCTGGTCCAAAGAAATTCCACCTGCCTGTTTTCTGTCTATTTCTTCTTACCTGCATAGCAACTGATCCAGATGTGCTAGACTAGATTAAACGGGATGTTCTCATTTAGGAATAAATACAAGTTCTGTTTTTAGTTTAATGCCGTGAAGAAAAAGCCTTCTTGCATTTTGGTTCGACGCTGCGAGCATCCACGCAGCTAATTCGGAAAGATGCTCTAGTTCAGACTTGCATGCTGTGTAATTACCACCAGGTGCAGAGCAATCGCTGTGGCACCATGGTGTGAGCTGCAGGATGGCTGACACAGCTGAAGTGTCGGGGCTTGCTGGCCCAGATAAATGCCAGCTCGTGCCAGCACTGGGTATGGGGTGGTAGGAGGAAGGGAAAAGAAGCTGGCAAAGCTTGGTCACCTTTGCACAGCTCTGTCAGAAGCAGGCTGACTTAGGGCAAGGTTTCCTAAATTGCATTGCTCGTGCTTTCTGAGCCAGCATGTGCATGTACTTGCGTGCAGAACAGCCATGGATGGAGGGTTCCGGGTCTACAACACACAGCATGCCAGTAGCTGTGGTTGTCTTAAGAAGAAGCAAGAGGGAACCTGATCCTGCAGCCAGCCAAACAGCACTGCAATCAAAAAGAATGAGCTGAGCCTGGAAATATTTTGATCATCATTTTCCAAACAAATCTGTTTTTGCAGAGACTTGATTTTTTCCATTTTTCTGGGCTGCAGAGCCGAGTGCACAGACAGCAAGAGCAATTTCTGGGGCTCTTCACAATGGCTGAACCTACCCCACTGTTCCCACATTGGATCAGCACCTTTGGCACCACTCCTAAATGGGAATGCCTGATGCAGCATTGAAGGCCCTGTTCTGATATGAATTTCCTTCTAACTGTAGCTTCCAAAGACTTCTGTCCAATAATAAGGTATTTCTTTCCCTTCCTCACCTCCACAGGTTATTCTGGAAAATCAATTCTCAAGATGCTGTGGCAGGAAGAATAAAAACAGCCAAACACATGACCGAATCTCTCTGACAGCACAATTACTTCCAAGCACTTACAGTGAAGAGAGAATTAAGCCCATAGAAGGAAACACAGGGAATCCCTATACAAAAGAAGGAAATTTGGGAAGAATGACTAATCTAAGAGAGAAAATTAGATGCTGTGTTGTTAGCAAGACAAAAGTGTCTCAAAATGTCAAGCCGATGTCTGCGTCGTGCAGAGTGCCTGGACATAACACTGCAGTACTGGAACTTACTGGTGGAGCAGGATGCTGGGATCTCACAAGGTTTTCAGGGCCAGGCTCTGAGAAGTCCACCATCTGAGTACTGAGTGATGAGGGATGACATTTGAAAATGCGTCTAAAATGCTAACTTGTGAACTGCTTAAAACTGAATGCTGTCAAGCTGATTTAGAAGGACGACCAAATTTGATCTTCCAGTGCTGGAAGCTGTTGCTTTTGGCAAAAAAGTGTGATGACTGAGACAGAGCTGGCTGGCTTAGGCTCCTGAGCTGTGCTGTGGGTGTCTGTTGTGCAACATGTGTGCAAGAAATGCCTCTCAGAGACGAGAAAGAGCACACACCAAGAAAATATGCTTCTGATCCATTTTGTCCCTTTCCATCCTGTGTTATCAGAGCTGCTCTCCTTTCCCAGGGCTCTGCCCTCAGGAATTCCTGGGGAAGGGAGATGCAGGCATTCTGCTTTGGCTGTAGCCATTAGCTACTAAGATTATGCTGGGGTACACTTTGACCTTTTAGTGAATGTGGGCTCATACTTTAGAGATGCCTTGAAGACAGCACTCAAAGGATTTTGGAGAAGTGAGAGAAAAGATAAGAGAATAAGGAGGAGCTGAATACCAGAGAAGGCCCAGAAAATCCCTCAATATCAGTTCTACCTACAATAAAAGACCTGGCACCATTGCTTGAGGTGTGGATGAGGAGAGACTGAAAATAAGCCACTGAGCTTTTTGTGACCCATGTTTTTTTTCTTGTGAGATGTGAATTCCACAAATTCATAAGAACCCCCCTCCCCACAGCCTATGTATGACCTCACAGCTTTTAAAAGCAGGGCTTTGGAGGTTCAGTGTGTATCACACTCCTGATCACAGGCCCTGGAGGACTGGTGGAGGTATGGACACCTCCCCATGGCCTTACACAGCACTGGTGACCCACTATGCTGCAATCAGCTTTGTCACTGCCAGCTCCTTCCCTTGGCACTTTTCCCATGTGCATTGCTGGTCTGAATCTGTTTCACCCAAAGCTTGCTGTGATTGCCTCCAGGTTGAACTCAGTCACTTCAACAGAGCCCTCCAGCACAAGTCAACAGTCTCAGACCTGGTCACCCTGCCATACGTTGTCCTGTGACACATTCAAAAACCTTAGCAGCCCTGGGATCCTTAAGGCAGGGTTGTTGCACAGCATGTGAAAACTCAAGGCAGGCCCTGACAGGCTCTGTGGCTTCAATTCAGTGATGGATGGATGTGTGCCATACCCCATGGCAGGGGTTATCTAGAGCATTTAGGTTATTCTTGGCATCTGCTTTATCTCAGCATTCAGTGCCCGGCCCCTCTGGGACCCCAGATAGTGGAAAACTGGCAGATAGTTTCACCCCCACAACTTTGACACTTGGGTTTTTAGCCATCATTTTTCTCTTGTCCAAATTGGCATACCTTGGTTAATTTCACTGTATTCACCATAAAGTGGTATAAAATGTTCACTTCTTTGGTCCGCTGGATTATCACATGCAAAGTGCTCACAGTGCTCAGGGTGTTTTGTTTAACCTCTTGCAAAAGCTCAGAGGCAAAGCTCAGCACATTTGTGATATCCATTCCTCTCTCTTCCATTTCACACATCCTAAAGCCATTTCCCTTGAGGCTATCGAAGGCAGGTAGGCTTAAGGAGGTGCTACTCTTCAGGCTTTTACAAGTAGAAGCCCTTGTGAGTAAGGTCAGCTGCCTCAAAGGGAGATGTTATCTCTTTTCAGACAGAAAGCCCTCTGTCCCCCGGAGATGCTTCCCAAAGGGATGGATGCCCCCTTCCCAACCAAAGGTCCTGCAGACACACAAAGGCTCTCCGGGTCCTCATGGATTTTGCCACCGCAGTCGGAATTGTTGTTATCTGGTAAGGAGTGATTCATGCTTGGAGCCGTCTTTGTGGCAGGGGTTTTTATAACAGCATTCTCCTAGGTATGTTATGAGCTGAGTGAGTGATGAGTTCTTCCCTCACTCAGGATATTTATAGTGGCTTTCTTTCTTCTCAGGCGAGTCACCTATTTTCACAAAGCTTGTAGGCGCTTTGTGTCAGCAAGATTTCAACTCCTCTGCCAAAGCTAAGGGTGATTGGCCAAAGGGTTCAAAGGTTTCTTGGAGTGGGGTTGCTGGATTGGCTGTGATACCCTTTAAACCACGCTGCACAAGCCTTGCATCTTAAGAGATGAAGCTAAGAGCCATGAGTCTATATATTTCAGCCTTTATTTTTGGAGGCACCTAGGGTTGCATTTTCCATCTGTTTCTCCACAGTTGAGCTGGCTAACATTTTGTTTCTCAGTTTGCACTGGAGCTGGGTTCTTAGCATTTTGCTATGGAGATTGGAATCGTATCAGTAGCATCCTGAGTACATCAGCTCTGACCATACCAGGTGGGATGAGACCCACAGCATCTGCTGTGGGTTTATTATAGCTCTGCCTGCTTACACAGAATGGATGTAGACCGACATGTATTTCACTTCACCAAGGGCCTATTCTGGATAATCAAGTATAGCTGCCTATTTTTCTGTCACAAAAACATGCATCTGAATTCATGTTTTCACCTGGAGGGCTCAAGAAAGGGGGAGAGCAGGTCAATCTGACCAGATGAGTCGTCAAGATGTCCATCTGTCTCCCCTAAGCCACAGTTTTGTAGGCTTACACACAGAACTGGAGCTGCAGGAATGAATGCTTGCACAACGCAGATTCAAGCCTGGGGGAGGTTTCCTGTCTAAACAGAAAAAAAAAAAAAAACCAGTTTAAAAAATGATTTCTATGTATTTTTCTATGTATTTGTAACTTCTTTTTTTTTTCTGTGCTCTGGAATATGAAAAAGATGTTAAGGTCTTTGAATGCACTGACTTTGTCTAGTTGGAAGTAGACAAGGCTGAGAGACAACCTCTGCCCAGGTTAATGCTCCTGTGCCACTTCCCTCTGGGAAGGCTGTGTTGCACCATCCTCCAGCAGCTCTGCACACTTGTGCCCTCCTCCTTTTCCAACAACCTGATTTATTGACATTTTCTTTCCCTTTTACTTGCTTTGCTGCACCTGATTTCAGTGACCCCCGGTCCCTGCATAGCTTGCATTCCTCTGGGGAGGGGTGCAGGCTGGCAGGAAGGGCTTTCTCTTTCCCTGAGCCAGTCCAGATGAGCTCAATGATGCTGGAACCCAGCCCCATGCTTTCTGTGCCCCAAGAACTTGTCCTGGGATAAGGCCAAGTTGCTGGAGGATGCAGCGGGTCTCCAGGGAGTGTGAGAGCAAATGGTGCACAGGGTAGAGAAAGACCCAGCGGTTTCTCTCTGCCCTAAGAAGATGCTACTGCTCCCGTCCAGCCGTCTCTTGCACACCTTGAAAACCTATCTATATTTAGAGCTGTACCCCCCCCGGGGCTGGACCATGTGCTAAGGATAGGGAGAGGGCATTTCCCTGCAACCAAGACAGTTATCTTTGTTTTGATGCCTAGCCAGGCCTTCTCTTTCCTCTTCCAGTCCCAGTTTAGGAGCTGAAGAGGCAGAGGGGTTGCTGAATGTGGGGATCACACCATACGAAGTGTGAGCCAAGGCTATCAGGCAGAGACCTTTGATTTCCCACCAGAGTCATGATTCCTGCATCTACACAGCCCTCAGGCAGCAGATAATAGGGGGCTGGAGTTTGTCCCAAAGCGCTGATGGGCTGTGCTCATTAATATGTGTTGGCAGCTCTAGCCTGGGCAGAAGCCTCCTTCCACCTTTCCCAATAGGGCAGTGGCTCCTCAGAACAAGCCACACATAACCACAACCCTGCACACAGCCATGCAGCATGGGCATTCAATGAGGATGCTCACTCTCCAGCTTACAGGGAATGAGGCCTGCCAGGGATGGTGCCCAAAGCCTTGCCATCAAGGGAAGACCTGAGCAGTGGAATCAGGCTCATGAGCAGGGCTGTGAGAGGAGGCTGGGCTACCCCTCTGCTCCAAGCAGTGAGTTGTTCCTGCTATGGGAGGCCTTGGACTCCTCTTGACACTGGAATCGAAGAGCCATGACCATGTGTTAAGGCTCATTAACTGAGGAATCATCCAGGCAACAGTGCTGGCTGGAGTTTGAGCTCCCAGTCATCAGACCTGAACATGTCCATGAATGCTGGGGCACTTCATAGCTCACGTCAAATTACTCTTCTTTTACCAACATCAAGCTGATGTCTGATGTCTTTAGAAAAAAAAAAAAAAAAAAGAGCAGTCTGTTACCAGACCCACTTCTAAGATGGATTTCCAACCAACCTCTTACCCTCTGTTTTAAGGACATCTGAGGGCTTGGACTCCTTTTTTTCTTGGAAAAGGAGAACAATTTACCTCCAGCTGTGATGTCTGATTCTCCAGTATTAACTTGGCTTTTTTGGAGTTTCCTGGCTCTCCTTCCCATCCTATGGACAGCCACAGTTACTTATTATAGGCACAGTCCTGTGATGCATTTCTGCATTTGGAAGCAAGGTGATTCAGAATAGGGAGCAGACTTGAGCTTTATGAGTGCTGAGATTTTGTTTTGCTGTGGGTGGAAAACCTCAGCCCTCAAGGCTCTGGTCACTGCAGCCTTCCTCTATTTTCTCCATATGACTTCGTTACTCACGTATGACATGAGGAAAGCTTTCACATGCAACTTTTGCAGAAATGACTGTTAAAAGTCAATCCTAACAGGCAGAATTAATCTCCCAGAGATTTACAGCCTCCCACATCCTCCAGCCAGACGGCCTAATCCACGCTGACTGCAGGAACGCTTTGTGCCAGGGACCAGAAGCAACTTGCCACATCCAAAGGGATGCAGACGCTTGCAGAGTGCTGGGATGCCACATCTCTACACAACACGTGGGCACAGATGGACAGCTTGCAAAACAGCTAAGAGGTTCAATATTTCTGTAAAGATAACGCTGTGACTGCTCCAAGAGTGTGCAGGCGGAAGGGGCTTCTTTAAATGCTCACATTTAAAAATAAAAATAGAAATAAAAAATAGAAATAAATCCAACGAGCCAGGCTGTTTCAAAATCCAGAGACTGGCACAAAACTCACGGGTTACATTTTTGGGTTGCTTTCATTTAATGCTAAGCTCCAGCTTCTTTTCATCTGCAATCTCAGTTCCTCTTTCCTTCTGATGTCACACAGAGGTGGGGCCTTTTGGGGAAAAGCTCCCCCAAAATGCAGGGCTTTTGCTTACCCATCAAATATCACCAAGTTCCCAATAGAACAACCTAGAGTGGCAATAATGTAGATGAGCTGGAATCACTCATATGAGGAGGGAAGCAGCAGACTGCTGTGAAAGCAGGGATTGCTGCACAGGATGGTGGATTCATGCAGAGTCACATCAGTTCCTCATGGCCAAGGATATATGAATTCTCTGCACTGCCCAGAGAACACAGCACCCTGCGTCAGCATTGCATTGTACCCAGAGTACTTCTGGGAAGTTTTTGTTCCGTGAATCAACCTTCAGAGCTTTACAGGAGAGGATCTTGCTGGAGGTGTTAAAACAGGAACGGAGCATGAAAGCACTTGAAACGCTGGAAATTACATTACAAGATTTAGATTTTACCTTAAATTTAGATTACCTTCAATATTCGGATTTGAAATCACTGGCAGCCAGGTTGTGAGATGATCCGGTCTACGTGACTGATACACTGTGATAATTGATTGCAAACTGCATTGCTAGACCTTTTCACTACGCATAATTATATATCAGCACATACCCTCAAGAGATTAATTACTGCCTGATGTGCTTTTGGAGCAGAGGTAAGCTCAGGGAGGCCCACCTCTCCCTCTCCCAGCCATGTATTTTCCTAGGAAGGAGCTTTGTTTGTAATAGGGGGTGTTTAAGTCAATATTAGCAGAATACCATCTACTGAGCATTGTGTCTGCATACCGGCTGTGCAACAAGTGTGGCACACACACACACACACACACACACATCCCCTGCCAGATCTTCACCTCCCTCCTGCCCATTGTGCAGATACAGAGGTGGTGAGAAGAGAGAGGAGCAGGGGAGAAAGGCTGGGATGGAAACTGTCAGCTTTCCCAGATTGTTTCTACCTTTGTTTTCTTTTAATAGAGCAAAATTTATTGGGGTAGGAGAACCATCAGACTGATTCAGACATGCCTCTATTTTGGATCACAGAATCATAGCATTGTTAGGTTTGGAAAAGACCTCTGAGATCATCTAGTCCAACCATGTTGGTGCAACAACCCTTGTGAATGGAATTAAACACCTCCCAGCTCCTCTTGGCTGTCCTGTTGCTCTGCTGCCCCAAAGCGAGACCTTGCACCATCAGGTCCACTCAAAAACTGGAAAATGAGAAACCCTGGAGCATTTCAGCAGAAGCTCCATCAGCTTTGGCTAGTCAAGAGGTGGACAAAAGGGAGAGCCTTGAGGTCAGACTTGCAAGGGATGGGATTTAAATGATCTTCTGCCTCCATTATAGCTTACATGCGTCCAGAGCTTGTTCATGAGCAATTAATGTGGTTGTCTTAAGCAGAGCCATGGAGAGCACAATTAAGTAATTAATAGTAATTAAAGGCACATTATCCATGAGCATGTTGTCCATGTTTATCCTGCATAGTCCTGCTGCAGTGTCTATCCTACACCTAGGGCAGAAGTCAAGGCAACCAGCGTGAGACCCTTTCCACCCTCCTTCAATGAGTTAAGACTTAACCCTTAAGAGTCTTAGATGCTTTTGCCACTCATCTGAGACTGCCTTAAGGGGAAATCTGAAGCAGGAGCAGTACATCAGCCTCACTCCCACCCAACCCGATCTGAGCAAACCTCTGCTAAGGCCAGATGTTGAGGACTAGGAGGAGAAAAAGCCTTGTGGCCTTGTGTTTTGTTTTGTTTTGTTTCAAACGATCCAACTGACAGCAAAGTTGGAACAAGGGAATTAAAACCAACCTGTGGATGAAGTGAAGAATTCATCTCCTGATATTTCATACATTAAACCTATTGAAATGGCCCTTTTTTTTTCACAAGCTATGTATTTACCCTTGCTAGGACTCCTCAAAAAAACATGTCAGCGCTTCTGGCTTATGCCAGCACAGTGAGTTTCTTGGAATGACTCACTGCATTTGCAAGGTTTGGGTTTGGACTGGAAAGTGCATTTCTACACTGGTTCTGGAGACTTGCCTATAGGGAAAACAGGGTATGCAAGGATGCCAGGGAACACAGATCTACGGTTAATTGGAGGTGAAAAGTATTCCCCCCCAGTTAGCAATTGCATCCACAGCGGACTGCATTAAAGCAGAAAAGGAGGCTCTGCTTACTACAAGTACTACATCCAAGGAAGGTCCCCACACAAGTCAGACTAGCTGGGATAATCAGGAACTGCTATTTGAGTACAACATCACCTCAGGAACAGCACTGAGGAGAATGAAAGACAAACTCCTTTCTCCTCATGCGCTCTCTCATTATTATCTACACATAAATTATTCACATTCTTTGCAAGCTGAGTCCTGTCTTGACTGAAGGAGTTCAGATCATTAGAACCCAACAATTTTCTGCATATTTCATGATAAAAGAAGCTCTATCAGGACAGGGGATGGGGAGCAGGGGGGTAAAGGGATTGGATTTCTTCTACTGCAATTTCCATTCCTGAGAGTTTCCTGAGATTGCCATACCGGAGACTCCTGGATACTCAGCCAGAAAAAGGCCATGGCATGGAAAAGATGGAAGCACGTTTGTTTTTGGACAGGGAGGAAGGAGGAGCACCATATGGTTTGCAAGGACTTCCATTACAGATGCAAACATTTTGGATGTGGCGCTGAGGGCCATGGGTTGGTGGTGGACTGGGTAGTGTCAGGTATGGACTTGGTGACCTTGGGGGTCGTTTTCAACCTAAATGTTTCTGTGATTCTATGACGTTTCTCCTTGCCCCCAGGCCTTCTCCCAGGCTATCCTTTATCCAGGGCTAAGCAACTTTTAGCATAAAATGAGCCAGTAAGGCTCTGTTCTGCCCAGCTCAGAGCATCCCCAGAGGTTACAAACCTTCGGACCACAGTGATAAACCTCCAGCAGAGCTCTCATTCCTCAGAGCAGCCCCTTCGGTGACCTCCTGACAGGTTTATGGCCTCATGCTCCACTGCTCCCTTCAAACACATTGTCACATCAGCATCTCCCTCTCTGCAATCAAGCTCCAGTTTTCACCCATTACACCCTAGCAATTATTACAGACACAAAGCAGAGAAGCTGAAAAGAAATGCTGATGCTAAGGTTCAGTAAAACAGTTTTTCTCCTCTACCTTCTTTGCTCTAATTGAGTTTTACAGGGAGGGGGAGGGAGGAAGGGGCCCCAGATGAGTTATTTGTCCTGTATGAGGTTTTGTGGCCGTGTGGAGGTGAGTCATCATGGAAATATTTCATCCCTTTCCAGCCTGGACTTACTCTTTCCATCACACCCTTGTGATGAAAAGAAGATGGGCAGCACCTTAAGAGAGGCTGGTCTGAGAGGGAAGACAGATGGGTTCTGTGCCAGAAGCTGCAGCAACAATGGAAAGGGATGGGGTTAACCCACCCTTGCCCCATTCCTAGTCTGAGATGCTCTGAGGCTGCTGGAAATCTCACAAGAAATGCAACAACCCCAGGAGACAGCCCCTCCTCTCCTCTCATCTTCTTCCTTGTGCTGAGGTTTGCAAGGAGAACGTCAGCAAGATCTCCATCTCTCTGAGACCACCAGATGCGACCTCTTGGCCATGTGCTGGAAACTGACCTGTGCAGCTGCACTGTGAAGGTCATTTCTCCTGCAGTCACTAGCTACAAGGGCTGGATGGGGAGCAACGAGTGCACATGACAAGAATGGTGTGAGGGTGGGTTATTATTTTTCCAGTTTTCCCCACAACCCATTGTTATCTGGGCACTGACCATGCTCTAACAAATTCCTCTTTCTAAGTAAGGTGATTTGGAAGGCTGGCTGGGAAAAAGCATGGTCCATCGTGGGAGGACGTAGTGGGCAAGCAAGCATTTTAAAGTCACAGCACCGCTATTCCTCCTCCTCCTGCCTTTGGAGATTTGAAATGGGCAGCAGAAGCTGGAGGATGGGGAAGCTGCCAAAGAGTTGAAAGGGTCCCCTTGTTAAAAGGGGTAGAGAGGGCAAGCAGCAAGGGAGGGGGCTTTCCAAGAGCTGTTTAAACATTAGCCAGCCCAACAATTGCCCTGTGTTCGCATTTCCCGTTGCCACACTGTTTTTTTCACCTCTGTGCTCTCTCAAACCCACAGCAGAGCTGAACAAGCACGGATCACCCAGCCAAACACAAATTGGGAATGTTGCATTCAGTGTCACGAGCCAGAGATGCGGAATGGGACAGGAGCAGTTGCACCAATGGGGCTGGCACAGCAGAAAAGGTTGGAGGGGGGACTGCAGCTGCTGGGAGCAAATTTGGGCTCATGAAGGGGTGTGGAGGAAATCTGGATCCCTCGGCTCCTCCAGCCCTGCAGATGTGGCCAGGGCACAGCTAGTATAGCACTGTGCTGGTAACAGGAGCCTCCGTGCCATCCTCTTTGACACATAGCACTTGGAGGTGACCCCTGTCCCTGCAGTTGCAGGGCAGCCATGGCTCTAAAACGGGTTATTAACTGCCCTCTTGCAGTCATAACTTGGAGCGTATGGCTGAAGGGTTTCAGAGAGCCAGTGCTCACGAAGTCAGCGTGGCATGGAGATGCTGAGGCTGAACGGAGGCACTGAAGTAGCTCTGCCACGTGCAGTGCAAGCAGGAGTAACTGCAGCAATCTCCCACTGAACCTAGCACCACTCAAACCCTTTTCCCAATGTATGAGAGCTAATCCTGTGAATTCAGCATCTTTAAGATGGGGATCTAAGCATGCCAACACCACTGATTTCATTCTGTAACCTTAGGAGTATGAAAAATGCTAGCAACCCTCTTACACATGTGAAAAAGAGGTCTGGGGCATCTGAAGGAATGTGACCAGGGTTAGGCAAGAGTCAGGAGCCCCAGATCTCATCACAAACTCCTCATCCTGAAGTGCTTTGCAAGCAGCTTACCAGGAGACACCCTTCTGTGAAGTGCTTTGTGTCCTGCAGACCTGACTCACACCAGCAGACTTCTGCTCAGACAAAAAGTGCACGTGATTTGAGGGTAATTCTCATTGAAAATGAATGAGAACAAGCAAACACAACAGTTTGTAGCCTATTTTAAAGAGATAGTCATCCACATGCTGCCCAAATCTTGAGCAAAAGCACCTGGTGCTGTGCAAAGAAATAGCTCTCTGCTTTGCACTGCGCGTCAGGGATTCTGTGCTCTAGGAATTACTTTAACCAAGATGATCCCTTTAAAGATACTTGCTTGGGAACAAATCCCATTTGAAATAAAGCAGAGGGATTTAGCTTAACAAAGCAAATTGGGGAGAGGATCTGTTCAGTCAGAAGGCAGGCACAGGCAGAACTACAGAAGATGGGCTGCAGGGCTCTTGGGAGCTTCTGTTTGAGCAAAGCCCCAAAGATGCAATATCCTCTACAGTTTCTTGCACTTCAAATGGTAAAGGTTGCAGGTCTCTCTTACCTGCTTAGTGTTGGCAGAGATCTGGTGCAGCTGGTGTTGTACACAGTTTTCTCCACGCAGGGATATCATCCCTGACACTGCCTGGTGTTCTGGGCTCTACACACCACGAGGGTCCCAACGCTTCGGGCTGGGGATCCCAGCTCAGCACTGCTCGGTTTCGCCTGAGCTCAGGGAGATGATGTGGTAGCATAAATCATGGCCAGCTCCAGGGCACAGCAAGGTCAGATTGCTCCCTGTGAAACAGTTTCATGACAGCTGGCCCAAACATACCAATACCCTGCTGGTAAAAGCGCTCTCCAACCAGAAGTGGCTGTGGCTTGCAGGAGGATGTCTGCCCTTGCAGTTCAAGGCACAAGGAGGTTTGCTAGCAAGAGGACACAGCCCTCTGCTTGCAGCCCTGAGGGCAGGTCTGACGACACAGTAACACACAAAGCCACAGCCTCTCCAAACCTCCAGCTTTCCAGCTGTTCCACAGTCTGTGCCTCAGAGCCAGGCTCAGGGATGGTTCCCTGTCAGAGCAGGAGGAAACCCCCTGCCATGGGCCTGATCCTGCAAAGCAGACATCGTGTCCTGGCACTCAGACACCACACATGGCTGGAAGCCACGTGGGCAGCAGAGATGAATCCAGAGCAAACCTCTCCAAGTGCTCTGAGCCCATCAAATAGAACCACCACCAGTTCGACTCGTTTCCTCACCAGATGCAGTGTCATCATTAAAAACCGAAAATGTAAAAAATCAGTTACCACCCGCTCTGGCTCTCATCTCTGAAATGTCACCCATGTTTCCTGTGACAGCAGCCACCCCGGAGCAGCAGCATCCTGTCCTGGTGCTTTAACTCCTACAGGCCCGGCTCCGCCACTGCACTGCACATCACTTAGAAAAGCTATGGCCACATCCATCAAACATCACAGCCAGGGGAGGCAGCAGCCACATGCACAGGGAAGCAACTGTAAAATACAGCACTAGTAAAGAGAAAGAAGCAGAGGAAAACGGTTTTTTTGTTTGTTTGTTTGTTTTTTTTATCAGGCCCTTTCATTGTATAAATAATTTATTTCAGTTCACAGCATTATGTCTGCATCTTTTAGAAAAAGAGGAAAGACAGGAGGGACAGAGACTGGTGGTGAGCGGCAGGGCTGAGACATGGGCAGTGGGATTTCAGACACTGTTGGGAACACGGCAAGGTACCCCACAAAACCACAGCGGTACCCCCCAAAACATCTGCTAAAAAAAAAAAAGAAGGGTCATTCAAACGTAATCAGAGAAGACACACAACCAGGCAAAAGGCTCAGAACAACAACACAGGCAGTTTCCTTCAACTGTTGTTTTGTTGAAGCACCTCTTCCAGCCCACCTTAGGCAATGCTCATTGTCATCCAGGAAAATCAGCACACAGTTGTGAAACGTTAGGGAAATGCCACAGAAGCCATTAGCATCTAATTGGAGAAGGGATTTTAATTATTGCAAAAAGCAGCATTGGTGGGAATGGCACCATGACAGCATCCCACCTGAGCCTTCAGGTCCTGAGCCTTTAGGCATGCACTGTAAGGTAAGCAGTGCCTAAAGCCCAGCTGGAAGGCAGATGCTTCTCAATGGGGTTGCTCAGCAGAGCGCAGTCCCTCGGAAGGACCAAGCTCTGCAGACACACACCCCATAATTTCAATGCTGGTGTCTGCAGAACCAAGATCCACCTCTCGCCAGCGAGGAGGCAAAGCACACAACTAACACCTGCACTTGCTCAGTTTAAAACCTGCTCGCTTTTGAGACGGTGGGAAAAATGAGTTCTCTACTTCACCAATGAAGGTTAAAGCATTTGGCTTCCATGGCATCAAAAAATAAATACTGTTTTCTCTCCCAACAGCAAGTACCAAAGTGTTCGAGGTGAAGACTAAGCAAAGCAAACCCAAGGAAGCAGGAACAGAGCCTCCTGAAGGGATGGGACCAGCCCACTCGTTCAACGCACAAGTCAGGACTCGTAGGGACTCAAATCCTGCAAAAGAAGGGACACACTGCCCGGCTGCAGCGTTTGCTTTTCCAACAAAATGCTGTGAAAGGTACCGTGCTCATCCGCTCATCGCTGCGAGGGGAGAATCAACTCCCTGAAACCTGAGGGCATTTTTTCTTTGTCTGCTCGGTGGTTTCCTTGGCTGCTTTGGGGAGGGTTTTCCAACAGTAAAACCACTGCAAAATCCTGCCCAACTGCGGCTCAAAATTCAACACGTTCAGGCCTGAGGGCTGCCTGGGCCTCCCCCATTCTTTCAGTGGGAAGCGCGGGAAGCGGGGCCCCTGCCTTTGTCCTGCAGGGAGATGGTTCCAGGCTGGAGCGCTCCCACCCTGCTACCAAACCTCCACCTGCAGAAGGAAACCACGGGGCCTGCCCCTGCCCCGAGCACTCAGCCCTCCAGGAAACCAGGAACGGACCTGCTGGCAACTGGGGGCTCTCTGCTTTCAGTGGGTTTAAATCTTGATAAAAAAATAACCTCCCCTCTGCCCCATGCTTCCCACCCCCCTCTCCCAACTCTTTACATTTTCCCGGCGCTGCCGAGTCCCTTTTCCTGCTGGATTTTGCAACCTTCTGGCAGGACTGGGCAAGCTCTGCCCATCGCACCGTGCAGTGCTGGCAGCTGCCCGTCCTGCCTTCTGCTGCCACAGACCCCCCACCCCAAGCTCCCCCCCCAGTCGCAGAGCAGCACGGTGACCAGTCCACACGATGGTGTACAAAGCTTTTTTTTTTTTTTTTTTTTTTTTCTCCTTTTCCAAAGTAATCCGTATTTTGGATCACCCCGATCGCAGCAAATTAGCACCTTGGAGCATGCCTTTGCCTGGGCACGATAAAGACCTGCTGTGGCTTTGCTGCAAGAGATGCCACAACTAAGCTTTAGAAAACGGGGGCTCCTGGACCCCGTGCTGCTTCCCCCCCCCCCCCTTTTTCTTTTTCTTTTTTAAGCAAACAGCTTAAAGCTCAGCACCAGTCACCAGCTGATATGCACCTCCAGCTGCTGCGGCATTGCATGAAAGCTGTCTGTCCTCTTCATCTGCTTCCTAAAACACCAGCCTGCAGAGGGTTTGGGTTGTCCTTTTGGAGGGTTTTTTTTTGTCCTCTTGGCCAGGTTCTGTCCCCTTGGCCAGGCTCTGTCCTTCTTTTTGTCCTTTTGGCCACATTCTGCCCCCTTCAGAGGGTTTCATCCCCTTCGCAGGGTTCTGTCCCCATGCTGGGGTTCTGTCCCAGTGGTCTCTTTTCATCCCTCGGTCGTCTCCCCCAGGCTGCGCTGCTCCAAGCCTCCGCCGGCTGACCTTGCACAGCTTTAGCCTCACGTCTGGCCTCTCTCAAATCCACTTGCACAGGGTCCTGCCCTGTTCACCCCTAGCTTTGCCCCCCAGCAACAGTCAGACCCCCAGACACGGAGGAGAGCTGGGGGGCTGCCCCAGCTCCGTGGGCTCTCGGCCGCCCGCGGCGTCTCACCCCGCTCAGAGCATCTCCAGCCCGGCCATGGGGCTCAGGGGTTTGGGAGCAGTGCCCTACCCCTGCTCCATGCTGCCCTATGGCCGGGGATAGGGCGGCGGGCAAAGGGGAGAGCAGGAGGAGGAGATCCTGCAGTCAGGATCAGGGCTTGGCTTGCAGGAGTGGCATTGTTATCACCGCTATTGTAGTCGTTTCAATCGGAAAGGGACAAAAAAATAAAAAAAATAAAAAATAAACCACACACACACACACCGGAATAAAAGGGAAGGAAAAAAAAAACAAAAAACAAACCCATCAACCAACAAAAAAAAAGGATCGCTTTGGTTCTCTCTCTCCTCCTCCGTTCCTTTGTTTGCTCTCCCAGCCGTCCGCACATCTGCAGGCTTCTACCGCTTCTTCTTCTGCTTGAGGGACTTCCTCCGCTTGAGGATCATCTCGTAGAGCTTGTCCATGCCCTCGGTCAGCCCCTCGCCGATGATGGCGCAGGCCGGCTGGATGTGGTAGGTGGTGGAAGGGGTCAGCTCGTGCAGCGCCAGCTGCTTCTCGATCTCGGCCACGGGCAGCGACTTGGGCAGGTCCTGCTTGTTGGCGATGACCAGCAGCGGCGTGCCCTGGTTCTCGGCGAACTTGGTCACCTTGTGAAGCTCCGTCTTGGCTTCTTCCAGCCGGTCCACGTCCACCGAGTCCACCACGTAGATGATGCCGTCGGTGCAGCGGCTGTAGGACTTCCAGAGCGGGCGCAGCTTCTCCTGGCCGCCCACGTCCCAGAAGTGGCAGCTGATGCCCTTGGCCGTGCCGTTGCTCAGACGGATCTTCTCCGTGTTGAAGCCGATGGTGGGCACCGTGTTGACGAACTCGTTGAACTTCAGCCGGTAGAGCACCGTGGTCTTCCCAGCCGAATCCAGGCCCAGCATGACGATGTGCAGGGACTGAAAGGCGGAGATGTTGGAGGAGATGTTCCCCATGGCCGCCCCCGGCTCCGCCGCCCTCACAGCCCCGCACCCATCCCCGCGCCGGGCCCGGCCCAGCCCGCCTCGGCTCGGTTCGTCCCGGCCCGGCTCGGCCCCTGGCGGAGCGGCGGGCAGCACGCTCCCACGCCGCGCCGGGGCTCGGGGACTGCCGGCCGCCCCGCCCGGGAGGAGGGACCGCGCCGCCGCCGCCGCCACTTCCCTCCTCCTCCTCCTCCTCCTCCTCCTTCCCGCCTTCCCGCCGCCTCATGGCGGCACGCCCCTCACGCACGGTCCCGGGGCAGCCCCAGAGCGCCGGCTGGGGAAGGGCGGATGCTGAGGTGCTGCCATCTCGTTGACCTCCCAGAGCCAGCGATCCGCACCGCGCAGCCACCTCAGCTCCGAGACCTCTCGCTTTTTGTGCTTTATAAACGCCCTCTCTCCGTGTTTTGCTTCCCACGCTCTGCCCCGCTCCTCGCTCTGGCAGTTGGTTTTTGCTATCGCTCCCAATCCCAAAAAACAGCGGCGGAGCTGCTCTTGTGTTGTTATCCACCTCCTCCTTCAGAGCGTTGGTAAAATGGCAATCCACCACATCTGACAGCTTAACCAGAAAGCCCCCGAGGAAGAAGTACACTGCAGGAGACAGATATCGCTTTTAATTTAAGATGCTCTTCCCGTGCAGCATGCAGTGGGGATTGTCGGGATGGAGTGGCATCGTTTCTCATCTTCATATTTCATTCTACGGATGCGCGTTTGCTGCTTTACGGGGAGATAAGACTACCTGCTAACACGTGCAGTCATTAAAAATACAGGCAGCTTGCTGTGACAGCGGGTGCAGGTTTTTTTTTGTGGAAAACACCACGTGGTGACGATGTGAGAAGCACGGGAAGCTCCGTGAGCACAGGAGGAACGCTGCTTCTTCACACAGCACAGCATCACCACTCAGAAGGCAGGGCACAGGCACAGGGCTGGCTGGAAGATCAGAGAACCATAGGATCATAAAGGGGTTGGAAAAGACCTCTCAGATCATCCAGTCCAACCCCAACCCGCCCAACCGTGCCCACTGCCCATGTCCTTCAGTGCTGCATCCCCACTGTTATGGAATCCCTCCAGGAATGATGATTCCACCACCTCCATGGGCAGCTGTGCCACTGCAGCACTGCTCTTTCTGAGCACAGAGTGCCCAGGATTGGCAAGGACCTCAAGGATCATGAATCTCCATCCCCCCTGCCACATGCAGGGCCACAACCTCCACATTTAATACTAGACCAGGCTGCCCAGGGCCCCATCCAACCTGAACACCTCCAGGGATGAGGCATCCACAACCTCTCTGGGCAGCTGTTCCAACACCTCACCACTCTCTCTGTAAAGAACTTGGAGCACTTGGAAGCCCTCTTCCCTCCCATCACCTCTCATGCAAAAGTCAGAGCCTCCCCTCCCTTCCTCCTCTTTCATCCCTGCTGCTGAAGATGGCTTTGAGCCTCCAGTTGAAAGGCTTCCTTTTTGAAAGAGGCCACCAAAATCTCTTTCTGAAGTGGAAGGGAAAGGTGCCCCTCCTATTTTCACCCCAGCATTGATTGCGAGTTATAAATAAAGTCGAGATTAGATAGACAGCCTGATCAAACCTAGGGGATGTTCTAAAAAATGGCCTTATATCAAATGATCCCAAGGGGACAGAGATAAACAGGAGCATTGCAGTGGTGAATTATGCTGCAGCTAATGCCAGCTATCCATAAATAAGCTGTTAAAACCTCTGCTGAATATTAAGTGCAGGCATAACAGCGTTAATCGCGGTGAGGGGAATATGCCAAGTCAATTCAGTGGCAAATTTAGGGAGAGGAAACCCATCTTTTCCACGAGCTCTCCCCTCCTCTACTTTCCTTCCCCCCTCCTCCCCCCACACTCCCCCTCGCCCAAGGTTATGCAGCCAAGGTTAAAGGCAGCATTAGCATCTAAATGTGTGCCTGAGAGCATCTGACAAAGGCAGCACTTGCTGGTCCCCAACATTTCGCTCCAGCAGCAAGAAGGTTGTTGCTGCCATAGTAACTGCTTTCAGACATGGCAATTATTTCTTCCCAGCCCCACCAACCCATCTCCCTTCCCCCAGCTAATCTTGGGCTTCAATGTATCTTTTTTCCTTTTTCTTTCTTTCTTTCATTCTTTTTTTTTTTTTTTTTTTTTTTTAAATAAATGGTGGAACACAAAGGGACGGAGACTGCACATACCCACCAGCAGCATGCCCATGGACAACACAGGGATGCTGCCACTGTGCAGGCACAGAACATCCGTGATGGTGACTCCTGATTTGCAACCGGTTAGCCCTTTATCGCTCAGGCAAAGCAAAATCTTGCAGCAGCAGTTTTTGCACACGTTCACTGGCAAATCCAGTGACTTTGGGGGGAGATTGGTTTGTAGAGAGGGTTGCAACTCCTAGCCCATGCCAGCTCCTCTCAGACTCCTCTGCCCATTTCTTCTTAGTAGCATCAGCTGTCTCAGTCTGCTCCCTTTTGTTTCTGTTTTTAAAGCAGAGACACCAGCCCAAACAAAGTTAACAGGCAAGGACTGTAATTACAATTTCCCCCGTTCTTGGGGGTTGCCTCTCCGAAGCTAATTAATAGCATCCCTGTGACTAATGCTTGGGCTGTGGGAACTGCTTGAAGAATGCGCTGAGAGCCAGAACTGCAGCAGCCACCCCTCAAACGGCTCATGGTGAGACAAGGCATCTCCAACCGACTTAGGGGGAACTCCCACCTCCTTTCAGTGATCCTAGAGTGAGCTCTGCCAGAGCTGCGGCTCTCCCAGATGAAGAATGTGTTGTAGGAAGTCTCATCCCTGTTAGTGAGCACTGACAGCCCTTAGGAGGCTTTCTGGGGATGATGTACCTGCACCAGTTCTGTTCAGCAACCTTTTCTTGTGCCTTTCTGTTTATATCCACACTCCTTTCCTTCCTAAGGACCTATCGAGGCTCAGCAGCAGCCCAACCTGGATAATGAGGCCAGGTAACACAGGTTCATTAAGGACTAAATATGAGTTCAACCCTGTGCAAATGTTTGGGGCCAAGGAGGCCTTGTGGCTCAGAAGCACAGTCCTGGGGATGAGTGGAGGGTTGGAGGGAGGCATGGATAAAAGCAGCATGATAATGGAGGAACGTCTGAATCCACAAGTGCTCCTAATACAGGAATGAGAAATAATCCGTTCATCTGCAGCTCAGCAGCTCAGCTCCATGTAATGACCTCAGATGCCTCTCTTGAGGCCAAGCAAAGTCCTCCAAGAACTGGCTTAAAGCCAATATTAAAGCCTAACCTTCAGGAAATTTAAAAATATATCATTTCAAAGGAGTTCATGTGAAAACTGCTTAGCAAGGCAGCACAAAACCCCCCCAGCCATGCCTCATGCCCCTATAAGCAGTTAGGAGTGGAGCCCTTTGGAGGAATGCAAGAGCAGGGCAAGTATGTGTTACAGTCTTTGCTGTGTCGTTATTTTATTTTATTTTTTTGCCATGAATTCTCAACTACAAAGCTTTGCAAAGAGCCTTCTCAACATCCTGAAGCAGAATGCAACAGCTTACCTGTTTGCTGGATAAAAGGAGTCTCCTCAGCATGAGCCTGCCCAGAAATTTCCCCTGCAAACTCACACATATTAAGTACAGCCTTGCAGGCTGAAGCAAAGGCAGGTGAGCACAAATGCTTTCTGACAGGTTAGGATGGGATTTTCACCAAAGATGACTTTTTTTTGTGCTGTGCTTGCATCACAGCCTTAGCCGTGCCTGTCACTTTTCCTCCAATCCTGAATTTCTGCAGGAGGAACAAAACATTTGCCTGACTTGAGCAAGCAAAGACAAAAGAAGTGCACTCTGTGCTTTTGTTCCTGCGATTTGCTGAGGTGACAGACGTCATTTTTGCATGATAAGTACTGCTGCAGCTGGGGGGGGGGGGGGAAGCTGGGACCAGACTCATGCTGGATCAAGCAGAGCAGCGCCTGTGTTTTCTGCATACATCTAAGGTGTGATTTGGCTGTCCTGCCTGCTTGGATGCCTGAGCTGCAGGGAATAACATCTGATGTGTGAAAGGTGAGAAAAGTAGGATGTCTTCCTTTAAACACAGAGGTATTGTGTGGGGGTTGAGGATTCAGCTGTCTCTGGTTTTAGCTGCTGCATCAAGGACTCCACATTAGTTGCCCACTGCCCTCAGCAGGGTGTCAGGGACACTTATAGCAGGACTAATTATCTGGGAAGAGCGACAGGGATATTTCTAGCGAGAGTAATTAGCTGATCCTTCATTTCTGAGCACCTCTGGCTTCTGGAGGACCTGCCAGGTCCAGAAAGCATATCTACCCCATTTTACAGGAAAGGAGGGAAGCCTGAGCCCAGCAGCAGTTTCTCAAACCACTGTCAGGCCCTGGTGAATCCCCAAAGCCATAGGGGCCCTTATGGAGGCAGAGACCCATGCTGGGGGTCTGTTCACCCATGCAGCCACCCCTGTCATGGTTGGTTAGACCCAAAGGACTGAACTGGCCCTAGGTTGACCAGATGGCTGACAAGCCTGTGGTGCTGCTGGCAGCCCGTGTCTCAAGAAGAGAGCCAGTGCTGGGGCTGCTTCTCATCTCTCCTGGCCCCAAATGGGAGACCAGCATGGAGGGATCTCTACAACCTTCTGAAAGCTTGTAGAGCAAGTTGGGACTTGGCCTCTTCCCCCGGGTAGCAGTGATAGGATGATAGGTAATGTCCATAAGTTGTGCCAGGGAAGGTTCAGGTTGGATATTAGGAAGAATTTCTTCTCAAGGGAGCAGTGATGCAATGGCACAGCTGCCCAGGGAGTGGTGGGGTCACCAACCCTGGTGTTCCAGAACTGTGGAGAGGTAGCACTGAGGGACATGGGCAGTGGGCATGGTGCAGATGTACTGACAGTTGGACTTGAGGATCTTAGTGGTTTTTCCAAACTTTATGACTCTATGATCTCCTCTTGGAGGGAAGGATATCACATCCTTCCCTATCTGGGAAGAAAATAATAGTTTCTTGGGAGAAGATGCTGCATTCCCACTTCACCAGGGATACATTTAGAAGAAGGTGAGACATCTCCCTGCCCAAAGGCAAGGGGAAAGCAGTGCAGGGATGATGATGGTATCTCTGCCCTGGCTCCAGCCCCCCTGCTTTGCACAAGCAATGCCTGGAGGGGAATTCCCCTTTGCCTTTCCCTCACTTCCAGCTGGGTAAATAACTTCTTTGACAACTGCTTTTACGCTCACAAACATCCTGTGGACAGAGGTGGAAAACAGACCGAAACCATGCTGCTTTCATTTACCCCAAGACATTTGGTGCAGCCAGGGGAAAATTAGGGAGAAAAATACCTCTGCTTTCAGCAGCATCCTAATGTTATTAGCAATGTTCAGAGATCAGCGTTGATCCCAGACTTTCCCCCAGTGAAGCAGGTGGCTGATGCCTGAAGGAGCCTGCAGCACAAGGAGCCTTCCCAGGAGCAGCACCTGGGCTGGAGCTGCAGCCTGAGAAGAGGCCCATGGTGGAGCAGTTCCTAAAGGATGGGCCCCATGGATTGGATTCATGTTGGAGCAGTTCTTGAAGAGAACTGAAAAGAGTGGAAAGGGCTCACTTAAGATCCATGGACAGGAAAATGATTGTGAAGGACTCTTTTGGAGCTGTCTGATCAGATGTAATGGCAATGATAGGCAGGACAGATAAGATGGTTCATGTTTGTCTGTAGAAACATGATCAACACATTGTTCCCCTCCCTCTCTCCTGTCCCAGTCAACACTGGGTTTCAACCTCTGTCCCTGTCCAGTGTTGCATGCAGTTCTGCCTGGTAGAAGAGCCTGAGCTGCATATGTTGTCCTACAATTTTTCTGCAACTCTCTCTCAGAAAGAAATGTGGATTAGCTTTGCTGACAGCGATAAGCAAGAGAAAAACTATCAATTTCCCAGCACCCATTGCAGGGCAGTAAATCTTGGAGCCTACCTAGCTGTACACATGGCAGAGAGAGCAAAAGCACAGAGCTGGTGGGGATTTAGGGCTCATGAATCACCCTGTATTCTCCAATGGTGCCCCAGCATCTCACATTGCCTCCTTGTGTGATTTGCAATCACAAATTTCTGCTTAGTCCCCAGAAATATAAAACTGCTTTATTTACTCCTGTTTTTCATCCCTTTTTCTTTTCTCCCTTAAAGGAGCTGCTTAATCATTAGAGGGAAAAATCCTGAGCTGATTTACCTGCATTTAACTGTTGTACATTCTACAACTACTTCAGCCAGCCGTAGCCTGGTTTAGAGATAAAATGCACCAGGATCATGAAGGAGGTTGTAGAATCATAGAATGCCTCAAGCTGGAAAGGACCTTAAACATCATAAAGTGACAACCCCCATGCCACAGGCAGCATTGCCCCCCACAGATCAGACTGCCCAGGATCCCATCCAACCTGGCTTTGGACACCTCCAGAAATGGGGCACCCACAGCCTCTCTGGGCAGCCTGTTCCAGAGCCTCACTGCCCTCTGAGTAAAATATTTCTTTCCAACGTTAACCTAAATGACATTAGTTGCCCTTTTTCTGTCCACCAATGCCATCCATTATAGAAGGTCACCAGATTGGTCAGGCACAATCTGCCCTTGGTCAGGCTATGCTGGCTGTCTCGGATGACCTCCCCATCCCATATGTGCCCTAACTTCTCTTCCAGGAGGATCCACTCTGTGATCTTCCCAGGCACAGATGTGAGGCTCGCAGGCCTGCAGTTCCCTGGGACTTCCTTTCTCCCCTTCTTGAATATGGTGTTTCCATTTTTCCAGTCACTGAGGACTTTGCCTGACAGCCATAATTTTTCAGATGTGATGGAGAGCAGCTTGGCAACCACATCAGCCAGTTCCTTCAAGACTGTAAGATGGATCTCATCTGACCCCATAGATTTGTACACTTTCAGCCTCATGAGGTGGTCTCGGACTTGCTCTGCACTTACACTGGTAGGGATTTTGTTCCCCTGCCCTCCACTTAGGATTTCAGGGACACCAGAGGTGTGGGAATCCTGCCTGACTGTGAAGAACAAGGAGCATTTTCTAGGCACAGCAGTGAATGGTCATCGATACCTTGCCGATACAATTTCACATTGCTATGGACAGTACCTACCTGCTAATACAAGAAGCAATTTGATGCAACAAAGCCATAATTCAGTTCAGTGTGGTCGAGGTAGTGTAATGAAGTGTAGAGCTGAAGCAGAAGCCACGTATTCTCTTTTCAAGCCTGGTGGTGGGAAGAAAACAGGGCTTGCACTGCAGGCATCCTTGTCCTGAACAGCACATTTCCCCAGCGAGCACATCTGTAAGCTGGGCTGGGGAAAGAATCTGAGCTAAAAGCTGCCCTCTTATGGCCTTTTATAGTCACTAGACTGAGTTCCACTAGCTGGTTGGAGAAGTGGGTGAAGAGCTGGGTGTATCTTAGGGCAGCCTAGACAACCAGCACATCATCACTCTGGTGCCATGCCCTTGCAGATGCTTTGGGGTCCCTGCCACAGCTCTCTCGTGCTCCAGTGAAAATCCTCCAGTTTTCCTGGCAGAGAGCAAAACTTTCAGCAAGTGGGCTGGTTTTGCAGAACATGCATGACCAGAGCAGCTCCTACATCCATGTAAGTGATGGGGAGGAGACCAGCAGTCAGAGGAGATGTGGTGGCACAAGGAAGCATCTTCCCCAGATGGAGATTGCCAACACATCTCCAGAACAGCTGCTGCCAGCACGTGGCATTTGTTATCTTCTTCTTTCAGAGAGGGTCCTCTAAAATACACGAGCTTTTACCTCTTCTCACACAGGATTACCTACCCCCAGGCAAACAACTTTGACTGCATCGTTTAGGATTTATTTTCCCATTGTACTGTGTTGTTTCCTAAAGAGGATGACAGCCCCTGGGGCACATGCTTGGGTCAAGCCCCCCCTGTGGTTACTGGCAAGGGAAGGACTTTAAAATCATTGCCTCCCCTGCATGAATTCTCCTTTAGGATTGGAATTCTCCTTTGATTGAACGGGATACCTGCAAACAGCACGAGCTTTTCACAAACCCAAAGCCCTAACCTGCCTGGAAAATAAAAGCAACCTGAATTAACCACCCACAGAAGGTTCAGCTCTACTCGAGGACTGGGACAAGCTGTTTTCTAATGCCACCTGGTTATGGCCCAGAGACAAACCTCACATTTGGATTTAGGAGGCCCAGAAGACCCGGAGTCATTAGGGACAATCACTTGGCAATGTGTTGTCTGTCTCCTTCGTTTCCATCCTGGTCCCTGTCCTTTACCATCAGACATCAGATTTCGAGTCTAAGCTGAGCACACATTCAGAAATGATGCATTTCCATGCTGCACCTATTTAGTGTGCAGATTGATTCCTGGATGCTTGCACTCAGGCTTTCAATCTGTAAAAACAGAAAGCTGGTGCACAGAGTAGAAAAGTCAAGCAATGCAGGCTTGGTTTCTGCGTTGGTATGGGGTGCTTGGTTGCTGCTGGGCAAGTGGCAGCCTTCTGCCTGTGAGCCTCTCTGACACGTGGCAGGGTGTAAATCAGCAAGGATGTGAGCAGCGAAGAGCAGAGGACTTGCTATGGAGGGGAAGGGATGTAAGCTAGGAGCAAGCAACTGCAAAAACTATCATGCTAGGCTTTGTCAGCTCCTCCTTCACCCAGCTGACAGCATTTTCCTGCCAGCAGTGACTTCCATCTCCCACCCAACCCAAGCTGCGTCTTGCCTGTGGCATTTGTACATTTGTGCTGGTGCAAAGCTGTCACATCCCCATCCATCTCCACCTCATCCTGGATGTCCCCGGGCACGATGAGTGGGCAGGATGGGCTGCAGGAAAAGCAAAGGAATGATCTTTAATTTTCTCCTTTTCTCTTTCCACGGTGTAGTCAGGAAACTGCTTCTTGGGGCCGACTGCAGAGTTCATCCAGCCCAGACTTCCGAGAAGAGGAATAAATGAACCACCCAACCATATTCCCTACAGATCCTTATCAGTTTAAAAAGGAGTCTGAGCACAGCATCACGAAGTGGGGGGCAGAAGGGATATTTGCATTTCAGTCACTCCTTTGCCTGACTCGTGAAGACTTAGGGCCAGCATTCGTGGAAAGAAACACCACCAACATCCATGCTCTGAGAGGCGCTGAGAACTTGTGCTTGCCGTCAATTCCACCTCGGCTCGGCTCTTGCTCTTGTGCTCTTTCATCGCTAGGGGGAAGCGTTTGCCTGCTGCATGGGCACGCTGCCGGCTCGGGTCTGTCCCTGCTGTCCCCGCACGGTGACAGCTCGCCCCGTCTCGCCGCTGCCTTGCAGGGAGGGCACGGCTGGCCCTACAATTCCCGGTCACTGCTTTTTTTCCCGGTTCAAACCACGAGGATAGAAAACTGCCGCTAATAACGCCCGGCAAGGATAAACAGAAGTGACTGCTCTTTTCTAATCAAGTTTTACATGGGTGACAAAAGCCATTTTTGCACAGCATCGCACTGCATTGCTTGGCAGCTGGAGAAATCCCTCCCTGTATGGCCACAGCAAATGCACACGGAGGCAATCACCTGAAGGCTCTGGTATGGCCGTTCCCTGTTATACCTCTCCCGAAATTGGTGCCTGGGGCCATCATTCAGTAAAGCAATTTGGAAAGGCTTTTATTTTTTTGGTGAATATTCCAGGCATTGAGTGACACCGTGGTGGCAGGAATGGGTGATACGGCTCCCAAGCACCCTTGCTCTCCTAGCTGTTTTTTAGCTCCTGGAGTTTCCAGTCCTTCTCTTGAGCCCAGCATCCACCACCTCCTTCCTGAATGAGCTGCATCTTGACAAGCCACCAGCATTGTTCCTTCTAGCTTCACCTATTCCTAACTGGAAACATCCAGTCTGTGCATAGGAGGCAACATCTTCCCCCTGGTGAAGGGCAAAGAAACAAACCCAAAAGCTTAGTCTTTCAAAAGGACACATCTGAATTGCCCATAAGGAGGGAAGATGAGAGCCCAGATTTGTGAGGACAGGAGTTGCTGAGCCAATTCTAGCTGTCCTAAGAACAGGCTGCCCAGGGAGGTGATAGAGTCATCATCCCTGGAGGTGTTCAAGAGACATGGAGATGTGGCACTGAGGGATGTGGTCAGTGGGCATGGTGGGGGTGGATTGCTGCTTGGACCGGATGATCTTCAAGGTCTTTTCCATTCTGAGTGATTCTATGATTTTCCCATTCTATGGTTCTATGATCAGGCCTGGGGCATCTGCTCATCTGGAAATGGAAGTGTTTCCTACATGGCTCCATGGGATAGGAGAGGACTGGAACATGAGATCAGGGCTCCAAAGGCAACATCACACTGAGTCACTGTATGGGAGCTGTTGAGTCCCAGCCTGAACCACTGATTGAACACCTGGGAAAAGGACCGGGTCAGTCCTGAGAGCATAGGTGAAGGCAATTCAGCTGTGCAATTGGAAGGGATGGAACCTGGCTACACTTCTCATAGACCCCATTTAAGGGCTGACTGCCACTGGAGGAGGCTCTCTGGTTGGAGATTCTTCCTCTGTGGCATTTCTACTGTGAGCCTAGATCTTTGGAGACTTCTTTGGAGACTGGAGTCCTTCTCTTCTTTCTTTTATAACATCTTCCCATTGTGCTGGTCCCTCTGCTGCTACAATCATCCTCTCTGATGTGCCTTTTGCACAAAGATCTTGTCAGCATCCCCTCTTTGCCCTGCTGCGGTTTTGAGTTGTACATGTGGGCAAGGACTGGGACACCTTCCCACAAGTGTAGGTGCCTGGCAGCAGCAACTGAGCTCCCAGCATGGTGCTGGGCTGGAAGGTGCCAAGTTTTGCATCTTTATTGTGATTCTTACAGTGTTACAATCTCCAGGCCAGCTTGTGGAGTCCTGGGGGCTAGCAGGCTTTTGTCCAGTCCACTTTTATCCTCTGCTCCTTAGCCATAGGAGCCTTTTGCTTTAAGGTGCAACTTGTAATCTTCTGGGGCATGAGAACATGCTGCTATGCCCACTGCAGCCTCTGGAAGTATTTTCCTCCTCAGAAAGGAACGCAGTGTCTGTGCAGCTTTAAAAATAAAAGTCTGCCCTTAGAGTTTGCTTGTCAAAAAAGAGAAATATCCCAGCTTGTGTTGAGGGGACAAATGGAAGCAGGTTGACCTCTCTCATTAGCATCGCTTAAACTGGAGGAAAGAAGCTCAGAGAAGCAGCCCAGTGATTTGTTCTCTTATGAAAATGACCCTGTCATCATGCTCCTCTGTTTATACCAGCAGCAGGGCTGGCACTGAGCCTAGTCTGGGAGGAAAAATAATGAGTGTTCCCCTTTTCATTCTGCTGCTCTACAGAATCACAGCGTGGCTTGGGTTGGAAAGGACCTTAAAAGTCACTCAGTCCCAACCTGCAGTGGGGCTTTGGCTATGGGTGTCCACCTCAGAAATGGGGGAGTTTGGGATCAGATGCTGAGCCTGTCTGTGGGCTGTGATGTGATACTATCTACTTATAAATAAATATCCCCTCTGACAGACCATCACACAGCCCCAGCTATTCCAAGACCCCAGGCTGCTGCTTAGGAAATGATGGTGTTTTGGTGTTACCTTCTGCTTTTCTAAGTTTGCCTTCTCCTTTGTCCTAGGCAAAAGGAAGGAGATGTTTTAAGCTTTTGTGAAAAACACAAAAGCAGTGGGTTTTTTTGTCCCTTCTTAAACAAGATGGAAACAAACTGTCCTTTTTCCAACCCTCTCTCATTATCTTCACAGTTAATTCCCATTACTTTTGGCCCAGATTTCAGATCTTTGACAAATTCTCCCTGTTCATTCCCAAGTGCAAAACTTCAGCTGTGATTTTTCAGTAGAGGTCATCAATGACACCAAAACTGGTTAGTAATTTTCTCCTGAACTTTCTCAGAGCCAGCTGTGACTCAGCTGCTACAATCAGGAAATAACAGGGAATGGCAGGAATGCCTGAGGGGAAATACCCCCCTAAAATATATTTCTCTTTAAAAATGCTTTTACTGCGACCTGCTTGCTCATGTGAATAACTTTTGGCTAAGGTCTGCCACGCAGCCATGTCTCAAACAGCTCTCTTGTTTTGAAAGCATTAAGAAGCATCACCTCGTCATCAGTCATGGATGAGCTCTGTAGGTTTCCAAAGGCTCCATTTTCACTTGTGTCTTTGCAGGAGCTTGGGACCTCTGTGCTTGGGGCCACTCACGCTTCCAACGTGATCCCAATGGGGATTTTGGAAGAGGCAGGAGCTGCAGAGAGGGGAGCTGGGGCATGGTGTTCTGTGAAGGTGGCAGAAAATGAGGCAAGTTCCATTCCATAGTGGCTTAAAATCATCATCTGGAAAGGCCTAGACAGTCCTGAGCAGTGGGTCCAGGGGAACCTCATTAGGTTCAACAAATCCAAGTGCAAGGTCTTGCACTTAGTTCATGGCATCAGTGCAAGCTCGGAGGGGTGTAAGGATGGAGCACAGCCCTGCTCAAATGGACCCAGGGGTGCTGGTGGGTGGCAGCTGGATGTGAGCCAGCACTGTTCCCTCTCAGCCTAATCCCAACTATATCCTGGGCTGCATCAAAAGCAGTGTAGAGGGAGGAGATCTGCCCCTCTGTGCTGTGAGACCTCACTTGGAGTGAGCTGCATCCAGGTGGGGAGTGCTCAGTACAGGAGAGATAGGGATCTGTTAGAACCTGTCCAGGGAAGGGCCACAGAAATGCTCCAAGGGATGGAACACTTTCCCTAAGAGCGCAGCTGAGAGAGCTGGGCTGTTCAGCATGGAGAAGAGAAGCTGCAAGGAGACCTGAGAGCGGCCTTTGAGTATCTGGAGGGGAGCTACAGGAAGGAAGGAGACAGACTCTTTAGCTGGGTCTGTTGTGACAGGACAAGGGGAGATGGTTTCAGACTAAAAGAGGGGAGATTTAGACTGCATATAAGGAAGAAGTTTTTTACAATGCAGGTGGTGAGGCACTGGCACAGGTTGCCTAGGGAGGTGGTGGATGCCCCATCTCTGGAGACACCCAAGGTCAGGCTCGATGGGGTTCTAAGCACCAGATGGAGCTGTGGGTATCCCTGTTCATTGCAGGGGAGCTGGACTAGATGACCTTTAAAATTCCCTTCCAACTCAAATAATTCTATGATCACGATGTGATTTCAAGTCTTACGCAACCATCTGTGCAGAAGGTGAGGTCCTATTTGTCTTGCAAAGACTCTCTGCCCTCCTCGGCCAGTCCCATGCACCCATCCAAAGTGGTGCCAGCAGCTTTTTTCCATGGAAACAATAGTTATGCTTCCATCTGCCAGCTGACTGCTCAGGAACCCCTTACTACTTCTGTCCCATGCTGGAGCTGTATCTAGGCCATCTACCAGCATGATCTCATTGCCACTGGTGAGCATTAGTGATCTGTGGAATATGTGGATGTGAGGATTGTATTTGCAGGAGGGCACACGCTCAGCCAGCTGCTTTGGAGGCTGCGTTCTTGGCTGTGCCCTTGTGTGCTGCCAGCACCAACTCACATCTCCTTCCATCAGCAGGGAAAGTGAAACATAAAATCAGTGTGCCTCTGGGGAAGAAGAGGTGGTGATTTTTAGGAGTTGAGGGGGGTAACTGAGAGCACTGAAATGGACCGCATGTAAAAAGGAGAAGATAAGGAATCAGTTTGCAGTAATTGTTCTGTGTAGGTACAGATGTTGAAACTGCAAGGCAGCTTCTGGGGTGGAGAAATTGCAATAGGTTCTTTTGATTTTTAGACATACATTAATCAGTGAGGGTAATGGAAGTTGGCTTGGAAGATATATGGCATCTTTCTAGCCTTACTGTCCAAAAGATGATTTAAATTACAAGTTCCCATTCACTGTTTTCCTTTACAATTTGATTTAAATCTATCAATTTTGTTCTTATTTCTCATTCGTTCGCTTTTTAAATTATTTTTCCCCAAATGTATCAATGGTTTCCCATGCTCCAATTCTGTGATTCTTATTGCTAGTGAGGAGGAGAGGCCTGAGCTATACGAATGCAATTATACCAGTGTGGAGTTGATTGTATATTCATGCTGACCTTAACTTGCTATGTTCAGCAGCTGGGTGTTGGGGTGGAGCCTTTCATAACTATAGGTCAGGAGCTCAGGGTCTGTAAGTGCATCGTTCTCAAATGGCTTAAGAAGATTCAACAGGAAATCAAGGTGTACATGCCCAGCCCTCGCTGCCAAATTCAGGTCATCTACTGATAGTCTGTATATATTTATGTGCATATATTTCAAAGACACCTCTGATTTATTTCTTGCTGTATCTGGAAGGAAGCTGAGATCCAGCATTCATTTATTTGTTGTGCTGTGTCCTCTGAAGATGGGTTTCCCAAGTCATTCTCTTCTCCATGTTTTTCTCCCTGCTCATGACTTGGGCAGCTCGTTTGGCTGATGGAGAGCTGGGCTGTCTGTGATGCTTTTAATTGATCTGAGCTTTGGGGAAGCTGGTGGCTGTGAGGAGGGGGACTCTCTAGGACAGTCCTCATGCAGAGCAGATGAGGAGAAGTGCAGTGCAGTTAAATGAGCTATATTCCTCTTGTGTATCACGTTTAGAGGGAGTAAGGACGATGTGTCTGCATCCAAACACTTTCCAGATAGGCAAGTGTGGCCTTCTTACAGCCGTCACATTTCTCCCGTGAGGCTGAGAAGTGAAACCTCCATTTGCTGCTGTCTGTGTTAATTAGAAATCTTCCAAACCCGAGCCCTCTTTAATAATTAAAGGAGGAAAAAGGAAAAAAAGACAAAAAACCCATTTTATTGCTGGAGCGAGTTCCATGCCAATATAAATCACATCAGAGATGAAGCTGCACAATTGGATGAGTCTGGATGAAATGAGTTTCCACAAGCTTATTTTTCTATCACTCCTTCTTTCCCTAATGTGACTTTGCCACCACATTTCTGCCACTCCTCAGAGCTCCCATGAGATGCTGGACTCCCAGCACAAGGCTGCTTGAGGCATGCTTTGTCCCAGCACAGTTTAATATCCGAACACTTGATGGTGCAATCTCATAACATTCTTCATACTGTATTGTTTTGGTTTTTTTTCCTTTCTGTTTTCTAGGAGTGGGATTATATAAGCCTGATGGTAGTTGCACCTCCTGCTGTAAAATGGGCTGTAAAATGAGTTGTTATGTGAAGAGGGGAAAACAACAATTCGCCTGCCTTTTTTTCTCATTAATAATGAGCATTTTGCCCTATGAAGCATTTTGCAGTGATGAGACACACCCATCCCAGAACAAGCACATCCCAGCATATCTCCATGTTTCCTGGAAACACAGGAGATGCATTAAAGCTGAGCACTGTGTTCAGTGGGGAAGAGATCACCTGTGACCCTCTAGCAGCCTCTCAGAGGACTGTGTGTCCTCACTGCACACCAGCACAGAGTGCAGCTCTATCTCTGGGATGTTGCTTTCCATCACTGCAGGGTCTTGTTGGTAGCAAGTAGCATGGGGAACACTTGCTGTGTAGGGTCAGGTCAGGCTGGCCTAGGCCAGAATGCCCCACACTGCAGTGTGATGGTCTGTTAAGGATTTGCAGGTAGGGTCTGGAGCCTTGTGCACCATAGCTGCTGTGAGTTTGTTCACCACAAATTTCCCTAGCTTGCTACTGAACTCGGGAGTTTTTCAACATCTGTACTTTCCTTTACTCCAGACTGGAATTGCTCTGCTGGATGTGCAGTTCGAAAGAGCAACCCATCACTTCTATTCACTGCTCCCTGCCAGCAGTAATGCTGCTGCCTTAATGGTGTTTCTCTCTTTGTCCTTTTCATACTTCTTGCAAAACCTGTCCCCTGTACTGCCTGCCTGCTCAAGCAGAATAAGAGAGCTCCTTTCTGTTGGTCAGCTAAAAATTATGTGCTTTCCTAGTTGAAAGAGTTTCCATTTTGCTCTATTTGCAGTATTTTCTTCCACTGTATCAAAGGTGTAACTTCTCCTCGCATCTGATCCAGCCACACACCTTTGCTGCTTCACGCTGCTCTGCCCTTTCCTGTTGCTGTCACAGGGGTTACCTCCATTACAGCAGGACCAAAGCAGCTCACTTCTTTCAGAAGCTTGGAGGAGGACTGTCTACCCATGGTCAGCAATGGAGGGTTGTTGCTGGATGCCTATGCAAAGACCTGAGCTTGGGGATGGCCTACGGCTAACCCCACCTGCTCAGATGGGTATTGCTCTTGATTTTCACCTGAAATCAGAGCTGCTTTATTTATGGTGTGATGACTAGCTCCCAGGCAGCCAGGCTTCAATGCATACTAATGAACAAAACAAATGTTTTCCCCTCGAAGTATCATGTGTTTTCCCAGACTTCCCTGCATTTCAACCAGCGAGATAACATCAAAGTGGTAAAATTTAATGAACCTGCTGCATTAGAGCACAGCGTGATTTATTGGCTGCTACGCAGAGGAAACTCTGCTGCTGAGACTTATCAGTATATTCCTCTGATTTTTATTAGGTTAAAAATTATTGCAGCCCGTTTGACAGACAGCCATCCTTGGTGCTGCTCTGTAGCAGACAGACAGAAGGACAGCTTTGACTGCTGATCTGCAGCGTGTGAATGCTCCCGTTTGAAGACAGTAGGCAATGAGCAGTGCCCTATGTTTTCTGAGATGGGCATATTGCTGAAACAGCCCGATTTCAAGAGGAAGCTGAGGACTTGCTTATTAAGTACAACAACAGAAAAATCCCACATGATGCAGCCCATCCACAGAACGCATGAGAGTGGGGAGGGAGGCTTTAATTATGCAGCTGTTTCCATGACAACCTCTTCTATCAAATGGCCAAGCATAAGGGCTCTGCTCCTCTCCTGCTTGGTCTTGTTCACCTCTGGAACAACTACTCCAGGATAAGAGCCCAGCTGTACTTCAGTGCATTTTATACAGTTCTGCAATAACAGGGAAAAACAACAACAAACCTGATCACTGTCCTTACACAGAGAGGGGCTAGAGGAGCCTGGTTTTACTTCCATTGCAATTGCTTTCTCCTGCCTTGATGACAAATTCATCCAGGTGCTGTTGGTCAAGCCAGGGAGAGGCACTTTTCTCTGCATGAGTCTGTTGGAGTTTTGGGCAAGGTCAAAGGGACCTGGTTTGCTTCTTATTTTTGCTTCATGGGATGAGCGTGACTTTGGGTTATGGGAATACATTATAAATATGCACTCCTTCCCTCTGTCATAGGAAAAACAGGCAGCAATGCTCACTGAGTGGCAGGCAGCCTTCAACAATTGCTTGCTTAATCCGAAGAGATCGTGAGTCCTAAAATGACATTTCAGAGTAAAAGGGGGAGGAGGAGGAAGACATCAAGGTGTTGTCCAAATGGAGGAATTGTTCTGTTTTCTCTGAGGCCATGTGAATGGCAAAACATTAATATTTGCTTTTCCATTTCCCTTTGGGCCCCATTGTTTGTGAGCTCAGCCCAGAGACAACTTTCCAGCTCACCTCTGTTTACACTGAGTGTCGGCGTTGCCAGCCATGTACTGAGCCTTTCCCTTCCTTATATTGGCTCAGTGGGAAGGAAAGCTGTGCTAATTCTTCCTAACATGAGAAGACTCATTGTCCCTCTTGACTGCTGTTCAACAACAGCTGGTTTTGTTGTATTGTGGAGCTGTGTATTTTCTTTTTAATGGCTCAACACTACTTAAAAGCCAGGTCTGTCCCTAGTGTGTCTGCCAAATCAAATGGTTGGCTTGCTGTGAAACTCAGCCTAAGACTTTAGTTGGAAAGTGGTCCAACAATAGAGCAGGTCAAAAATCCCACTTGGCTCAGATTCCTGTTTCTCAGGTCGAGATTTCTGACAGTAAAAACACCATTTCAGTAGTGACATTGTCAACTGTTAGTGTGTGCCCTCCTCAGAGACTGCTGTATATTTTGCTTGCATTGAAATGAGCTAATCTCAATTTGAAACCGATATTTTGCTTTTAAAGAAGCCTTGCAAGACCTTTTTGGATGCATTAAGAGTGCCAGCAAGATGTTTTTATCCATCCTCTTTCCTTTAAACTCCTCCGGCCTTGGTCTTTGTAGGTCTTGCTCAAGGAGTTGTTGGGAGCTTCTAGAGCAAGGCGTATAGTGCTGTAACTTTACTTGCAAGTGAGATGATTTTTGCCTCCTAAATCACAGCAATGTGGTGGCTTTTATGAGCTTCTTAAGAATGGCTTTAATTCTATCTGAATCCAGTGTGGCTCCCAATGTTGCTAATTTGTATGAGCACAGGCATGGCAAGAGATGCTAAAATGCTCAGCAAGAGACAGGTCTTCAGCTGTACCATTGTGTCACTGCTGCCCCATGCCCCAGAAAGCAAGGATTTCTCCTCCGTTGGAGGTGTGAGAAGGAGGCAGTGATGCCAAATGCCTTGTTTGGATTTGGGGTAGAATCCAAGCTCTACCTGCCTGCTTCCTGGTGGGGCATTGTGATGGCCAGGTGGGCTGCTTCTCACCCAGCACCACAGCTCACAGAATGGCCAGGATTGGAAGGGACCTCAAGGATCATGTACCTCCACAGCCTGCCAAACAACTCACTGCTTAGTAAAGAGCATGTCAGCGAGTGGACTAACCTCTGCATCAGCACAAGGTGTGTTTGAGAGAGGCTTTGAAGCTTAGAGTTTGCTTGCACTTGGGAAATGCCATGCAGTTGTGCATACGGGGCTGTATGATTCTGAAGCTCACAGTGTACTGAGAGCAGTCTGGTGGAGAAGGATGTGGGGACCCTGATGGGTGAAAAGGTTGGCATGAGCCAGCAGTGTGTGCTCGCAGCTCAGAAAGCTAACCATACCCTGGATTGCCACGATGCAGTGTGACCAGCAGATCAGGGAGGTGGTTGTCCCTTCCTGCTCCACTCTTGTGAGACCCTCAGGAAGGATGTGGAGCTGTTGGAGCAGGTCCAGGGGAGGCCAAAGGAATGGTCAGAGGGCTGGAGCACCTCTCCTATGGAAACAGGTTGAGGGAGCTGGGCTTCTTTAGCCTGCACAGGAGGAGGCTCTGAGGAGGCCTCATAGTAGCCTTGCAATACCTAAAAGCAACTGCTTCTCTTTCTGAAGCAATTAAAAGAGCTGGTGTTACTTGCTTCATTGGTGCTGTGTGCTTGGGTTGGCTCGAGGGCCTAAAAGAGCCCCTATTCCAGCAGCAAGTAGCTCAGAGCTGTACATCTTGGGGGCAAACAGCCTTGGAGTTTGGGGCAGAGGTTTCCTCCCTGCAGAGAGCTGGCCATGCTGTGTGCTCGAGGAAGGCTGGCAAGATCTGAAGATCTCAGAGGAGTCAGATGGTGAGGATGTCGTGTGTGTGAGGTGGATACCAAGGGCACATCTTCACCTCTGCTCCCTGCTGGAGCAGGAGGGGATGTGAGTGGCAAGTTGGCAAGTAAACACTCTGGGCTGCAGTGAAAGGTTGCTGAAGTGAAGGAGAATCAAAGGCAGCAGCTAATTGGGAGGCAAAAAAGTCTAGAAACCTAAGGCTTGGAAAAGAAAGCAAATAAAGCAAATAATGCTTTGGCTTTGTAATGAGCATAATTATACTTAAGCTCATTGCCTAATTTTGAAGCAGTCTGTGAGTGCTGAAAGCCTGGAGTTTACACCAGCAAGCAGCACTGACAAACTGCATGCAGAAATTGGCCTTCTGACTCCATGAGGATATTGAAGACGTTCTGGTAAATATTTACATTTTTTAATCTCCATTGCTAATCAGAGCTGAGATTATTTAACTTGCAAGCGTTTATTAAAATAAACTTTGCACTGATTGCTGCTTCTGCTATTTTTTCCCCCTTCTGTCCAAATGCTAGCAAAGCAGGGCTTTTGTCAAAGTTACATTTGCTGAAGCACTGCTACTATACAGCTCAGCATAGTTTGAAAGGCCCTTGGGGACAGACATTATTCCGAAATGAGCTGTCATTCTAATCTTGATGCTGCAATTAGTTAACAACAGGAATCTCGGAATAGAGTGATTCTGTGGGTTTTTTCCTTCTTTGAGTACCACTCTTGGTGGCTATGTTCACTATATTTATGTCAGCCCAGCTGGATCCCAGCTTGCATCTACTGTTCCTTCCATCTTTGGTCCTGGAGGGAACTCAGAGCACACAGTGGTGGCTGGGTGGTTCCTGGGAGGGATGGTGCTTCCCATGGAGATGCTGCACATCCTGGCACTGCTGGTTAGCAGGGGAAGCTGCTTGATGTCTCCAGCATTTTCCCCATTAATGTTGGAAGGATGGGAATGCTGGTGGAAAAGGATGGAGGGGAGAGCATCTGCTGTGTGGATGGGAAAAGCAAAAGCCCCCAGAGCTGTGCAAATGATTCCTGAAGGCTTGGATTTCTGAGTGGAGCCAAGGGACTTTTGCAGCAGTTTTCCCTGCTGCCATGGCTCATTTCACCCCTTGCGCAGACAGATCTGTAAGAAGATAAAGCAAAGGCTGCGTGCCTGAAGCTGGGCAGACCAAGTTGCAGAGCCTGGTGATGAGGAAGGAATAAATGAGCTTTTTGTGAGTCAGAGTAGGACTCTATACCAGTGTTGCCTGTGGTACAGGGTGAGGGAGCTGTGGGCTCTTTGGTGCCTTGAGGTATCTCTGTCTTTACTTTTTAATATCAGCCTTGCAAAGTTTGTAGCTTGTCTGGGTATATTCTTTCAGCCCTGCTGCATTCAGCCTCTGAGTAGAGGTGAGAAGCCCTCCATTCATCCTGAAGGAAAGGAGAGCATTGCACTTAGCTGTTTAGCATGACTTATCACAAAGAAGTAAGGGTAACACCACTGAATGAACTGGTCTCTAATTGCTGCCACTGAACCCTCTGAATCTCTGAGCTAATGAGCAGGAGATGAGGAACATCAGCAGCATTACCCTCAATTAGGAATACCTAGGAAAGAAGCTATGTTTTGGTTTCTGATGTGAAAAAATCAAATTGCTGTTGTCATCTGTCCCCACTAGCATCAGGTTGTCTTGCAGCAAATGCCTGCCCATCTTTTCAAGTCTGTCAGCTGGTTTTGACCTTGATATGAAACATCCTGGGTCTGGGTTTGTCACCAGGCAGTGTGAGAAATGAGTGTAGCGGAGGAGGTAGGAGATGTGAAGTGCAGCAGGAAGGAAGGCAGTGTGAAAAACAGAGGATAACTGTACTGTTGTGGGGTGAGTAGATGGAGGGCTCCTGTCTCCAACAGGGAGAAATGTTGTTGCAAGATCCGTGGGCACTACTGCATTAATGATTCTGATAAGCAGTAAGGAATGTGGAATGAGTTATATCTAACTGATAGGGCAAACTGGGAATACCTGAGAGACATTCTGCCATCTTCTTCCATGCAATACTTGGGCTGTGAGGTAGTAATTTACAGCTCCTTTCAGCTGCAGCTTGCACCAGGACCCCAAATCCCCACCAATGATGTGGCCCTCTGCAGCTTGAGGGTTAAAGGGCACTGGTGGTTCCAGGAAAAAAAAATTCAAGAGAATCAGAAATAAAGCAGATAAATTCTTCCATGATTTTTGAGTAGTGCTGTGTGGAGCCAGGAGCTTGATTTGATGATCCTCGTGGGTTCCTTCCAATTTGAGATATTCTATAGTTCTATGATTCTATGGCAATGGAGAGGAACTTCCAGATGTAATTAAAAGCATTGTTACCTTTGTTATTCATAAGGATGTCTGCCATTGATGGGAGGCTGGGGCTGGTATCAGTGAAATGAAATAGAACCGTGAAAGTTAAATCAGCATGTTTGGCATCCAGGTGGTTTCTGTTCAGTGTAAGCTCTTAGCCTCGTTTGGCCTTCTGCTGTATTTAGCACATAAGACCCAAACTCTGCCCTGAACAACATCAGGATGTTGTTTCCTGCCAGTTTTTTCTGTCTGGCCATGTTATACCTCACCATACTTCTGCTGTATCTTGCCATTCTACGCTGGCCTTTGCCATGCAGCTCTCGGATCAGGCAGGATCATTAATCCTGCTGTCTCAGTGACAAACAGACCTATTGCCAAGATGTGATTGATATGTTTTGGCCTTTTTCTCCAGGCCTGATGATTTCAAGGTGTGCAAAGTCTGATGCAGCAGGGCAGAGGGTGCTACAGCACCCCAATTTGAACCTCAGCAGTGCTGCATGGCTTCCAGCCCCACCTCCCAGTGTGGGTTTGGCCTGACTGATCTCTGCAAGAATTGGGTTTGGTGACTTATCTAACACACAGAACATCAGGGCAGCCTGGTCTGTGAGAGGTATCTGTGCCCACAGCAGGAATTGGGACCAGGTGAGCTTTAAGGCCCCTTCCAACTCAAGTCATGCTGTGATTCTGTGAAGGTCTTGGGGGCACCAAGGTGGTGAGAATCAGAAACACACCACTGTGGGTGCTGTATGAACACAGGTGAGAGTTAATGAAAAAGAAGCAGCAGATTTGCACGCTGTATCTGGTTACACACACCTGCACCAGCACACGAAGGGACAAGGCTGTTCATTCACAAGTACAAAGCAGGCACATCTCAGACTAGCAATCACCCCCAACACACTGCCAGCCAAATTATGTCCCTCATCACAACTGCAAACACAGCATGGCCTGCATCCAGTGTCTTCTCTGCTTCAACTCAATGCTCCTGCAGTGTTGCCAACAGCCTATGGGGTGTGGAGGTCTCTTTTTAAGGAGATATGAGCAGAATTTTGTTGTGGTTGTGGTCAAAGCTGCTGGCTGGAGCATTGTTCCAACTGCTGTGTTTATAGCTTTCCCATGTGCTTGCCTGAAACCTTCACCCTGTGCCTGGGTGGACTTAAGGTGAACGTTGGCTTGGGCTTGATGTGGTCATAGCATGACTCCTTCCTGCTCTCCACTCTTTTATTTGGGAGTGCCCCTTTCCCTCATGCTTTCTGGTGGGCCTGTACCCAGACATTACTGTCTCTGCACAGATCCTAAAGTGCACAGCATGTGGCTATGAGCATGCTTCTTAATTGAGTCACAGAATCCTTTGTGTTGGAAGGGACCCTCAAAGGCCATCTGATCCAATGCTCCTGTGATGAATGGGGGCACCCACAGCTCATCAGGTGCTCAGACCCTATCCAGCTTGATATTAGATGTCTCCAGGGCATCCACCACCTCTCTGGGCAATCGGTGCCAGTGCTTCATTATCCTTATCATATAAACCCTTTTTCTTATATCCAGTCTAAATCTCCCCTCTTTTAATTTGAAAACATTTCTCCTTGTCTTCTTGCAACAGCCCCTGCTAAGGGGTGTTGTTTGGCAGAGTGCACTTCTGCTCTCCATCTCAGGCCAACCTTGAGTAACATGGATGGTTGGCAAACCTTGGTGCAATGGGATGAGCATGTGGAAGCTGCTTCCTTTGTCTGGGGCTCGTTTAATCAGGCAGGTCATTCAGTGAAAGTTGTGCCTTTTAATCTTCTGATCTCTGTCCCTGCCTTGAGCAGCTTTACCATCTGTTCAGATGTCATGTAAGGTGACTACACCTTTTTCTTCAAAGGCCCATGTTCCTCCAAAGCTCCCGTTCCCTATCCAGACCTACTGAGCAGCTCAGGGGAAGTTGTCAGGCCCTTGTGGCACTGAATTACTTACCAGTTGCAAAATTATTTGGACTTGACCTTCTGAGATAAGCTTATGTGAAATGTAACTTTTTTTTTTTTTATCATTTTTCCCTGAAAAATTTGGTGTTCACTTGGTTTTATCCTTCATTGTGGGTCACCTGGCATCTAGTTTTGCTCTTTAAGATGTAACTCTTCAAGCTTTTTTGAGATGCTTTCTTGGTGCTGCTTGTTTGGAAGTATTACTGACTTGAGAGGAAGAAAGCTGGAGGTGCATTTACACACACAACCTCAAGCTGCAGTGGTCCCAGATACATAAACAGACAAATCCTTACCTACAGGATGTGCAGCTCTGAATAAGGCTAACTGCAGAAGCTCTCTTGGATTTGAGTTGTGACAACAGTGCGTGACTCTGACATCGCTTCTGCCATCAGCAGATCTCAAAGCACGTAGCAGATAAGTGTATTTTCCACTGATTGATGCACAAGAGAGTGCACACTATAAATCAGTGAAGATGTGGGGCTTGATCCTGTCCCTGCTGTGTCTCCAGGCTCGTGTTCCTTGTAAGACACAGCGTGGTGAGGATTTATCTCTCTGCTTTCCAGCTTTGCACCTCCCTTG